>NC_090021.1:20116728-20448394 GCF_037176765.1 Anolis sagrei | reverse complement strand
AGTGAAGAATAGAGGCAGCACACTGGCAACGAAGATCTGCATAGTTAAAGCAATGGTATTCCCCGTAGAAGCCTATGGATGTGAGAGCTGGACCATAAGGAAGGCTGAGCAAAGGAAGATAGATGCTTTTGAACGGGGATGTTGGAGGAAAATTCTGAGTGCCTTGGATCATAAGAAGATCCAACCAGTCCATACTCCAGGAAATAAAGCCGAGTGCCCACTGGAGGGAAGGATATTAGAGGCAAAGATGAAGTACTTTGGCCACATAATGAGAAGACAGGAAAGCTTGGAGAAGACAATGATGCTGGGGAAAATGGAAGGAAAAAGGAAGAGGGGCCGACCAAGGGCAAGATGGATGGATGGTATCCTTGAAGTGACTGGGTTGACTCTGAAGAAAGTGGGGGTGGTGACGGCTGACAGGGAGCTCTGGCATGGGCTGGTCCATGAGGTCATGAAGAATTAAAAAAACGCACACACACACACAAATACACATACATTTATTTATTTATTTACTTACAGTAATTATATTCCCCCTTCTCACCGCGCAGTGGACTCATGATGGATTACAATGCACATATAGATGGCAAACATTCAATGCTACACATATAAACAGACAAAGAGGCAATTTAACATTCCAGCTTTCTGGCTTCATGAGGGTATGTTCAATTCAGGGGGAGCTGCGGCTTCACCGTGCACTTGTCATACTGAGTCCTTGATGGAGTACTTCCTCATTCTTATGCATACTGCTGGAAGGTTTTATGGTATCCTAAATTAGTTAAATTAGCTTCCCCACGTAAAGCAGTACCTAAATTTCCTACTTGACAGATGCAACTGTATTTCGGGTTGCATAGGTCAAAAGCAAGTCAAACTATTAATGATTGGGAGTTCATGCTTTGAACTCATGATCTCTCGGTCAGTAGTGATTTAATGCAGCTGGCTACTAACTAGCTGCACCACAGCCCGGTACATCTGTGTGGATATATATACGTGCGTGTGTGTGTATACACACACATATATTTATCACAACTCCTACTTGAGGCTATGGAAGTTGTAGTCTCAAGATATAAAATTTTCAGACTTTGTGAAGAGTGATTCTTGATACTGGTAGTCAGCCCAGCCTAGCCTTTTTTTTGGCCTCCATTTATTTACCAAACTTGTGTTTTGTAAAACTTTTTTTAAAGAAAAGAAAATCTTGAATTTCACTATTAAAGTCTGTTTTATTATTTTAAATCTTGTCCTTCCATGACATGATGTCAAAATTAGGATTGTCATAAATCTAGAAATTTCCCAAAAGGAATCTTTCTCAGAGGGCCACCCTAGAAGTTGCTGTGCTTGAGGTCCAGAACCAGAATAGGAAGTGTATAGCTCCCAAGAAGTTGGTTCACTACAACTCCCATCAACAAATTTATCTTGTTTACAGTCAAATCTTAATCTTCCCTTGCCCAATCAAGGTTTGTGGCACCCAACATTTCACAGATGAAAACCAATATCACTTCTGTCCTTTCCTTTTCAGGTGTGATGGCTTCTCTTGCAGTAGTCACTACTGCTGTTGCTGTTTCCTTCATGGATTAATATCTGCTGCCATCTTCTCACCCTTTTCCCCTTAATGCTGAGCCAAGGGGTATGTATGGTGGTGGTGGTGGTGGCACTAGTCCTGCTAGTAAGTGGCTTCACTTGGAGGGTGAAATGTGGTGGTGGACTACTGTAGGTGACACTAATTGTGGAGGTGACACCAAAATGACAGTCTACAATATTTTTTTGTAATGCATTTTAATGGAAATGCATTGCTTTCTAATAAAAATATCATTATAGTTAAATGTTACCACAAAATATGTTTTGTAAGCCCAGCTTTATCCAGTCACAATGCTTCAAATCACAGGGTTTCTCCTTATCTTCATTGTCACTGCCTCAACCTATCTTACTGAGATGTTATTGTCAGTGCCCCATCTTTGCCTCCTCAAGAGGACCTGACTGGTTTGGTGGTTCTGCTTATGTTTTGTAACTATGGTCCTTGCTTTTTAAAAAAATTAAAGCTTGCAATTGGAAGGGGGAAATCAGGACATTATAAATCCAGGTGGAAAAGTGGGAGAGCAGATAGCCAAGTGTGGCTGTCACATTTGAACATCCCACAACGATGCTGGAGTTCAAAATGTTTTCCTATGAAGTGGAGTATTATTTAAAGGAGCACTTATGATATGTTATAACCTTGGGGCTGGGATCCTTAGGAGGTCATGAGGGGGTGTCAGAGGGGTCACCAGAGACCATCAGAAAACACAGTATTTCCTGTTGGTCATGGGGGTTGTGTGTGGGAAGTTTGGCCCAATTCAATCGTCAGTGAGATTCAGAATGCTCTTTGATTGTAGGTGAACTATAAATCCCAGCAACTATAACTCCCAATTGACATAATCAATCCTCCCAACCCCACCAGAGTTCACATTTCGGCATATTGAGTAGTCATATGAAGTTTGGTCCATATCCATCATTGTTTGAGTCCACAGTGCTCTCTGGAGGTAGGTGAACTACAAAACTCAAGATCAATGCCCTCCAAACCCTTCCAGTATATTCTGCTGGTCATGGGAGTTCTGTGTGCCAAGTTTGGTTCAATTCCATCATTTTTGAAGTTCAGAATGCTCTTTGGTTGTAGCAAACTATAAATCCCAGCAACAACTCCCAAATTACAAAATCAACCCCCCTCCCCAACCCACCAGTATTAAAATGTGGACATATTGGGTATTTGTTCCAGATTTGGTCCAGTGAATGAAAATGCATCCTACATATCAGGTATTTACATGACGATTCATAACAGTAGCAAAATTACAGTTGTGAAGTAGCAATCAAAATAATGTTATGGTTTGGGGTCACCACAACACGAGGAACTGTACTAAAGGGTTGGGGCATTAGGAAGGATGAGAAACACTGTTATAAGGGACCCTCTTGCCTCCAGAAAATTATTAAATTTGGTTGAAATCATGGAACACGTGGAGCCCAGCAGTCTTATGAAATAGGGAGCCATATTGTTGCAACATGAACACTTCAACAACTTCTGCCACTAACTTTCAGTGACTGATGGCTTCATCTCAATTTTTAACTAGGTCAGTCCTCTACTCAATACAGGATCTCCAGCAGAAGCATTTCCAGCAGGTAGCTGCCCGGCCTCTGTTTGAAGACATCTAGAGAAGGAGACCTCACCATCTCTCTAAGGAATTTGTTCAGTTGGTGGAGCACTCTCATTGTCAAGATGTTTCTTTAGATGTTCAGTTGAAATCTACCCTCTTGTAACTTCAAACCATTAGATCTGGACCTACCTTCTGAGGCAGCAAAGAACAAGCATGCAACTTTATGGAAAGCTTTGAGGTGTTTGATCATGTCACCCCACCAATCTTCTCTTCATCAAACTGAACATGCCCATACCTTTTATTTCATGGCTGCACTTCATCATACTAATAATCAGCACAGTCTTCACACTTCATGGAGGGTGGAACAAAGTATTACGAAAGACTGGAGACTATTGTGTGTTAAGTTCTTCTCTTCCTGTATTTCCCATGTGGTAGACTTAGACCCCTTGCTTTGACATCATTGTGCTGTGCATGATTTCCTGGCCCACTGACACATCTTTGATGGGTACCGTCTGGGACAGAGAAAACTCATCAGCCATTTTCTTTTGGTATCCTCTCATCTTTCAAATATTTTAATTCCACGCTGAAAGAACACCCAAAAAGTATTATCACACATTTCTCTCAGAAGCTCTTCACTCTTCTGGCTATGGCGTGTTAGCCTGTTGTAAATTAAATCAGAATTCAATCCTTTCATATCCCCTTCTGTTGACCTCATTTCCTTGGATTTCCTTTGATTAAAAAATGCTTTAAACTCACAGTTAATTAGAGCAGGACTGCTTGAAAATAAATTTTGCTATGCTCCTCCCACACTATTAATTCTATAGGAGGTTTAATTAGGGCTGTCGACATTTCTTTGTTACAGATACACATTCCTGAAGTTGTGTTTAGAGATACAGCCAACCAATCAACACCCCTTGCCAACCCAAGACCTTGGGAGAAGAAACATTTCCAAAATATCTCTTCAGGTTTTGGAATCCATAATCTGGAATTCCAGAACCTGAAATATTCCAAAATCCAGACTTGTCTACGTGGGTGGGTGAGATAATGATCCCTTTGTTTTCTGAATGTTCAATGTACACAAACTTTGAAGCATAAAATTATTTAAAATATTGGGTAGAAAATAACCTCTGGCTATGTGTATGAAGTGTAAATGAAACATACATGCATTTTTGTTTCGACATGGATCTTATTATGTACACATAGGGAAATAAAGGTGTTCCAAAATCTGAAAATGCCTGAAATCCAAAACATTTCTGATCCTGCAACAAAATTTGGAAAAAAATTATTTTCCTGAGTTGTACATTTTTTGGGCTGTATGGCCATGTTCCAGAAACATTCTCTCCTGATGTTTCACCTGCATCTATTTATTTATTTATTTATTTTGGACATTTGCATCCCGTCCTATCTCGACCTCCACAGAGGGACTCAGGGAGGCTAACAACCAGCACACCATGGTGCCCACAACCAAAAGCATAAATATACAATTTAAATAAAAGCACAGGCAAGAGTTTCTGAATATCCATCTGATGTGCATTGTGCCTTTCTGACGTGCATTGTGCTCTTCTGATTGTCATCAGTTACTTGGAATGCACTTTGGACACTTCAAATGTGCACCAGACATTTTGATGTATATTGGGCCCTGCTGATATTCATAGAATACTTCTGACACTTCCAAGCCTGTGTACAGGTACACACCGGGAGTGCCACACTGGAAGTCTGTGATGGCATGCCCGAGCCTTTGGGAAAACTATAGTGTCTGACTTTACTCAAGGGCTATCTGTATACCTTCCTTTAAGATTAAGACTCTTTAACACAGGGAGGCACTTTAGGCAAGGTGAAAAGATAACCAAATTATTTACTGCAAACAAGATGAATAAAAGGTTAACTCCACCTGGGACTATCATAAGGTAACTCAAAACAATACATTACAAAAGGAGCCTTTTCTGGCTGCAGTCATCTCTCTGGAGTCTTCTGCCTCTGGTCCAAAGTGATAGTTATAAACTGTCTCAATCTTCTTTCTGGTGAAGCATAAGCTGGGCATAAGCTTCTGTTGTCCTTTGGACTGCTGGTATGAAATACTTCTGAATGCAGGTGCTAAGGATGCCTGTCTTTGGATTGCTATGCCTAGAGTTACCAAACAATCCCAAGCCTAGGTCACAGTAGCTCTGCTGTAGAAAGAGGAGGAGTCCAGCAAGAGAGCTCTATACAGGGAAATGGCATAGACCAACTAAGGCTGGCATCTGGGGGGTGTTATACTTCACTCAAAAACTAATAGAAAGGAAGGTATCTACACGATTGGGAAAATTTATGAACGGGGGAACTAAAGCAGAGGAGAGGAAAAGGCAGAACCAAGACATCACAAAGGCACTGCTGTGTATTGCACATTTGAGCCTATGTTTTAACATCATTGAAGCCCTTAGATCAGTGGTTCTCAACCTGTGGGTCCCCAGGTGTTTTGGTCTACAACTCCCAGAAATCCCAGTCAGTTTACCAGCTGTTAGGATTTCTGGGAGTTGAAGGCCAGGTTGAGAACCACTGCCTTAGGTGAAGATGACACTACATGACTACTCAGTTCTATTTCCTGCTCACACAAGTTCACTTACAAATACGTTAGGTTCTATGATGTATTCCAACCTTGATTTGATTTCATTTGAAACATTTGCCAGGTTAGTTGGGAATGAGGTCCTTTGTCTCTGGCTTGCTTGAGAACTAATCTAATGATGAAAGTCATCTAGGAACTCACAATGGATGAAGTACTAAGAAATGACATTTAAATTACTTCCTCCCTGCTTCCCAGCATATGATTTATCTCTTAGCATCTTGGTTTTGGCTTCACAGCCCAGATCTGTTAGTACAGATGCTGTTAAAGAAATGTTACACATTCGTTTTTATTTCATCTGTTTCACCCTATGAAAGTTTCACCGGCATCTTTTTCTAGAACAGAGGTGAATTTCTTAAAGAATCTTCATGTTCATAAAATGAATGAATAAACATTGCTCTCATAATCACTGTGCTCTCTATAGAATTGGCAGATTTTAAAGTATCATCTTGAGATTTAAAGCTTAGACCTTCTCCAGTTCTCAGAACGTGGGTGACAAATCCCAACATGAAGACACAGTGGACGATATGTTCTTCTCGTTTGTGAGACTTGGTGTTTTTTATTTTATTGGTGCATATTTTGCAGTTGTGGTTGCTCAATGCTCATGCATAAGTGACTTCTTCCTGTGATTTCTCTCACAAGGTCATCTTTAAGGGCTTATCTAACCAGCTGGTAAATTAATGGCAAGTGTGGGAATGTCAAAGAAATAGCCAGGAGTCAACTCAAGATAGTCTAGGTTTTTATGCCCCTTATAGATTTGCCCTAAGTCTCAGGCAGCCAAAGACACTCTTACTGCTGAATGAAAATCACATGTAGTTCATGCTTTTACCAGTCCAGACACTGTCTTGCCAGAGAAAAGGTGTGCCATGCAGATGGTCAATAAAGAACAAAAATTTACTCTTTGAAAAGCAGAGCAACATATATACAGTCATGTGAACAGTTGCATTGACTCACACAATGTCCTTTGAGAGAAATTCAAATGGTCCTTAGGTGTCCATGTTGGAAGTCCTTCCAGCAGCTCAGAAGCAAAATCTGTCTATGTAAGCTCCTGCACAGTTAATAGACTAAAAATGTAACTGTTGCCAAAACTCCCAGGCTCAGCTAGCCTCTCAGGCATAGCCCAACCAATCAGCTCCGTGTTTTGAATTTTCAGTTAACACACTCACCAACTGATTATTTACATGCTCTAACAACTCTCTTTCCAAAGACACTCTCCCATGTTTCCACTGGAAGTATCTCTGAGGGTGGTGAGACAGAGAGCAGATCTCAAAATATGGGTTGGCCTGCAAGGGAGTATATGGGCCTTGAAATAACATGGATCTGAGCGGATTATTTATTTATTTATTTATTTATTTATTTATTTATAGTATTTATATTCGCCCTTCTCATTCCGCAGGGGACTCAGGGCGGATTACAATGTACACATATATGGCAAACATTCAATGCCAAAGACACATAACAAATATAGACAAACAGTCAGAGGATATTTAACTTTTCTGGCTGCCAGGGGAGCTGTGGCTTTCATCGTCCATCTGCGACACTGATGAAGTACTTCCACATTCCCCACATACTTTGCTGGAGTCTTTTTTTATGGCCTCGTAAATTAGTTAAATTAGCCTCCGCACACATAGGTGGTACCTAATTTTCCTATTTGACAGATGCAACTGTCTTTCGGGTTGCAAAGGTTGACAACAAGCTACACAATTGGTCAGAAGCTCACTCCAATTCAGGCTGGCTTTGAACTCATGACCTTTTGGTCAGAAGTGATCTTAATGCAGCTGACACTCAGCCAGCTGCGCCACAGTCTCGGTATAGATTTCTATAGGTAAAAATCATCACTCGGAATTGTGTCCATGGAGCAGTTGCAACAAGAGAGAAATATGCTCCCTAGTCTGCTCCAGTTAGCAATCTGGCTGCAGCTCCTTGGACCAGCCAAACCTTCCAAACACTCTTCAAAGACAGCTAATGGGGAATGAATTACATAATCCAACAGGGATGTAACTAAGGAGTGTGTCACAAATGAGCAGGTCTGATGTCTCAAGGAAGAGGTGCAACTGGCACACAAGCTTTTAACTGTGCAAATGCATTCTTAATTACAGCTGAACCCTGAGCTTCCAGGATTAGAGTTGAATCTAAGAGCATACTGAAGCTGCAGACTAACATCCTCAGGAGGGGTCTAACCCCCAAATATGCTGTCATATCAACTCAGTGCTGGAAAGTGACAACTCTAATAAATTGTAGTTATGCTACTGATGAATCTAATTTATTGCAACTATTAAAAGAGCAGAATGGGGCAATAGTCTTTTAGTACTGCTATTTGACCCACTTTCTCTCTTATTTCTTGCCAGCATAGGCTGAATCCTAGCAAGTCTAAACCCCATGAGGAGGTAATCCATGACAATTGACCTTTAAATAGTTCTTCCATCTCCAGATCATATTCACCCCACTCACTACAGAAATCAAGATCCAAAGTGTGATTAGTAGCATGAAGAAGGCCAGATGCAACTTGGGATGGACCTATAGTTGTCATGGCAGACATGAAGCCCTGAGCTGCTACTGACAGGGCTGTTTCAGTATGGATATTGAAATCTTCTACCACTACAAGTTGGAGAGATGTCAGTATTATTGGTGAGACCATCCCAGATAGCTTAGGAAGGGAGAATTCCTAATCTTTCCTGGCATCAGAGTGATGTGGTTATAGGCATATTTCCTGGCAATCCAGGTAAACCAGTGTTTTTTAACCGGTGGGCCGCGGACTGTGAGTGGGCTGCAAGGTGAGCCTCCTTCCTCTTTATTTATTTTATTTTATTTATTTTATTTCAGTCACTGACCAGCTCTGACCCCTTGGATAGATCACATCAGTTTTAGATTATTTAAAATAGTTTTCTGTGGGTGAGCAGATGGCGACTACTGGATGGCATATGTTCGGTATCAGAAACTAGAGCTGATGTGGTCTATCCAAGGCAATTTTCCGAATCAGCACCCCAAATAACCAAACCGGATCTAAAGTTGATCAAAAAGTGACTTTTTGGTACTAACATTGGAGAGTGGTCACTGGTCAAAGTGGTCCATGGTAAAAAAAAAAAGTTGGGAACCACTGATTTAAACACAATCAAACCAACGACATTTTGGAATAGTGCACATGGTCAAACAGATGACATTCTGATAGACTACTGTAACCCCCCCTTCACTTAGCTGGTTTCCCTTGCTGCTGAAAATATAATCTTGTGGACAAAGCTGAAAGAGATTAACTCCCTCAACTCATCCAACCATGTTTCTGTATTACATACCAGGTCGGCACGCTCATCCAAGATCAAGTCCTGAATGGCAGCTGTCTTGGCATTCACCAGCTTGGCATTCACCAGAAGCATTTTCAGCCCACTTCTATTGCCAAGATATTCCAGGCTGTTTAAGTTGGAGGACTGTTTAGGGACACGTAGTACCTTATTCTGTCTGGGATTTTAGGTGGATGAGAAACCTATTATTCTCAACCAGGAGCTAAACTGGGCTAGACACTGAATTCCCAATTACTTTTTAGTTAAAAAAACATTACCTGGTCAAGGAAAACCTTGGGGAGGGGGCAGGAAGAAAGGCGAAACTGTACCTCACCCCACTGGGATGCTGATAATAATCCCTGAGAAGCACAAAAGAGCTCCAAAATGTTCACCTGTGACTGAAGGGTTACATGTTTCCCACTTTTGGGATATCAGAATGCATGCTTTGACTTCAGATTCGCTCTGCTGTCTAAAGGATCTCAGCAACCCTGGCAAATGGACCCAGCATGAGGTCATATCATTTCTGAATTGCATAGAGGCGTCGTCTCGTGCGTATTCTACTGTTGCGTTATTAGCGGTAATGGAACTTGAAACTGTGCACCCAGAGGCAGTAAAGCACACTCAAAGTCTCCGTTCATTTAACTCAGGATGACATTGCCTTTGAGCATGCAGCATTGTTTTATTAATGGCTGTTCTTTTTCATCCGGGAGGGGCAAAACCCGTTCAGAATGTAATATGTTTAATTGCGGTGATAAAAATGATAGGGATCTGCCTTCTGCCGTTTGTGTCTCTAATGCTCCATCAGTTATCTCCGGATTCTCCCGCTTTGGCGGCTTCTCCCACCATCCACCATGTCCTGCCGCCACAGGAAGAAAATGTATATAAATATGTAAGAAGAGATTTAATTACCGAAAGTGCGCAAAAAAGCACTGGGTACTTTGGTGATTGAAGTCTTCCCTGGGGACATGATAAGTATCTGACAGAAAAATAGGTCACTAATTAGGAAAGAAGTTGAATTACATTTATGCATGACATTATCCATCTTTAATAGTCAGAAAAAGTATTGTTCACCAAGGAAACAAGTTGCCACCAGAGCCTAAGACTGGGAGATAAATGTAATCCAGCCGCTGCAGCTGGGCAAAAGAAACCCAGCAGCACCTGCTAAGATGGCACTGGAAGAGACTGTCACATTTAAGCTCCTTTTCATCCAGTGCTTTTCCATTTTAAAGATAGTTACCTAACTAAAACGATGGGCAATTTCTAGATTTAGGGCTCAGTTTGGAAGACCTTGTCAGGAATGTAAATAATATTGGATCTTGCATGTCTTTATTGCAACAGACAAGCTACATACTTTAATGGTCCCAATTTGGCAAAAACCAGCTCAATTAATTTTCTGCCTTCCCGCTTTTCAGCTGCTTTTAAATGTCCCAGTTTTTCTCTTTTCCTCCTGCTTTCTCCATTTGTCCTACTTCAATTGCTGCAAATGTAGTTCAAAGTGCAAAAGTTGCGGAGAGGAGAGAAAGGGATGAAATCTTGCCCTTTCCATTAGGCTCAGAAAAAAAGTGAGTTGCTGCAACGTTTCCTAGATTATGTTGTTGCAGTTGTTACTATTGTATTTATATTTACAGCCCACCTTTCTCCCAATATGAAGACTCAGCATATTTAAAAACAACACAGCTTAAAACGATATGAAAACTTCAATAAAAGCATAACTACACAAGATTGTAAAATCATTGCACAGTTTAGAAAGTTAAAAATATCGAGATTCATTAAGGGACTAAATACAAACAACAGCACTGTGGACACCATTAAAAGCACATCCCAGGCAGTTTCTAAAAATATGTTAATCTGCCCGATTTCTTCTGTCACAGTAATGGAAGTGCTGTGCCTTCCTTTTGAGCTGTTCAGAGCAGGGAGAGGGCAGTTTACACATAAGCAAATTAAGAACCAATTCCTGTGGTTTATTTATGTTACTCTCCTTTGGTTGGAGGCAGGAATGAAGATGAAGTGGTGATCCTCCACTTGCTTGAAAAAGGTAAAGGTTGCCCCCTGACATTAAGTCCAGTCATGTCTGACTCTGGGGTGTGGTGCTCATCTCCATTTCTAAGCCGAAGAGCCAGCGTTGTCCATAGACACCTCCAAAGTCATGTGGCCAGCATGACCGCATGGAGCACTGTTACCTTCCCACCGGAGCGGTACCTATTGATCTCACATTTGCATGTTTTCGAACTGCTCGGTTGGCAGAAGCTAAGGCTGACAGCAGAAGCTCACGCTGCTCCCTGGAATCGAACCTGTGACCCTTTGGTCAACAAGCTCAGCAGCTCAGTGCTTTAACCCACTGTGCCACCGGGGGCTCCCACTTGCTTACTCATGAGAAATCTGCCCCTTTCCTGATCTGAGTAGTCCAGAAGGGAAGGACTGCTGCAGGTATTGTGGTATGGGAGGAGGTCCATGGGGGTGAGACTACATGTCCTATGTGGGTGGGTGGGGGGACTCTGGAGGATGCAACAGAACCACAGTAGTCCATGCTCTGGTTACATCCCGAGTGTATTACTGTAACACACTCCAGATGGGGTTACCTTTGAAGACTGTTTGGAAGCTTCAGTTAGTCCAACGGGCAGCAGCCAGGCTGCTCACTGGAGTGGCATACAGAAAGAGGACATCTCTCCTGTTGCGTCATTTCCCCTGAATGCCAGTCTACTACCGAGCACAATTCAAAGTGCTGGCTTTAGCCCGTAAAGCCCTAAATCAATAGTTCTCAACCTGGGGTCCCCAGATGTTTTTGGCCTACAATTCCCAGAAATCCCAGCCAGTTTACCAGCTTTTAGGATTTCTGGAAGTTGAAGGCCAAAAACTTCTGGAGACCCCAGGTTGAGAACCACTGCAATGTTTCCAGCCCAGTTTACCTGTCCAAACCTATCTCCCCCTATGAACCACTTCGGAGATTAAGATAATCTGGGGAGGCCCTGCTTTCAGTCCAGCTTTCTTCGCAGGCACGACTGGTTGGGATGAGAGATGGGGCCTTCTCAGTGGTGGCTCCAGAAGGAAAGTGAAAACATGGCTTTGGGATCAAGCCTTCGGAGAATAATTGTAGTGCAGTAATAGTTATGGAATGTGTGCAATGACTATTGGAATGTCCCTGGATTACGTTTTTAATAGTGAATGTAATGTTTTAAATGTTTTAATATGCATTAATTTTAATTTTTTAAATTTAAATGTTCATTTGAATTGTATGTTGTTTTAAGGCATTTAATAGTTGCTTATTTGTAAAGCCACATTGTGTCCCCTTCGGGGTTGAGAAAGGTGGGGTATAAATAGGGTAAATAAATAAATTAAAGAAGTGTCCCAACTTGTGGGGGACACATGTTGGTCTAACCTCCTTTAATGGTGCCACCTGGTGCAGTCTTCCCCTCTTGCACCCCCATAGTGACGAATGGCTTGACAATAAGGAATTAGTGAATTTGCCCATCCGCCATTAAACAGGAAGTCTTGTTCAAGGAAGTGAGAATGTATAAACTGATCACTGGCTAGAAAGAAGGGGCAGAACCCATATGGAAGCATAACTTTATAAGGGAAATGCCTTTGGAAGACTACCAGCCCATGGGATGTCAAGCAGTATGTAAGGTAATATGTCCCTTTGTTCAGGAGGATTCACAGACTTTGTGGAAAAGATCACTCTGTGACTCTTCATTTGTGAAATTTTAAAATAATATTTTTTCCAACAAATCCTTCATTTCTAACCTTCCCAACTCATGTCTGGGTTTTGTTTTGTTTTTTTGCTACTGGAGAGGGTAAAAGCTGAGGAACACATGAAAAGGTGCAGGCCTGTAGCCAGGATTTTGATTCGAGGGGGGGGGGGGGGGAGGTGAGTCTGAGTGAAAGAGGGTCTACCCTAGCAAACCCTTTGCATTGTTACCCCAATACCCCCATGCATATGGGATATATTGAGCATGATGATCAGATCATTATATGAATAAACATAACAGTTTAAATAATGTACCAGTAAGGCCTTCTCTCAGACCACCATGAGAATTTGGGGGGGGGGGGGGGGGAGACTGAACCCTCTCAAACCCACCCCACACCACCCCTGGCTACATGCCTTAAAAGTTGTAAATAATGCTATTGTTCCCAAAGCTTTCCAATTCCTGGGTGATTATAGATTTTTTGGGCTATATGGCCATGTTCTAGGAGAAAATGCATCTAGAACATGGCCATATAGCCCGAAAAACCGACAAAAACCCAGTGATTCTGGTCATGAAAGTCTTTGCCAATACATTTTCCAATCCCCACATTTGAAAAAATTGGGGTATCTCTCTCAACCTGCACAAAAGTATGCAAACATGTGAAAATAGGCATACTCTACATCCACAAGTGCACCAACCCCTTTACTACACCAAAGTATCTTTGTGTTCCACTTTACACCCTCCCAAAATAGTGTCAGGACATCAAAGAGTATTACTTTCCATTGCCGTTTTGGCTACAGAAAAATCCAGGCATTTGAACTTTCTGTGGGGTTGTGGTTGTGTATATGTGTGAGAGTTGGCTTCTACATAAGCAATGGCAGAAGCAATGGCATAAGCAATGGGAAGGGTTCACCCTTCCGTAGCCTACAACGTCCCTTCCTTTATTTCTTCCCTCCAAAGTTATAAACACTAGTAGAAGAAAGACAGCAAGAGAAACATTCATTGGGAAATGGATGCCAAGGGGAAAATATTAAGCATCTTTTTTTTTGCTTTATGCTTTCTCTCCAGGGAATTGGTCCCTTTCAAGGAAGAGCGCAAAAAGAAAATATTGGGTCCATGCTAAATCTGGTTGCATCATGAGAGAATTCCCCAGTGTTCCCAGCAACCAGGATTCCAGGCTTCCTTAAAGGGAACTTGCGGTGGTGAAAGAAGCTCCATGTTTTAAAGTTTGCTGCAGAAAATACACCTGAGGGGAGGTTTTACCCAGAGCAGATGAGAGAGAAAAAAAGGAGAGAAAATAGTTCAGGAGGGCTTTGCTAACTAGAAGACAGCATGGAGGGAGAGAGATGAAAGCTAAGTAGGGAAAAAAGGCATTGGCTTGAATGTGGAAGGAATAAAAATGAGGCAGGAGGGCAAAGGGAGAAGGAATATAGAACAGAGGAAGGCAAGTGTTCTTCAAAGAAGGAATGCCGGATGAACAGGAACTTCTGGGCAAAGGAAGCTAAAGGCTAATATTTGAGCAGCAAAGGTAGCCAAGAATATTTCTCTGGCCAATAATCTACATTTCTCCCATTTACAATGGGTCAGATGAGGTTTGGGCCCAGGATCCCCTGTGGATATCAAAATCCATTATATATAATGCATAGTACAACTTTGTCCCTTATATGAAATGGCAAAATCAAGGCTTGATTTTTGGATTTTTTTTGCAATATTTCAAGCCTTAGGTGGTTGAATCTGTTGATGCAGAATCCAGAGGGCTGGATATACAGAGAATTTTGCCAGTTTCAAGTCTGGTTAGCCCACCAATAGGGTGGATACTATAGAGTCCTAGTCAAAGGAAAGCAGTTTGAAGATCTCCAGGTATTTTGGGTTACAGTGTTTCTCAACCTGGAGGTCGGGACCCCTGGGGGGTCACGAAGGGGTGTCAGAGGGGTCACCAAAGACCATCAGAAAACAGTATTTTCTGTTGGTAATGGGGGTTCTGTGTCGGAAGTCTGGCTCAATTCTGTCATTGGTGGGGTTCACAATGCTCTTTGATTGTATAACTATAAATTCCAGCAACTACAATTCCCAAATGTCAAGGTCTATTTTCCCCAAACTCCACTGGTGTTCATATTTGGGCATACTGAGTATTGGTGCCACATTTGGTCCAGATCCATCATTGTTTGAGTCCACAATGCTCTCTGGATATAGGTGAACTACAACTCCAAAACTCAAGGTCAATGCCCACCAAACCCTTTCAGTATTTTCTGTTTCATGGGAGATCTGTGTGCCAAGTTTGGTTCAATTTCATCATGATTGTAGGTTAATTATAAATCCCAGCAACTACAATTCTGAAATGAAAAAATCAATCCCCCCCAACCTCACCAGTATTCCATTTTGGGTGTATTGGGTATTTGGGACAAATTTGATCCAGTGAATGAAAATACATCCTGCACAGGTATGTAGCTGGGGGGGAGGCTTAAGGGGCTTCAGCCCCCCCCCCCCCGAAATTCTGTGAGATGGTCTGTGAGAAGGCCTTACTGATGCATTATTTAAACTGTTATGTTTATTCATATCATGATCAGATCACCATACTCAATATATCCCATATGCATGGCGGTATTGGGGTAACGATACAAAAGGTTTGCTAGGGTAGACCCTCTTTCACTCAGACTCAGCCCCCCCCCCACCCTGAATCAAAATTGTGGCTACGGGCCTGATCCTGTATATCAGATATTTACATTTTGATTCATAACAGTAGCAAAATTACTATTATGAAGTAGCAATGAAAATAATTTTATGGTTGTGGATTGCCACAACAGGAGGAACTGTATTAAGAGGTTGTGGCATTAGGAAGGTTGAAAAACACTGAGTTACAACCTCATTCAATCCAGAGAATATGAGAAATGGGCCAGGCTGATGGTGCCTGCAACCCAAAAGCATCTGAAAGGTATTGTCGGGAAAAGAATAGATCTTCGTTCGATTTGAGACTGACAACAGAACAAGTCTTTGTGCACAACTGAAGAGTCATTCTGAGAAGAAGCACACACTTCTTGAGAATCTGTTCATCTCTGTGGCATCTGGGGCACTCTTTTATTACACATGATAGACTGAAACTGAATAATACGTAAACACATTAGGTTACAATACATATAGAAATGAATCTATTAAGGAAAATGGAGCTGTCTAAGGCGTTGAATCAATTTCTGAGATTGGATTCAGCAACTTCGAATTTGGAGTTCCTCCTGAAGTTCAGACTAAACACAGAATGGACCCATCACTCCACTCATACAGGAGACCTTGGCATAACTGGATGGGAAGGAGGCGTAGGCAATTTTCAGAAAAGTTCAACCAAAGTGAAATACATAGATTCTTGTACTCTTTCGTTGCCTATTTGTGCTGGAGAACACAGTTCTCTAACCAAGTGCCAATCAACGGTGCATCTACATCAGGCATAGGCAAACTTCAGCCCTCCAGGTGTTTTGGACTCCAACTTCCACAATTCCTCACAGCCTACCAGAATTGTGGAATTGTGGGAGTTGGAGTCCAAAACACCTGGAGGTCTGAAATTTGCTCATGCCTGTTCTACACTGTAGAATGAATGCAGTTTGACACCATTTCAACTACCATGGCTTAATGAAATGGAATCCTAGTTGTTGTAGTTTTATATAGTTTTTTTCCTTCACTGCTGAAGAGCTCCAATGCCTTGCCAACTACAATTCCCATGACTGCATAGCACTGAGCCATGGCCCAGAAAACATGTCCGAACGTATCTCCTACTACGAATCATCACAAAGTTTAGGATCATCTGGAGAGGCCCTGCTGTCAACCCCACCGCCATCGCAAACGCTATTGGTGGAGACGAGACACAGGACCTTCTCAACAGTGGCTCCCCGTCTGTGGAATTCCTTCCCCAAAGACATCAGACTGGCTCCCTCCCTCCTGTCCTTTAGAAGGAAACTCAAGACTTGGCTGTGGGACCTTGCATTTGACCATTTAACAGCAGCTTGTATGAAGAAGACATGAGCAATTTCAAAGTGACAATGAATTGACCCGGACCCGGATTTTAATTGGCATGTTTTAACAACTGTTTATTTAATGTTTTGTTTTAATGAATTTGTTGATTGGGTTGTTGTAGGTTTTTTCGGGCTATATGGCCATGTTCTAGAGGCATTCTCTCCTGACGTTTCACCTGCATCTATGGCAAGCATCCTCAGAGATAGTGAGGTCTGTTGGAACTAGGAAAATGGGTTTATATATCTGTGGAAAGACCAGGGTGGGACAAAGGGCTCTTGTCTGCTGGAGCTAGGTGTGAATGTTTCAACTGACCACCTTGATTAGCATTGCCTGGAGCAATCTTTTGTTGAGAGGTTATTGGATGTCCCTGATTGTTTCCCCTCTGCTGTTTTGCTGTTTTAATTTTAGAGTTTTTTTAAATACTGGTAGCCAGAGTTAGTTCATTTTCATGGTTTCCTCCTTTCCACTCTAACAACCACCATGTCAGACTACACAGGGAAGCAATTGAAATCCACAAGCATGTGAACAATTTCAACAGAAAGGGGGAAGGCATGAAAATGAACAAATTCTGGCTACCAGTATTTAAAAACTCAAAAATTAAAACAGCAAAACAGCAGAGGGAAAACAATCAGGGACATCTAATCACCTCTCAACAAAGGATTGCTCCAGGCAATGCTAATGTGGTCAGTTGACAAGAGTCCTTTGTCCCACCCTGGTCTTTCCACAGATATATACACCTATTTTCCTACTTCCAACAGACCTCACTACCTCTGAGGATGCTTGCCATTGATGCAGGCGAAACATCAAGGGAGAATGCCTCTAGAACATGGCCATATAGCCCGAATAAACCTACAATAACCCAGTGATTCCGGCCATGAAAGCCTTCGACAATAATTTGTTGATTGTTCTTATCATTATGATGGCACCGAATGGTGTTTGCTGTTAGGGCGCCCTGAGTCCCCCCTCGGGGGTGAGAAGGGCGGGGCACAAGTATATGAGACAAATAAACAAATAAATAAATAAATGGCAGTTAAAGTGGTATCCAACTGCATTCACTCTACAGTGTAGATACACTCCCAAAACATTCATCAACCTTTGTCTCTAGTCCTTTCCCCTTTGATATGACAATATCCAGTAAAAACAAGGAACATCCCTTTGTGAATCACTTCTCCGTGATCAAGGCTTTGCTCTGTATTTTTTTTTGTACACTCAGAATCAAGATTACTTTAATGAGGATTCATGTTTTTCAAAGCAAAGAGGTGTGTGTGAGGGCTCCTTAAATTAATTTGCTCAAAGCTTGGAAAAATGACGTTGAAAACAAACAATTTGCTGTATAATCAGAAGAAAACTGGGACACATGCGACCAAACAATATCAGATTGTGGTCAAGATGGCAGGAGTTATTGATGGGGAACAAGATGCAAGCCAGAAGAAGTTGAGATCTTCAGAACGGTACTTTATGCAACTTTTTATATACTATCAATTCTCCATTGTTCTTATTTTATGTAGAGATCATGTGTATTATTTATTTCTCTATGTTCATATTTGCTATAAATTTCATATTTATGAGTCGTTGGTATTTATTATACATATATTAATTTTATTACTGTCTTGTGTGTTTTTTGGATATATGGTTGTGGTCTTGTCCTTTGGTTGTTGGTTGCCTTTTCAAACTGGGACAGTTTATGCTACAGTTTCCAAATTCTTCAGCTAGATATGACTCAAAGTGGTTAGGGTAGTGTTTCACAACCTGGGGGTCGGGACCCTTGGGGGGGGGCATGAGGAGGGTGTCAGTGGGGTTGTCAGAAAACACAGTATTTCTGTTGGTCATGGGGGTTCTGTGTGGGAAGTTTGGCCCAATTCTCTCATTGATGGGGTTCAGAATGCTCTTTGGTTGTAGGTGAACTATAAATCTCAGCAACTACAACTCCCAAATGGCAAGGTCTATTTTCCCCCAAACATGACCAGTGTTCACATCTGGGCATATTGAGGATTAGTGCCAAGGTTGGTCCAGATCCATCATTGAGTCCACAAGGCTCTATGGATGTAGGTGAACTACAACTCCGAAACTCAAGGTCAATGCCCATCCAACCCTTCCAGTATTTTCTGTTGGTCATGGGAGTTCTGTGTGCCAAGATTGGTTCAATTCCATTGTTGGTGGATGTGCTGGTACATCTGTACCAGGAGCTCCAACTTCATTTTCTTTCTATTTTAATGTTTGCATGCATTCCAAAGTTTCAGGGATTCTGCAAATGGTGGCTTCCTTTGGTTTGCAGTCATAGGGCAAGCCACCTGTCTATCATTGTTAAGTTTGGATCTGCCCCTTCTCCCAGGGAGATGGGAAGGGAAGAGGGGGCCATTTTAGTTAGTCTTAGTGAGGAAAGCTAAGTTAGAGGACGTGGACCAGCTTCACCTGCAGAAAAGCTTCATTTCTTAAGACATTCCGAGGGGAAATTCCCAAAGCTCTGGCTGGGAGCTTACAGCCTCTCAGCCTTACAGCATCTGAGGGAAACAGCCCTAAAGTCTTAAAGAAATTCCAGAGGGAAAACAGCTTTATAGACCCAAAGAACTCCAGCTGGAGAATCTACAAGCTTTGTCTGGTAGGTTTACTTGGTACCAAGACACAGTTTGGAATCGGTAGTAGAACTCACACCAACAAAGCTTAGATAACAGACAGCCTGGGAGAGGTTAAAAAAGGGTTTTCCTCTCAAAGTATAAGAACAATTAACAAAGACAGTTGCCTGTCCCTTGTGGATGAGATTAAGGAAGCCACCAGTTCATTTAAAGCCTTGAAGCATTTGTTTGACTCATTGACGATTTGAGAAATATCTGTTTAATTTGTTCAATAATAAAGGACTTCGTTTAACCTGTCAAGCCATCTAAAGACCATTTCTTCAGGAAAATCCTTGAGGGCCTCTTTCGTGGTGCCCTGGCTTCCCGCTGGGCACAAGGTGCATGTTTTATTTCAAAAGATGATTATTACAGGCCCCGTGCGTGACAGAAAAGTGGAGTTCAGAATGCTCTTTGTAGATTACTATAAATCCCAGCAACTACAACTCTCAAATGACAAAATCAACCCCTCCCAGTATTAAATTTGGGCATATCGGGTATTTGTGCCAAATTTGGTCCAGTGAATGAAAATATACCCTGCAAATCAGAGATTTACATTATGATTCATAACAGTAGCAAAATTACAGTTCTGAAGTAGCAACAAAAATAATTTTATAGTTGGGTGTCACCACAACATGAGGAACTCTATTAAGGGGTCGTAGCATTAGGAAGGTTGAGAACTACTTTGCTAGGGGATTCTGGAAGTTGTAGTCCATAGCCTCAATCAATGTTTATCCTCGAGTAGGCCTACTGAATGAATGCACTGCACACAAAAAAGTTAGCTTATCAAACTCTTTTTCTTGATTGGATCTTCTCTAGATGAATAACCAATTGGATTTAGGTTTCCTGAAATAACTTTATGATGGTCTGATTTGATTTATTATAAACCTGGCTCCTTTGATGTGTTCTTTTCTATATTTTTTTCAGGAGGAGGGGAGGCAGATCCATTTAGATTGAGGCATAATGAAATATAATGCAAATTTGGTGCAAATCTACCTAATCACACATTTACACCATAAATGCATAATTAGGTAATTACCACTTGTAATTAGCCATTACTAAATGACAATGGTGCCATAAAAGCCTAATTAAACTAAAAAAATGTCCACAGCTTAGAGACTAGGTAATGATTTCTAAAAGTTCGTTATCTCACCTGATGTGATTTTCCCCTCACAAATTATCAAAAGACCCATCTTCCTATTAGTGAAAATTAAGCTGAAAGGGTTGCGTTTGAAAAATCCTGGAGCAGCCAGGATGAGAAGGCCCCCTCGTGAGCAGAGTCTGTTCTTCATTTGGGTAAAAAAGATCAGTTCCAATTCTTTGTTTTTTTAAATTTTACACCCAAAGAAGCTAATTTACATAGAGGTGTGTGTGTGGTCCTAGAGCTGAATGTGCTCCCCCAAAATATAAACTACCTGCTTTATGTCTCCCACAAAGAGTAACTGGGCTTTTGGGGCTTCATTTTTTGGGGGGTTTTGAGGTTCACTGTATGAATACAATGTGGGACCACTTTAACCCCCATGGCTCTATGCTGTTGAATCATGGGAGCTGTAGTTTTGCAGAGCCTTTAGTCCAGTGGTTCTCAACCTGGGGTCCTCAGATGTTTTTGGTCTTCAATTCCCAGAAATCCTAACAGCTGGTAAACTGGCTAGGATTTCTGGGAGTTGTAGGCCAAAAACATCTGGGGACCCCAGGTTGAGAACCACTGCTTTAGTCTATTTTGCCAAAGAGTTCTGGTGCCTTACCAAACTATGTATTCCAGGATTCCATAACATTGAGTCATGACAGTTTATGTAGTGTTGAACTCCATCAATTCTACATTAATTCTGGAGCCACGGTGGCACAATGGGTTAAACCTTTGTGTTGCTGAACTGCTGACCTGAAGGTTGGCAGTTCAAATCAGTGAGACAGGGTGAGCTCCCATCACTCAGCTCCAGCTCTTGCCAACCTAGCAGTTCAAAAACATGCAAATGCGAGTAGATAAATAGGTACTGCTTTGGCAGGAAAAGGCAAAGAGACGCTCAAACAATCGTGCCTGCCACACAACCTGGAGGTGACAATGCAGGCTCCTCAGCTTGAAAATGAAGAAAGCACCTCCCCAGAGCCAGGGGTGAGCACCAACTCCAGAAGCCAGAAATGAAAGGAGAAGACTTTGTCTTTGTTTGTGTATGTGTATGTGTGTCTCATTGTATGTGATTGTAAAGGTATTGAATGCTTGCCTATGTATGTAAATGCTGCTCTGAGTCTCCTAGGGGAGAAGGGGAGAAGATAAATAAAGTGTATTATTACAGTGTAGGTCCATCCTTGGAAATCTCTAGGTTATTGTTGTTGTTGTTGTTATTATTAGGCATAATTCTGTATAGTATTTATTTATGCATGTTGTTGTTGTTCATTTGTTCAGTTGTTTCCGACTCTTCGTGACCTCATGGACCAGCCCATGCCAGAGCTCCCTGTCGGCTGTCACCTCCCACAGCTCCTTCAGAGTCAAGCCAGTCACTTCAAGGATGCCATCCATCCATCTTGCCCTTGGTCGGCCCCTCTTCCTTTTTCCTTCCACTTTCCCCAGCATCACTGTCTTCTCTAAGCTTTCCTGTCTCCTCATGATGTGGCCAAAGTACTTCAATTTTGTCTCTAATATCCTTCCCTCCAATGAGCAGTTGGGCTTTATTTCCTGAAGTATGGACTGGTTGGATCCTCTCACAGTCCAAGGCCTCTCAGAATTTTCCTCCAGCACCACAGTTCAAAAGCATCTATCTTCCTTTGCTCAGCCTTCCCTATGATCCAGTTCTCACATCCGTAGGTGACTATGGGGAATACCATTGCTTTTATTATATGGATCTTCATTGCCAGTGTGATGTCTCTACTCTTCACTATTTTATTTATGCATGGGCACCATAATTATTAGGGATCTGGATTCAGCGTAGACGCTTGATGCTCAGGTGTCGGTGGTTGCCGGGAGGGCCTTTGCACAGTTAAAACTTGTGCACCAGCTGCGACCGTACCTCAAAAAGTCTGACTTGACCATGGTGGTCCACAGCTTAGTTACCTCAAGATTGGACTACTGTAGTGCACGCTACGTTGGGCTGCCCTTGAAGATGGTTCGGAAACTACAGCTGGTGCAAAGGTCGGCAGCCAGATTGGTAACTGGAGCAAGTTGCAGGGAGCTTTCAATCCCCCTGTTTAAACAGCTCCACTGGCTGCCGGGGAGATGGAGGTTCCTCAGGGAGCCATTCTCAGTCTACCAAATTTCAGAACATTTCACTTATTCACTGATTTTTGGGGAATTTTCAAAGATTTTATAAAGAACATTTTTTTAAAAAAGCTACAAGAGCGACCTACTTGGGTTCTATATACATTGCACAAGATAACCATCAATCCCCAGAAGTTTCAGAAAGATTCACAGAATTCCTTGCTGGGAATGTCTTGTTCCTCCAGAATGCCTCTATTGACAATTTATGGGGGAAGGTGACCATAGACTTACACTTGATGATCTATTAGTGTCCAGAAAAAGTGATTCTTTTCGAATATCTATGTCTTCTTGCGCAATTCTAAAGTCTACATCTGGTGAAAGTAGATTGTGCTGAAGGATGTAGAGATTCCTAATCACATCCACAAAAGTGAGACTTGCAAATGTAGAGGGCCAATTGCATTTTAGATTTTGGAATTTCACAGAAGGGAAACTCAACCTTTAGCATTTTATTTCCCCCAAATGAGTTTGCAGAATGACATATTTCTTTCCCTTCCTAGATTATAGCCCAAACTATCATAATTAAAAACAACCTTGCCTCGACTGGCTGATCATAATGTCTCTTGCATTGCCGAGAGAGAAAACATTTCCATTGTATTGTATGTATTGATAAGAAGGACTACTTTTATGAAAAAGCAATCCCCTTTCCTACTTCAGGAATCAAATTGCAGGGAGAATAGATAACAGAAGCCAGGGACTAAAATGATAAGTTTCGGGATACATGTGCAAGAATCTCTTAAAACATCAAAGAAAGGACAAGATTGTCCAAACAGTGTTACCATTAGGAGGCCCTGGTGATAGCCACATACTTGAAGGACTTTGTTCAGTCTGCATTAGAAATAAGATAAATTTGCAGGAAATTGGCACAGAATTTATCCATGGTTGAGTTTGCAGTAATAAAATCAGTGAAGGAACCAGCTGGGGATGATTTACAGGCAGTAAGCTCCTCTAAAATTTACAAACGGCTAGTGTAAAATGTCACAGTTTATGATGCATTTTGCCCAGGCTGCATATATAAAGAACGTGAAGATGAGAAAGTAAAGCAGCGAGCTTAGGGTTGTGATTTCCAAATGGAGGACATTACACCAGTGGGTTTGTTTGAAAGACCATGAGGCAGAGATTCTACTTTGGTTTGCATACAGGTTTCTTTTAAAAAAAGAAACAAGTGGGTGGTGATTATAGAATCATGATTGCTAATAGTATTTCCCCCCCCCCCCCGACATTAAGTCCAGTCGTGACTGACTCTGGGGGTTGGTTTTCATTTCTAAGATGAAGAACCAGCGTTGTCCGTAGACACCTCCAAGGTCATGTGGCCAGCATGACTGCATGGAGCGCTGTTACCTTCAAGCCGGAGTGGTACCTATTGATCTACTCACATTTGCATGTTTTCAAACTGCTAGGTTGACAGAAGTTGGGGCTGACAGCTGAAGCTCACGCCGCTCCCCGGATTCGAACCTGCGACCTTTTGGTCAACAAGTTTAGCAGCTCAGTGGTTTAACCCATTGCACCACCGGGGGCTCCATGCTATTAGTATAGTATATTGTAATGTACATTATTTAGATTCAAGTATGTATAGGTCATCTTTTCCTCAGTTTGGAACTCAAGGTAACTTAGAAAAGTCCAAACAAATGCAGTTAAGCACCCTTTATCTAGAATTCCAAAGTCCAAAACTGTCCACATAGGTGGCTGAGATTATGACTAGGGTTTTGCATTTGGGTAAACCTCAACCCATTTCATGCCTTGGATTTCGATGGGAGCCCCCGACCTGTTTTTTGAGAACTTCCCGAAATTGGAAGGACAGATATCTGTTTTAGCTCTGGGCCCCCAAAAGATCAATTTTTATCAGGCCATTATGGGGGGGGGGGGGAGGGGTCCCACCCAGACTGCCCTTCCTGACATGCACTTTAAGGAGACTTCTTCTTACCTACTGTTTGTACTCTAGAGGATGTGCTTTCTGGGCCTGAATGCCACACACACACTCTTTCCAAGGCAAGGAGGCATGTTCTGTTTTTTACTTGAGAGTAAGAAGTGCTTGGCTGCAGGCACTGGCAGGCACACATGCTTTCTGGGCCTGCATAGCATGCTACACACACACATTCTTTGGAAAAAGAGAGTGTGTGTGGGGTGCAGGCCCGGAAAGCACATGTGCCTGCAGACGAGCGCTTATTGCTGTAGAGCAAGAGGCGCTCGGCTGCAGGCACTGGTGGCAGGGGAGTGAGCTTTCAGGGCCTGCATGCCACACCCCCCTATCTTTCCAAGGCAAGGAGGCAAGTTTTGGGAGGCGCTCAGCTGCAGGTGAAAGCTGGCTTAGAGCCGGGATCGGCTCCAGCTTGCTTTTATGTAGAGCTGATTTTTGTGCGGGGAGGAGACTTCCCTTTTTTGCTCCTAAAGTACCAAAAACCACAAAAGAAATGGGAGAAATGAATTCTGCGCACAACTGTAATAATGACACCTCTGCTTTCTTATGGTTCAACATACACAAAAGTATTAAAAATACTGTATAAAATTACCTATCGAATATGAAACACCAATGGATTTTGTGTTTAGAACTGGGTCTCATCTCCAATATATCGCCATATGTATATGCAAATCCGGGATCCAAAACACTTCTGATCACAAGCATTTTTGGATAAGGGATACACACACTGTATTGTGGTATTAGCTGTGCCTGGCAATGGGGTTGGCAGGTGGAGTTGAACAATGTTTGAGGTGGCCTTGTTTTTCCAACTGTCTATCTTGGAACTGTCGTAAGATACTTAGATATTAAGGCACCATGTCTCACCCAACCTCAAAATCATCAGCACACAACAAAGTAAGTCCATGCTTTGGAGTTTAATAACAGGGGCTCATTCTAGGAACTTGGCAAAGTATGTCCATAACTCTGAAGTGATGATGTTGTGTCTTAACAACGGCAGTAAAAATAATACAACATGACACTTTCTCTAAAACCATTTTATTAACCTAGCCCAAGTCATAGTGTTTTCTTTTCCTGGATGGATTTACTGTTCTCTAAACCTAATAACCTTCCTTTTGTTTAGTGCAGTTATTGTTACAGTCATTCTCAAGAAATTCTCTGTAATCTTGTTATCTAAAAAACTAAAGATTTTGTGCTGAAAAAAAGGAGAGAGAAATCTCTTCGCAACATACTTAAGGCCATCTCCTAGGGAACCCAAACAACGAATGAAGACCATTTCAAGAGCAGCAGATGCTTTTAGGTACATTTATGAAGGGTCTCTTGACTTTTATTTTAGTGCTTCAGCTGAAGCTCGAAAACTGAAAGAGGGAAGAACATCAAAATGAGTTGGTATTCTTCCCTTATATCACCTTGGCTTTTCCCCTTTCTCTGCAGCACTGGGGAATTCAGTATGCTAAAATCAGTGTCTGGAGTCCTATTAGTGCTTTACCATGATATAAGCCTGACTTACACTATTGTATCATATGTTTTTTTGCTGTTGTATAGAACAGAATTCTCTTCTAACTATACAATGGTCAGAAGACCCCTCCCAACTCACCTTGGAAACAGCCCCAACACACAACATGGTACCCTGCCATTTTCCTAAATAGGAATACATCCAGGAAAACAGCTGGATATATTGCCACTGATCCCCTATCTCCAACAATCTAGAAATGGACATTGGGTTCTGAAGCTTTTGAGGTTGATTTTTGAGGCAGTAGCATTGGGAGACATAGCTACAGAACTGTAGCTATTTGAGATACATATGTAATATAGTGATGTGTCTACTGATGCAGAATCTTGACTGAGGTGTTAGTTACACTACATAATGTAGTTGTTCACACCAGCCAAAAACCCCAAAGTGACCTAGATGTTGCTCTTGGATGCTGACATGATGCCCAGGAACTTCTGATGGTTAATGTGGGGGTTGAACGCAGTTGGCTTACCCCAGAGCTCAGGGGAATGCTCTGAAATATCAGGAAAAACCTGGATATTTTTCCTGATATTCGGATAGTTTGTGGATAGTAGACTGGCTCCTGTGTGGTCCATTGTCCTTATGGGCCAGTGTCACCATCCTCTTTTCATTGAATGGATGGTCCCATATAGGTGAAAGGGAAGGTTAGGTCTAGGTTGGACTGTGCAGATCCTGTTTTGCCACCAGTGTGGTTTGGGCATGGAGTGTGTGTCCAGTTTTGGGGCTAATCTGAAGTATTACTGCTCTGGAGTAACAGCAACAACAAAACTTTATTTATATACCGCTCTATCTCCCCAAGGGGACTCAGAGCGGTTTCCAAATAACATAATCAATGCATACAAGGAAAACAGCATAAACATAAAATTAACAAGACAACATAAGCATTAAAAACCACAGTAGCACATATATATTTAAAACAATCCTGCCTGTTCAAGCCAATTTAAAAGGCAGCAAGTGTAGATAAAACTGAAGACATTGCTGTGTTAGTTGGTTTCAGCATAAAAAAGAGATGAAGAAATCCTTTGAAACAGAGGAAAGACATTTTTTTACATAAGTTTTCATAGACCTGTGTTGTTGTGAGTTTTTTGGGCTGTATTGCCATGTTTCAGAAGCATTCTCTCCTGACGTTTTGCCTGCATCTATGATAAGCATCCTCAGAGGTTGTGAAGTCTGTTGGAAACTAGGAAAATTAGGCTTATATATCTGTGGAATGTCCAGTGTGAAGACTCCTGTCTCTGTGAACATTTCAATTGGCCACCTTGATTAGCATTTAAGGGCCCAGCAGTTTCAACGTCTGGCTTTTTACTGCCTGGGGGAATCCTTTGTTGGGAGGTGCTTAGCTGACCCTGATTGATTCTTGTATGGAATTCCCCTGTTTTTGAGAGTTGTTCTTTATTTACTGTTATGATTTTAGAGTTATTTTTAAAATACTGGTAGCCAGATTTTGTTCATTTTCATGGTTTCTCCCTTTCTGTTGAAATTGTCCAAATGCTTGTGGATTTCAGTGGTTTCTCTGTGTAGTCTGATATGGTATTTGTTGGAGTGGTCCAGCATTTCTGTGTTCTCAAATAATATGCTGTGTCCAGGTCATAGACTTCACTTCATACCAGATGAAATAGACTCGAGACGTTTTAAAATAAGAATTGTGTGTCCAAATTGATACGACTGGCCCAAAGGTGCACTGGAGTCACCATCCCTGTCATTGCATGACCATCCAGAAGTATGCGCCTTGCCGCTCCCATGGCTGGGCTTTCTGTCATGACATCATTAGAAGTCATGCCAGAATACTTTGGTGAGGTAGCTTTTGTGCTGTCGCACGCTGGGCCTGTGCATCAGACTGTAGACAGGACATAAATTCTGTGTGCCCAACGGGACGCCGGGGCTGCCTCAGATTAAAGGCCTTTGGATTTCCTTAAAACACAGAATGCTTAAAGGTTCAGCAAAGTTCTTTATTAATGAAAACAAACAGGTACTTTAAGCCTTTCTTAACAGTCTATTGGCTCTTTCAATCTTGTCCACAGGGAACAGGCACTATCTTCATAACTGTAACTAATGGGGAAATCCTTAACTTCTAATCTGGGCAGTCTTTCTTTGCCTCTGTTGGCGTGGAGCCCCTACACCCGGTACCAACTGCTTCTGGCTTCCACGAGAGACCCTTACCAAGCAGAGCTTTGTAGACTTCCAGAGGAAAAAGGAGTTCAGGTTTCGGTGATGGCTGGCTGAAGTCCCTCAGCAAAGGAGCTGTACGGCTGTATAATCCTCGGCCAAGCCGTGGGGCCTTTTCTCCCCGGCCAAGCTATAGAAGATGAAGCTTTCTACAGGAGCTCTTGGTATTATGTCCTGTGCGAAAAGCTTCTCTGTGTGGACTGAACCCAAAAAGGCTCCTATTCCCTCCAAAACCCAAAAAGGGGGCTGGACCAGGGAAGCTAACGATAACTGACAGGTGGCTTGCCCTATGATTGCAGCCAAAAGAAGCCACCTATCTGCAGAGTCCCTGAAACTTAGGACTATAACAAACATTCAATGCAAAGCAAACAAAATAGGAGCTCCTGGTACAGTTGTACCTGCACAGCTTCTTCTGGCTGGACTCAGCAATGGATCTCTTGGATGTGTGGACACTGGATTGGGCTGGACAGAGCTGATCCAGTTGTCCACACCTCAAAAACACCAGGATGCAGAAAACTCTAGAGTAAATTCCACTTCCTCTTGTGTTGGATTAATAACTGGAAGCAGTGCTTCTCCTGTAAGTCACCTGGATTCCCCTAAGCAGTTGCAAACTAAGTTCACTTTATTTGGGCAATGTATTCATAATCTTAGTCTCAAAGGTGTAAATGGAACCCAATTTTAATCACAAAATGGAATAATGCAATCCTCGAGCCTGCTACAGAGACTTAGTGGGCTGATGCTCCAACTCCTGTACTTGAAGAACATTTGAAGCTTTTATCTCCTTTGCTATTGAAATCAGGGAAGGCGGGCTAGGAAGACCCCCCTCCCTCCCATGATAAACTGGTGTTCCTGTGAGATAGGAGAAGTTCCAAAATATCTTTATTCTGTTCTTCAGAGGCAGCACCAGTACTGCCCACATATTTAATAACTCTAATGTCTTTGATACATGAGAACCCAGGCTTATGCGTTTGTGGAGAAGACAGATCCTTCCTGGGTTTCCTTTGAAAACAACCAGGCAGACCTCAAAATGTTACTTTTAATGTGAAACATTAGCATTACTTTGAGTAAATGGCATTCATTGTCATTTCTCAAAGTAAGTGCTGAAATATAAGTCTGTTTCATAGAATCATAGAATTATAGAGTTGGAAGAGACCTCGTGGGCCATCCAGTCCAACCCCCTGCCAAGAAGCAGGACAATCGTGTTCAAAGCACCCCCAACAGATGGCCATCCAGCCTCTGTTTAAAAGCCTCCAAAGAAAGAACCTCCACCACACTCCGGGGCAGGGAGTTCCACTGCTGAACAGCTCTCACAGTCAGGAAGTTCTTCCTCATGTTCAGGAGGCATCTCCTTTCCTGTAGTTTGATGCCATTGCTCCGTGTCCTAGTCCCCAGGGCAGTAAAAGGTTTGCTTCCTCCTCACATATTTATACATGGTTATCATGTCTCCTCTCAGTCTTCCCTTCTGCAGGCTAAACATGCTCAGCTCTTCAAGCCACTCCTCATAGGGCTTTTTCTTCAGACTCTTGATCATTTTAGTCATCTTTCTCTGGACACATTCCAGCTTGTCAATATCTCTCTTGAATTGTGGTGCCCAGAACTGGACACAATATTCCAGGTGTGGTCTAACCCAGGCAGAATAGAGGGGTTTCAATGTACTTATGCCATTGTTCCAGTTGTGTCTTTCCCTCTGCTTCATAGATTCAAAGAATGGGAAGAGACCCCAAGGGCCATGATTTATCCAGATTTAGCACAGATTATAGGGCTCCCTGGTGATGCAGTGGGTTAAACTACAGAGCTGCTGAACTTGCTGACCAAATGATTGGCAGTTTGAATCCGGGAGGGGAGGTTGAGCTCCTGCT
Organism: Anolis sagrei; assembly: GCF_037176765.1. NCBI lineage: Eukaryota > Metazoa > Chordata > Lepidosauria > Squamata > Anolidae > Anolis > Anolis sagrei. Next base: position 20,418,413 of record NC_090021.1, on the reverse strand, counting down.
GTTAGGCTCAGCTCCTGCCAAACTAGCAGTTCAAAAACATTCAAATGTGAGTAGATCAATAGGTACCACTTATGTGGGAAGGTAACGGCACTCCATGCAGTCATGCTGGCCACATGACCTTGGAGATGTCTATGGACAACGCCGGCTCTTTAGCTTAGAAATGGAGATGAGCACCACCCCTCAGAGTTGGACACGACTAGACTTAATGTCAGGGGAAACATTTACCTTTACCCTTTAGCACAGATTTATCACAAGAATCAAATCTGGAAGGCCACAGAATGGTAAGTTCTCAGAAACATAGTGGTCACAACTTGATCTCAGTCCTCTTTATTTTGGAGTTTGTTCCTTAACATGGAAAAATGGCAAGAAGTTCTCCACTTCATTCACGAAAACATTAACACTGGACTCATGGCCCTGGGGAGATACAACTTATTACTTACTTGCCTTTCAGTCTGGTCCTCATGCTAATTTGCGTGGGATCTCTCATGAATCTAATCCAGCTGAGTTGTAAAACTTTATTTTGTTAATATCTATCCTGTCTGCTTTCCAATAACTGTGCATAACTACTTTTGAGTGGATGAGTCTGTAGCTGGAATACATAAAAGAGGACTATATCATCGCTTTGTCAGGAAAAGAGAGCAGGGGGGTGGTGGTGAAGTAGCTGAGCTCATAAAATATTGTTGACGTTTGTTTGCACAGGGCTGACAGAAAGAGATAGGTGCTGGACACAATTTGAAAGTCAAATAGGACATCTGTGGAGAGACACTACGTTTTCGTTATCCATATTATTCTGGCAATATTCTTTAGAAATTCATATAACTACCATTATAAAAAGAAGAAGCTAGCTATAAATTTACCAGGCTCTGTATTTCACTGTCAGCTTGGGGATCAGAAGATAAAATTCACTGCAGTGACTGTATCAGTGGTGAAGAGAAGCTAGCTAACCCTCACACAGAGAAAAACAATACACTGGGTTGTTGTAGGTTTTTCGGGCTGTATGGACATGTTCCAGAAGCATTCTCTCCTGAAGTTTTGCCTGCATCTATGGCAAGCATCCTCAGAGGTTGTGAGGTCTGTTGGAAACTAGGAAAATTGGGTTTATATATCTGTAGAAAGTCCAGGGTGGGAGAAAGAACTCTTGTCTGTTGGAGCTAGGTGTGAAAGTTTGAATTGTCCACCTTGATTAGCATTTGATGGCCTGACAGTTTTTAGGTGTGCCTTGTTACTACCTGGGGGATTTCTTTGTTTAGAGGTGATTAGCTGTCCTTGATTGTTTCTTATCTGGAGTTTCCCTGTGTTTGAGTGTTGTTCTTTATTTACAGTAATAATTTTAGAGTTTTTTAAATACTGGTAGCCAGATTTTGTTCATTTTCATTGTTTCTTCCTTTCTGCTTGTGGATTTCAATGACTTCTCTGTAGTCTGACATGGTGGTTGTGAGAGTGGCCCAGCATTTCTGTGTTCTCAAATATTCCGTATCCAGGTTGGTTCATCAGGTGCTCTGCTATGGCTGATTTCTCTGGTTGAATTAGTCTGCAGTGACTTTCATGTTCCTTGATTCATGTTTGGGTGATGCTGTGTTTGATGGTCCCTATGTAGACTTGTCCACAGCTGCATGGTATACGGTAGACTTCTGCAGAGGTGAGAGGATCCCTCTTGTCCTTTGCTGAACGTAGCATTTGTCCAAAGACCATCGGAAAACACATTATTTTCTGTTGGTCATGGGGGTTCTGTGTGGGAAGTTTAACCAAATTCTAACATTGGTGAGGTTCAAAATGTTCTTTCACTGTAGGCAAACTATTAATCCCAGCAACTATAACTCCCAAATGGCAAAGTCTGTTTTCCCCAAACTACACCAGTGTTCACATTTGGGCATATTGAGTATTTGTGCCAAGTTTGGTCCAGATCCATCATTGTTTGAGTCCCCAGTGCTCTCTGGATGTAGGTGAACTACAAGTCAAGGTCAATGCCCACCAAACTCTTCCAGTATTTTTTGTTGGTCATGGGAGTTCTGTGTGCCAGGTTCAATTCTATCATTGGTTAAGTTCAAGATGCTCTTTGATTGTAGGCTAACTATAAATCCCAGCAACTACAACTCTCAAATGACAAAATCAACCAGCCCCCCTCCAAATCCTAAACTATTCAAATTTGGGCTTATTAGGTATTTGTGCCAAATTTGGTCCAGTGAATGAAAATACATCCCCCATATCAGATATTTACATCCGATTCATAACAGTAGCAAAATTACAGTTGTGAAGTAGCAGTGAAAATAATGTTATGGTTGGCACAACATGAGAAACTGTATTAAGGGGCAGTGGCATTAGGAAGATTGAGAATCACTGGCTTAGGTGCGCAGCGAGCTGGGCTGAAGGTCAGGTGTTTACCCTGACCCGGGCTTTGAACTGGCAACCTTTCAATTGGTGTGCTCTATTGCTGCTGGTGATTAACAAGCTGTGCTAAAGCCTGGCAATGGTAAGGGATTATGGTGGTAGAAATCATAGAATCATAGAGTTGGAAGAGACCTCGTGGGCCATCCAGTCTGCCAAGAAGCAGGAAAATTGTGTTCAAAGCACCCCCAACAGATGGCCATCCAGCCTCGGTTCAAAAGCCTCCAAAGAAGGAGCCTCCACCACACTCCAGGGCAGGGAGTTCCACTACTGAACAGCTCTCACAGTCAAGAAATTCTTCCTAATGTTCAGGTGAAATCTCCTTTCTTGTAGTTTGAAGCCATTGTTCCAGAACATCTAGAAACTCATCCCTTTTTTCAATTATTTTTGCTTATCAGTCAGTATAATTGATACCCATCTTTGCTCAAATGAGCTGAGGATGGCATCAATGGGCCACCTTTTCTCCATTTATTCTTCACAACAACCTAGTGTGGTGGAGCAGATGGATAGAAACACTGATCAGTTCATGGCTCAACAGGGAATGGAACCCGGATCTCCAAAATCCAAGTTGAGCAACCTCATGAATTACATGGCACTGAGACTTGGTAATATTGAAGTGTGACAGGAAGCCAGGAGTCTTTTGCTATCTTAGATTTTGATCTGAGCTAGAGAAAAACTTTAGAAAAAAATTGGTATGAGGAACTTGAACTTTTTTGTTTGAGATGAGTTTTTATAAGCCCCCTGAAGTTCATTCCTATCCAAATCGAGCTGGGGAGAACTTTGCAATCATGCTATTTATTACACCAAAACATTTCGCTCTTCCTTGAGGAATGTTTGAGCAGCTTATATGAATCTCCAAGAACTGATGAAGGTGAAAATCTGCTTGGCTTTTAACAACTTAACAGCAACATCATGTGCCTTTAGAACTATTCTCTGGGCCCCCGTGTTGCTGGCAGCTTCAGAGAATCAGCACTTAATCTGTAAAATGAGAGACCTTGGGGCTCAGGCTTAAATCTGCCTTGTGGGAGCGAGAGCCTTTATTTTTAGATGCCTGGGAAATGACGGAGGTAGTTCATTGCAGATTGCAAAGGCAGATGTACTCTGCAGATGCTCAGAGGTATTCTTTGGACAGAAAAGTTACAGATAAGGCTGAAGCAGGTCATAATTTACCCGGTGATTATCACATTAAGCCCTGTTTTGGGAGGGGAGGGTGGAAATTCAAGTCTGTGGCTCTCATCTTGAAATCTCCGGGCAGCATCTAAGCATTTTTAATGCCGTTCATCCAAGCAGTGACCTGTTCTGATCCTACTTAGTTTGTGAAATCTAACAGAATCATAGCACTATGTGGGATAGCTAGAGGCCAAATTCCACAGTTGAAAAGCTGAGCAAAGACTCCAAGGTGACCTCATAGAAAGCTTTGAAAGTCTTAAAGGGCTTGGCAGGAGGTGGAGGAAGAGAATCTATGGAAGAATTCAGGGGGGAGATATGAATGCTAACTTCTGCAAAATTTAGTTTGGGCATTTATGGAGCATCCAGGCTTTTTGGACAAGGAACACTAGATGCTTCCTGTTATCCTGCGATGTCATCATGATGCGGGATAGTGTCAACTTACCATCATGATTATGAGTGGCACAGACACTGGTGTTGCACAATTGTGATACGATGGCTGTGCAAAGCTGCACTTCTGAGTGGGTGGTATAGCTTTGCCCTCCTGCTGGCCTGCTTCCTCTTCTTTATTTCTTTTTTACAGTTAGGAAGTATCAGGTGTCTAGATCTAGGGAAGTAATGCTACCCCTCTATTCTGCTTTGGTTAGACCACACCTGGAATATTGTGTCCAATTCTGGGCACCACAATTCAAGAGAGATATTGACAAGCTGGAATGTGTCCAGAGGAGGGCGACTAAAATGATCAAGGGTCTGGAGAACAAGCCCTATGAGGAGCAGCTTAAGGAACTGGGCATGTTTAGCCTGAAGAAGAGAAGGATGAGAGGAGACATGATAGCCATGTATAAATATGTGAGATGAAGCCACAGGGAGGAGGGAGCAAGCTTGTTTTCTGCTTCCCTGGAGACTATGAGAGGGAACAATGGCTTCAAACTACAAGAAAGGAGATTCCATCTGAACATTAGGAAGAACTTCCTGACTGTGAGAGCCATTTAGCAGTGGAACTCTCTGCCCTGGAGTGTGGTGGAGGCTCCTTCTTTGGAAGCTTTTAAACAGAGGCTGGATGGCCATCTGTCAGGGGTGATTTGAATGCAATATTTCTGCTTCTTGGCAGGGGGTTGGACTGGACGGCCCATGAGGTCTCTTCCAACTCTTTGATTCTATGATTCTAGGTACAACAAGCTCTGTGAGGAGTGGCTTAAAGAGCTGTACATGTTTAGCCTGCAGAAGAAAAGGTTGAGAGGAGGCATGGTGAGGGAAAGTCATAAGCCGGAGGGAGCAAGCTTGTTTTCTGCTTCCCTGGAGACTAGGACGTGGAACAATGGCTTCAAATTACAGAAAAGGAGATTCCACCTGAACATTAGGAAGAACTTCCTGACTGTGAGAGCTGTTCAGCAGTGGAACTCTGGAGTGCGGTGGTGGCTCCTTCTTTGAATGCTTTTACAGAGAGGCTGGCCATTGTCAGGGGTGCCTTGAATGTGATTTTCCTGCTTCTTGGCAGGGCGTTGGACTGGATGGCCCATGAGATCTCTTTTAACTCTATGATTCTATGAATGGCAGATACTGCCATTGAGGTGCCAAGACTCACTGCACAAGTTAAGTCCTAGGACTGTGGTGTGAACAGGGGCTCGCAGGAACACCTCAGCAAGTGAGAGTCCAAAAGTGGCAGGCAAAAAACCAGAACTTCAATCAGTGGCTGATACCAGATGAGGAACCCCCTCCTGGGTACACGGAAGGCTGGGCGACCTGGAAGGTGTTGAACAGGCTGTGCTCAGGCATCACAAGATGTAGAGCTAACCTTAAGAAATGGGGCTACAAAGAGGATTCCACGGCATGTAAGTGGGAGGAGAGCAAACCACAGACCACCTACTACAATGCAGCCTGAGCCCTGCCACAATGCACAATGGAGGACTTTCTTACAGTGGCACCAGAGGTACTTCAAGTGGCCAGCTACTGGTCAAAGGACATTTAGCATAATGCCAAGTTTTTAACTTTGTTTGTGTTTAAAATACCTTATATCTGTACCCTCAATTTGCTTCTGACAAGATAAAGAAATAGAGGCTCTTGACAGGCATCTCTGCAGGGAGGTGGTAGACTGGCAGGGGATATTGCATGACATTGTGCAATAGGGAGCATCCCCATGGTTTCACCACTTTTGTATGGAACCTGCCATGCTTCTCTGCACCCTTTACAAAACAGATGGAGCCGCAAAATGCATGCTTGGAAAAGTTGCATTTTTGGCCTACAGCTCCCAGAGGCTGAGACCTTTTATTGGGCATTGGTGTATCACTGAATCTCAAATTAGGCCTCAGTTGTGTTACACAGTCCTTGTGCTGAATGGTAATGTTGTGCAACTGAACCAAGATGCCAAATGCGCAACTGAAAAATATCATAATGAACAAGATACAGCTATGTGTAAGGCACCTCTATATCCAAATTGATAATGCATAATTCTGTTTTCATAGCCTCAATGTGAACACAGACATTCTGTATGGGACATGAATTTCCACTTGTTCCACAAAGGAACTTGAGTAGTGGTGTAAACCCTGAAGTGGACCAGAATTTGGTTCAGAGACTTCTGGTCCTTAACATGGGGTAAGCCCATTGAGATCTGCATTCAGTAAAACTGTGGAATTCTTCGGAGTTTCGGTGAATTCCCAGAAAAGCTCTATGGATAGTTGACTCGCTCCAAAAAAGAACTGATTTGCTGTCCACTTGGCCCAGTACTGCCATTCCTTTTTCTCTGTACTTGGCAAGTCAGGGAAAAGGGGAACAGATCAAGCCCTTTTTGCTCTGTACAACACGGGAACTTTCCCAAAGCCTTTGAAACATTTGGCACAATGAAGATTTCTTTCTTCCACCCGCTTCTCTCTTTTTAAAAAGAAACAGATTCAGAGAAATCTGGCCAAAAATATGCTGCTTATTTAGGAGATGTTAACAACTGTCCCTCTTGGCCAACACCACTGGCATTTCAAAAGTCTAGAAGTCTTCTTTTCAGGAACTAGTTGGAAGGGATTATGGATTTTTAGGAAATTGGCCATCTGCTTGCTTTAGGGATGTTATGAAAACATCTCTTTCCAGACAGAATCTAGTCAAGGGTGTCTTCAGTTTTTCTGATTTTGTTAAAGGTTTTGGTAGACACAGATAGTCAGCAGGAACAGAGGTCTCAATTACTGTGTTTGTACAGAGAGCAATTTTCTGCCTTTTTGGGGAAATGTGTTATGGATGACTTCCTAGGCAAACATAGAAGATGTGGATAATGAACTTGCTTCTCTAACTTTTCTTGGCATAAAAGTGGGAGGTATTGGGAACACGGCTACAGTTCTATGCATTGTTTTTGATCTAGAGTTTGCAGTGTTTCCTATTCCATAACAATTTATAATGATGCTCATTAAAGCATCACCCCAAATTAACTGGTTCGCATGAATGGCTATTATTACTGGTAATACTTTTTATGTAGCACTCTTATTCAAAGTGGCATGGACACCTCTTGCTACTAATCACCTGCATATTAAGTGTTAAGGGGAATTTTTGAACTTAAAACATTAACAGAAGCAATACATTGTGGAAAGATAGGAAAGAGGGACTTTTCTGCTGTGACACCCCAGTTATGGAAGGCCCTCTCCCAATCCCACTGCCCAGACTGCACAGAAACCCTGGTATACTCTGAGATTTCCAGCAACATTGGGACAAATACAGTTTGGAGCTAAAAAAAACCCCCTATGATACTCACCAGAAGCTGCTGTGGGCACAACCAGTTGTCCATTTGTGGAGTTTTTTTTGTCATGCCAGGAGCACTTTGAGAAACTGCAAGTCACTTCTGGTGTGAGAGAATTGGCCATCTGCAAGGACGTTGCCCAGGGGATACCTGGATGTTTTGATGTTTTACCATCCTTGTGGGAGGCTTCTCTCATGTCCCCGCATGGGGAGCTGGAGCTGACAGTGGGAGCTCATCCATGCTCTCCTGGATTCGAACCTGTGACCTGTTGGTCTTCAGTCCTGCCACTATAAGGGTTTAACCCACTGCGCCACTGGGGGTCCATCCATTTGTGGTGAACTGAGGATTTTGGCCCAATGCAGACAAGCCCTCACTGTTGCACTCCAAGGCTGGGAACCACCTCTGTACTTAAAACACACTCCAGTCCAAGGGAAAATAGCAAAGCAGTTTATTGAAAAAAAAAATATATAAAGCAATTTAGCAAAAAGTATAAGAAAACCAAAGTCCAAATATCAAGAATAATCCACAGAAATCATAGTACAGGAATAGCATCAAAAACCAGGAATATAAAAGCAGAATAAATCCAAAACATGGGATTCAGGAACAGTCCTCAAAACTTGGAATCGTGAGACATGAACAAAAGGAAACCTGGAACATGAAAGTAGAAATCCCTTTTCTTGACAGCAGTTCTATACTCAAATTCCAATGTTGCCTGGACTGACGGACCCATCTGCTGGGCTAGTTAATATGGAGAGAAAATCATGCCTTCTGCCCTGGGAAACTGATAAGGGCTTCTTGGCTAATCGGCATCTTGATCTTTGTAAACACTCCTGAGAAGCTCTATGTTGATGGAACGTAAATCTCCTATCTAACTTCTCACTAGTCTGTCCACCTGGACTTTCATTTTCATCCTCTAAATTTCGGCCTGTTACTGACCTTGCTTCCTAGCGAATTGCCTTTCAGGCACAGACCACTCATTTTTGGGGCTTAAAATCTCTTGCTGGCTTTCCTGCTGGCTTGCAGACCCAGACTCCCCAGTGTCATCTGAATGACTAACATGCCCAGAATACCCAGAGAGATCAGGTGCAGCCACAATCAAAGGCTGAACTACAACTCTCACTTACATATGTATCACTAAGTAATATCTCCTGGTCTACTTTTCCCCCTACCAGTCTACTTTACTAAGCAGATGTTGCAACCAGAAACAAATGTCTATATAGCTGGCAATCACGATGATGCCATTCCAGCCACCCTCTCATCAGACAAGTGGTTCCTAACCTTTGGGCCTCTAGGTGTTTTGAACTTTGACTCCCAGAAACCCCAGAAAGCTTACCATCTGTTAGGAATTGTGGGAGCTGAGGTCCAAAACACCTGAACAACTAAAGGTTAGGAATCACTGCATCAGAGGGTGAGGTCATGATAAGGAATTGTGACAGGGGTTCTGCTTCTGATTGCTGCAGCCTTGCTTGCTAGTGGAAGGAGGGTAGAAACAAAGAGTTATGGGCAGTGCAGTCTAGAACATCTGAAGGGCCACAGATCTTCTCAACAACAACCAAAACTCCAACATAGAAGTCTCTGATTCGCATCCTCTTAAGTGAATTACAATGGCATAAACGGAAATCATTTTTTGGTCACTGTGGATGTTGACATTCTGTTCTGACCATGCAACAACCAAAATGTTCTCCAAAGTCCATGTTGCAGACTGTTCAGCAGTAAGGTTGTTTCTGTGTTGTCAGAGAGAGGAGGGTCAGCAAGTATGTGTCTACCTGTTTTTTATATTCCAAGGATGTCAAGTGCAGGGATGTCCCGAGGGCTCCAGAGATTGAGGGCTCGTAAGAATGCCTAACAGAGAACCTCCACCTAAAGGGAAATAGCTGACAAGTCCCCACCATGTTCCTGCTTTCCATCAACATGGAAATGGCATTATTGGGTAGGCTATGCTGTATACAATGTGCTTTTTTGGAGGAGCGAGGAGCATTAAGAGATGTGGCTACAGAGAGGTAGCTATCTGATACGCTTACATTTCCTGATGCAAGATCTTGACCTCAGTTTCAAGCTTTCACAATAATAACTGCTGAGCTATATTCAGTCCAGTGTTCACTCTATTAAAAAATAAAAGTGTATGGGAGTAAGATCTCCTTCCTATGAGGTAGGACTGGAGAGAAATCCATCCAGTTCTCAATTCTCAAACTAGGAGGTGAACTAAAATAGAGACATACATCAAAACTGACAGTTTCTCACATTTTCTGCTACAGTTTACTAATAAAAACACCATAGAAAATGTCTGTATTATCAAAAAATGCCGACATAAAGTGTGTATACTAGTGAAAGCAGCATAAAGCATACATTATATTAGGGGAAATGGCTTAAAGGCATATCTTAGAGGAAACACTAAGCTCTAAAATGTTGATACGTCTTCATGAAAACTTTTTTAAAATGACAAACTCATGAAGAAATAAAAAGCAGACATCATTAGAAACTGAACAAAGTCAAAGTTGCTATACCCACTATTAACCATTACACTGATGTTTTGACATGGTCTACACAACTATGCTCCCAAAATCAATGCTTCTTGGGTTGATTGAAAACCCAGATTTCTTTTCAGAATGACTAAACCAGTATGGAATCATGATTGTATATATATTTTGTAATATATTTTAACAGTTCATCAAATATTGCAGCTGTAACCAGTATGCATTTGAAGTTTCTTGACATCACATTGATGCATCTTGAGTTATCTTACAAATATTTGGTGACTGACAGTTCTTCTTACTCACTTAAAGCCATATATTTGAGTAAGGCAGCCCTGGATGGGACAATTGAAAGCAGGAAAGTGGGAATAGGAAAAATGAATGCTTAATCTTCCCTCACACTTTGTTTGCCCACTCCAAATAACCACTAAAAGTTTCAGACTCATGATAAAGTACCTGAATATATGCACAACTGGGGACACTTTCAAAATCCCATGTTATTTTGGAATTGAGTTATTTCTAGTTGGTTTGATCCTGTTTGGCTCAGCATAGGTCAGGATTTCTGCATTGCGATTTCTGAGAGGCTGAGCGGTACGCTATCACTTCCTGGGACTTACCATACAGCCTCTTAAGTCCCCAGCATGGGCATCCGATGCCTCATGGAGAGTGAACATGACAACAAAAGTGTCTGATTATGTCATGGTAGTAAATATGAAATTGTTACAGGCATATGGAGAACCATTAGGGCAGTGGTTCTCAACCTGTGGGTCCCCAGATATTTTGGCCTTCAATTCCTAGAAATCTTAACAGCTGGTAAACTGGGAGTTGTAGGCCAAAACACAGATTGGGAACCACTGCATTAGGGCTTCCAGAGGTCATATACCAATCTGGTTACCATTTTTGAACACGCTGGAGTTTCCAAATTTGGTACAAGCTGAGGTAGCCCAATGTACAGCACATTGTAGAAGTCTAGTTTTGAAGTTACATACTGGTGTATGCACTAGGTCTTCTAGCTCTAGGAAGGGGAGTAAAATCCATATCCGATAGTAGGAGTTATGGATCAAGACGGAAATCCAATTGTGAACACATGCAGGGTGCATCAGAGGCAGTATGGTAAGTGTATTTGAGGGTTTTCGGGTGCTGTGGATGACGGAAAGGAGTATCAAGCCCCCCAAAAGACACATGGAGACACAAGAGAAACTTACATACGAGTATACCACTAACAGGACACCACCTGGATGCAATACAAATTAATGAAAATAAAAATTAAGAGTGGGATATGAGTGCAACCTCCCACCCCAACTAATCCTTAATGTGAAAGTGTGCTGCCGGAGGTAGGTACTGAAGATGGACAGCAACTAATGTTGTTACTGATTATCTGTTATGGGGAAGACTGCTGGTAGGAATGCCTTCACCTTTTTGTGGCACCAGGCCTCCTGGTGGCGCAGCAGGTTAAACCGCTGAGATGCTGAACTTGCTGACCAAAAGGTTGGTGGTTCAAATCCAGGGAGCAGGCTGAGCTCCTGCTGTTAGGTCCAGCTTCTGCCAACCTAGCAGTTCGAAAACATGCAAATGTAAGTAGATATATAGGTACCACTTCTGCAGGAAGGTAATGGCACTCCATGCAGTCATGCTGTCCACATGACCTTGGAGGTGTCTACGGATAACCAGAGGCGGCCCTAGGTAATTTTCAATGGTAAGCAAACAGTATTTTGGCGCCCCCCCTCCCCCAAAACCAATCTCTATCTATCTATCTATCTATCTATCTATCTATCTATCTATCTATGGGGGCATGGACAAATTTTGGCCCTCCAGGTATTTAGGACTTCCTACTGGATGTTTGGAATTGTGGGAATTGAAGTCCAAAACACATGGAGGGCTGAAGTTGGCCCATGCCAGCCATACATACACACACACACACACACACTAGCCATCCCCTGCCACGCGTTGCTGTGATCCAGTCTAGTGATCTTGAAAAGAAAGTAATAAGAAAGTTGGTTTCTAATATATGTAATTTCTTAATGCTTGTGGGTAAATAGTATTTCTTGTTGTTTCTTTGTCAGTGTTGATGTAGTTCCAACACAAAATACTGAAGGGATTTGGGGAAAATAGACTCTGATACTGGAGGGGTTTTGGGGGAGCATGTACAATAATTTAGATTTGCAGTACCTTCAGTCACTTCCGTTCATGAAGAAACCTCCTTGCCGCCCTGAGAGGGGTGATGGCACAGCTGCCTGGAGAGGCACTTGCAATGCTGCCCCTCTTCACACAGGAGAAGAGGCCCTGTGCTCCATCGGCTCCTGGGTATGCGCTTTTCATTCTCTTCCCCCACACGCTTTGCAACTCCGGGAGAGGGACACGCGCCGGCATTACCAGGCGCACGGAAAAAGAGCCCTCATGCAGGGAGCATGCTCTCCCTCCATCCTTCCCTCACAAGTGCGCACGTTGTCCTCCTCTCCTCCTCCTCCTTGCAGGCCAAGGGAGACAACAACGCCAGTGTGCATCCTTCTCCCAGCGTTAGGAAGTGCATGGAGAAGGAGGGAGATGCAGAGCGCACATTTCCTAATGCCGAGAGAGGGATGCGCAGCAGCATTGCCGGGCACGAGGAAAAAGAGGCCTCGTGCATGCCTCTTTTGTGTTTCATCTTGGGTGCTATCTTTGAAATGTGTCATTGTGTATGTAAACAGCTATCCCATGATCCCAAACATTTTATTTATTTATTTACAGTATTTGTATACCGCTTTTCTCACCCTCAGGAGGACTCAAAGTGATTTACACACTTCTAGTTCAAAGCACTTTGGATCAGGGATACTCAACCTGTATTACATTACAAACTGCTAGACTGGCTGTTAGGTATTGTGGGAGTTGAAGTCCGAAACACCTGGAGGGCTGAAGTTTGCTCTTGCATGTGTTTGACCCAGAAGCAGATGAAGAGCCCTCCTTCCATCCAACTGCCACTGCTTTGGCCTTGGAGAAACAGGTGGCATGTGAAGCCATGGAGCCCTTCCAGACAGGCCCTATGCCGCATTATCACAGGGTGTTTACGCCCTACACCACTGGAAAAATTACACTGTCTAGCCGGTATTGCGCCACCTGACATCCGCCGGGAAGTGGCGGCCAATAGTGAAAGGACCAAGGCAGAGACATCTCCAGCTCATCCCCTGTTTGGGTATCAGCTGGAACACCTCAGCAAGCGAGAGTGGAATCCTCGACGTGCGAGTGTGGAGAAGAGCAAACCACTGACCACCTGCTGCAATGAACCATGAGCCCTGCCACATGCACAAGGGAGGACCTTCTTGCGGCAACACCAGAAGCACTCCAAGTGGCCAGATACAAATGACAAATCAGATAAAGGAATACTGGGGAAATTAATATAAAGCAGTGTGTATAAAGGGACATTACATTTGGTAATCTAATGCAGGCTTTAAAAGGTTTTAAAGATCAAGTCAGGGTCTGCTGCAGTTTTTAGTTTTGGATATGTTTTTTATGGATTTTAACTGAATTTTTAAAATACCAATGATATTTAATTCCATTTTAATGTTTGCATATTTGTGGATTTTAAACTGTACTGAAATGTTTTTAATCTAAGCCAACTTGAGTCTTTGTGGGGAGAGAAAAAGCAGGGTATAAATAAACATAATAATGTGTTGTGGAAGGCTTTCATGGCCAGAATCACTGAGTTGCTGTGAATTTTCTGGGCTGTATGGCCATGTTCCAGAAGCATTCTCTCCTGACATTTTCCCCACATCTATGGCAGGCAACCTCAGAGGAACAAAATCTGGCTACCAGTACCCTCTAAAATAACCCTCTAAAATCAGAACAATAAATAAAGAGCAACACTAAAAAAAGGGGGGGGGGAATTCCTGACATGAAGCAATTAGGGCCAGTTAACCGCTCCCAACAAAGGATTCCTGGGCAGCAACTAGCTCGGCTTCGAAGCTGCAAGGCCATTAAATGCTCATCAAGATGACCAATTGCAACATTCACACTTACCTCAAGCAGACATGAGTTCTTTTTCCCACCCTGGACATTCCAGATATACAAACCCCACTTGCCTAGTTACAAACAGACCTCACAGCCTCTTGAGGATGCCTGCCATAGATGTGGGTGAAACATCAGGTGAGAATGCTTCACCAAGCACCAAAGAGCATTCTGAACTCCACCAATAGAACTGATCAAACTTGGCATACAGGACTTCCATGACTAACAGAAAATACTGGAGAGGGGGTTGGGAAAAATAGACCCTGACATTGGGAATTGCAGTTTACCAAGCACCAAAGAACATTCTGAGCTCCACCAACAATAGAATTGAACCAAACTTGGCATATAGGACTTCCATTACCAAATACTAGAGGGGTTTGGGGGAGGCATGTACAAAAGATGACATTTGCAGTACCTTTTGACGAGGCCTCCTTGCTGCCCTGAGAGGGGTCCAAGCTCAGCTGCAGGGAAGGAAACGGAAAGAGAAAGAAAGAGCCTGGCTGGCTGCCTCCTGGCAGCACGTGGAGGGCTTCCCTCTCACCTAGTGGGCGGGGCCTGCGCTTCTCCATTAGAAGGCTGTGCCTCCCGCCCTCAATCCTCTCTCTCTCTCTCCCAGGACCCTCCGTGCTTCTCTCTTTCTCCTGCACATGTGGCGAGGCCTCCAGGCTCCTTGCGGCTGCCTTCCCTTCCTGGCTGGAGGGCCCAAGAAGAGCGAGTGGGAGAAGAGGCCTTGGGAGCATGCACGCAGGAAGGGAGGGAGGGAAGGCAGCCGCATGGCGCCAGGAGGCCTCGGCACATGTGTAGGAGAGTCAAGCACGGAGGGCGGGGGTGGGGGGAGGCACAGCCTGCTGCTAATGGAAAAACGCAGGCCCTGCCCATTAGGTGAGAGGGAAGCCCTCCAGGTGCAAGGAGGCCTGCAGCTAGGCTCTTTCTCTCCTCTCTTGCCTTCCCTTCCCTGCCTCTCTCTCTTACACGCTGTTGAGGGCGCATGGGGCCTGTAGGAGGAGGCGTGGCCTAAGGAGACTCCGGTGCCCGGCTAGCAGAACAGCGCCCCCTGGCAAAAAAAGTATTCCGCCACCGCTTACTTCGCGTAATGGACGGGCCGCCCCTGCGGATAACACTGGTTCTTTGGATTAGAAATGGAGATGAGCACCACCCCCCAGAGTCAGACATGACTAGGCTTAATGTCAAGGAAACCTTTACCTTTACTAGTTCGTCAGTATTATGAAACGAAGCTGTGGTAGATGATAACTTAGCTGGTGATGTACTTTGAGGAGTGTGCAAACTGCCAGGCAATAATAATATACAAAATAAGGGCCTATTCCTCATGTGCAGAACACTGGATATTTTCAGAGAGAGGAAATCCACAGTGCTGTGCTCTGTCTGACAGGAAGAGCTCTAATCCTAGGGAAGTGGCCACATTTCTCAGATGTCCTCCTACCTGCTGCTTACTGACAGTATGATCAACCACAGATGTCAAAAGTATGCCCACCTCTTCAAAACAGATTGGTAGGATCTCCTCATTTTTCCCCCTTTCTTATAATTTCATTGGCATTCTTTTTAAAAAAAGGATCATGCTCTATGAAACTCTTATCATCTCCCCTGAATTCCTGAGGCCATCTCTTACATCATGACCTCTTGGGCTCAAGAATGATGGTTAGATTCTAGAATCCCATGCTGCCTAGAAATATTACTTGTCTAATCTAATTACAGCACTATATTGCTTTCTCTTCATTTCATGTGGGTTGTTTTCTTCACCCAAATCTGTTTATAATTGCAGTTTCAAAATAAATAAACACTTTCTTTGAACTGGACAGGATGTGTTGTGGACTGGGGAGTAGTATTGCTAAATCAAGAAAATTGTATTCCCCAATTATATTAACTTATTTGCTTTATCCAACTGAGGCAAAGAAATAAGCGGAATCGTTTTCTCTTTCAACCAGCAGAAACAAGAGGAGAGGGTAGTTCACGCAACATATTTCTGCACTTTTCTTACCAACCCAAGGAAGATGGAAATTCTTGTTTTCTTGTGAGTCTCTGTGCCTGAAATCATTCTTGTTGCTGTTGTGTGCCTTCCAGTTGTTTCCAACTTACAGCAATCCTATTACTGGGTTTTCTAGGGCAGGGAGCATGTGACTCACCCAAGGCCACACAGTGGGCTTCAATGGTTGAATGAGGAATTGAACCCTGGTCTCCAGAGTCATATATCCGGTTTCTGCCTCCTGTAGAATTATCGGGTTTGTAGTATAGGGAGTAGCCTTTAACAGCCTTGCTAAACTACAAACCCCAGAATTCTGCAGGAGGCAGAAATCGGATTTAAAGTGAATTCATTCTCTAGTATGATGAAGTAGATAGTCAAACACTCAAGCCATTACATGATTCTGGCTCTTTCCCTGTCCTCAAGGGAATACAAATGTTAATACAGTTGTTCAACTTGGTGTTGGCAGTGGCAACCTATGATCTCTTTTCACTACATAATTGTACAACTTTGATGTGTCTTTGTAGTTCCATTCTGTGGAATACTGTGATTACTTGTTTTAATAAGGCACTATAACTCCCTGGCAGATATTTATTTATTTATTTATTTATTTATTTATTTTGGACATTTGTATCCCATCCTATCTCGACCTCCGCAGAGGGACTCAGGGTGGCCAACAACCGACACACCATGGTGTCCACAACCAAAAGCATAAATATACAATTTAAATAAAAACAATATAAAACAGTATAAAAACATTCACACAGTCAAGCAGTCGCCGATTTAAGTCATCGTCCTAAAAGCAGTCCATCAAGTCAATTACAACTGTCGCTTTACCAGCAGGTCAACCTAGTCTTCAAAGGCCTGATCTCATAGCCAGGATTTCTCTTGTTTCCGAAAGGTCAAGAGGGATGGAGCAGATCTAATTTCACTTGGGAGGGAGTTCCACAGCTGAGGGGCCACCACAGAAAAGGCCCTGTCCCTTGTCCCCACCAAACGCGATTGCGATGATGGGGGGGACAACGAGCAGAGTCTCCCCAGATGATCTTAGGGTCCTAGGTGGATCGTAGAGGGACAGGCCCGTAGCCAGGATTTCGTTTCGGGGGGGGGGGGGCTAAAAAATTTTCAGGGGGGGTTTCGGGGGGGGGGGCTGAGTTTCGGGGGGGGGGCTGAGTCTGAGTGAAAGAGGGTCTAGCCTAGCAAACCTTTTGTATCATTACCCGAATACCCCCATGCATATGGGATATATTGAGTATGGTGATCAGATCATGATATGAATAAACATAACAGTTTAAATAATGCACCAGTAAGGCCTTTTCGCGAACCACCATGAGAATTTCGGGGGGGGGGGGGCTGAAGCCCCCCGAGCCCCCCCCCTGGCTACATGCCTGTAGAGGGAGATACATTTGGACAAGTAAACTGGGCCAGAATTCAAAATATCTCATACAATGGTAGACTCCAGGATTCCATAGGATGCAGCCATGACCATTAGAGTGGTAGCAAAGGGGTAGAATTGTGTATTTCGAGGAGACCTATGTTGTACATTAGCGATAGGGCTCATGAACCCCCAGGTGTTGATAGACTACTGCTTTCATCATTCCTTACCATTGACTGTAAGGGAAGAGAGAGAACAACTTGTACAAGCAACTTTCTCATTTTTGAAATCCTTGTCCAAGGCAAAGGACATATTTCATTTATGATGGAGCTTCTGTATTGGATGCAATGAGCATATACGAGGCTACTGGGAAGAAAACAGAAACACTTGGGGAGCCATGAATTTCTGATATCCAAAGCCAGCTTCACTGGTGGAAGAGATGGCAGTGGTGCAGAGTGTGGAAGAAGTTATTGCGGCTGACTGGAAGTGTGAGCAGACTACATATGGGCTGTAAGCAGGAAGGCTGCCAAAGGGCATGGGATCTTTTGCTGGCACTCTCCGAAACAGAGCTGTGAAGAGCCAGAAGGCACAGCAAGTCCTGGAAATTCTTTTGCAAGAGTCATACTTTAGGTTGGAACAATTGAAGTGGAAGGAAACATTTTCCTTGGCATGCACACAACAGATTTGTCGCTGTTCGTAGAGAATCTCCAGCTACAATAAAAAAAATAAAATACACCGCCTCGCAACTCTATTTATGCCAGAACTGGTAGAGAAATGAATTCGGTTTGTAGACACCACCTTGCCAAAAATCCAAAATAGAAAAGGAGTAGATTGAAGGGTTTTCTCTTCTCTTGTTTTCTTGGTATGACTTACTCTATTGCATAAACCATTCCTTGCCACATGATCAAATATAGGAAACAAAAGCTAAATTGTTCTTTGGGGAACATGGTAGCACTGTCTCAGTATAGGTTGAGCATCCTTTATCTAGAATTGATTAATACTCCAAAAGTGTTGCGTGGCTGATATAGTGATATCTTTTCTTTCACCCAAACACAATTGTTTAGTGCACAAAATGATTACTGCAAGTATTGTATACGATTGCTTTCAGGCTTTGTGTATAAAGTGCATATTAAACGTGAATGAATTTTGGGTTTAGGATTTGAATTTTGTATCCAAGATATCTTATTGTGTTTATGCAAGTATTCAAAAATCCATATATATATAAACCCAAAATTCATTCATGGATTTTTGAATACTTGCACACACACACACACACACACACATGATCTGTGCATAATGAGTACCTTAAAAACAAAAGAACCAATGAACGAAATCACACCAAATTTGGCAACAAAATGTCTCATAACACAAGGAGTGACCATCACTCAAAAATGATTTTGTCATTTGGGAGTTGTAGTTGCTGGGATTTATAGTTCACCTACAATCAAAGAACATTCTGAACTCCACCAATTATGGCATTGAACCAAACGTGGCACACAGGACTCCCATGACCAACAGAAAACACTAGAAGGGTTGGTGGGCATTGACCTTGAGTTTCGGAGTTGTAGTTCACCTACATCCAGAGAGCACTGTGGACTCAAACAATGATAGATCTGGACCAAACTTGGCACAAATATTCCATATGCCCAAATATGAACACAGATGGAGTTTGGGGGAAATAGACCTTGATATTTGGGAGTTGTAGTAGCTGGGATTTATAGTTCACCTACAATCAAAGAGCATTCTGAACCCCACGAATGATAGAATTGGGGCAAAGTTCCCACACAGAACCCCTATGACCAATAAAATATACTTAAGGCCATCCAGTCCAACTCTCTTCACCAGGGCAAGAAAACGTAATCAAAGCCCTCCTGACAAAGAGCCATCCAGCCATAGATATGATTCACACACACACAGATATATTATCATAGATTTGAACGGAACCCCTAAAGAAAGACTATGATATGTTGCATATTCCAGAGTAGGGAAACCAGACAATCTCCACATCAACACTGACAAAGAAACAATAAAAATCATCCACAAGCACAAAGAAATTACATAGATTAGAAACCAACACTTTCTCATTACTTTATTTTCCAGATCACCAGACTGGGCCACAGCAAAGCGTGGCAGGGGACAAGCTAGTGTGTGTTTGTGTGTGTGTGTGTGTATATATATCTCCAAAACACAAATTGGGGATAGTTACAATTGTGGATGGGCAGATACAGCTGAATGCTAACAAGACAAGGACTTTGACATTTGCAGACAACATTAGTTAAGTCAACCTATTGAATATTATAGATCACACTTCCATGCAAATTGACTCCATGCACCATAGAGCATTTTAATGAAAGCAGGCAGGTGGTGCAAGCTACTTATGTGTATGACATTAAAAATAGTTTCACTTTGATCAAGAAATATTCTAGAAGTAATATATATAAAAAGAATATGTTCTTTTCCTTTAGAGATATGCAACCGTTAAGGATATGGTAGAGGATTATCTTTTTCTGAATTAGGTATTGACAGAGACTTTTGGACTACGACTCCCAGAATCCCCCAAGCAATATGGCCATAATGGCTAGAGGAGTCTGGAAGTTATAGTCAAACAGCAATTTTCTCAGGCTCTGGGGGCTGTGGATGTTCCAACTCTGAACATGGAATTTAATCAAAATTATGTCCTAACTAATCTCATTTGGAAATGTAAGTCGAGTTGGGCTTCCTTTCAAGTAAACAAGTATTAAACTTCATGGCGAATCCCTTAAACCAGCGTTGGGCAACCAGAGATGGCCGTGATTCCTTCTTGCGCATATCTTATGAAGCACACCTGTGTATTTTGGCAAGCCAAAGGTAACATCACATCATTTTTGGAGACGGGTTATGGAAAACTGGGAAGTTGGGAGAAGGACTCTATCATACTTTGAGATGCTTTGGGATACTTCTGTCTGGTTTTCAGATGTAATATTACCCAAAAAATCTGCTACCCAAAATTAAAAATTATTTTAGGAATCATCCCTGTTCAGATGAACAATACTTGAAAGAGGTTAAATTTGTCTAGATTTTAACATGACTCCAGTCTTTGTGCAGGGCCTGATCTGTAATACCATTTCTGAGTAACTAACTACTTTCATCCTCAGAGTCCCCAGAGCCAAGGGAGATAATAGAATGAACAGTATGTATTCTCATCTTTTGAGTTTGGCCAAATGCTTTCTTCTAGCCCTGTCCTTTGAGGAACATGGCTTGCTGCCTTCATTGGGTCTAAATTACACGAGGAACCCAAAATGGGTGCAGTGTGAGACGAGGGAAAAGAATGTGATATATTTTTAGAACTATGAAACTAGATCTTTATTTGTGTTAGCTAAAATGCAACACTATGTTTAGGCAATACCTAAACTGGGGAATTTTTTTTTACTTCCTCAAACTGGCTTTTGTTGTCCCTATTTTCCACAAATTTCTTTCAATGCTAAATACAACTGGGAGCATCTAAAACCAGCTCTTCCGGCCTTCTGTTAATATATGAGACTTATTTTCTGCTTACTCTTGTGTACGTGTATAGCATCAAAGATTAGCACTATGAGAGAGAACAAAGGAGAAGGTCCTTTCTCACTAGACAGCAGGTGAAAGAGTGTCACGGTGATGCAATTTGCACTTTTAAAACCTTAAGATTTCTTTCAGACTCAGAAAATCCTCATGACCCCTTTGGAACATCATTTTTCTACCTGTCAAGATGAAAATGCCAGGATTAGTGAGACTATTGTGACGGTGAGTTTACACTCAGGGCCAACCAACATGAATGCCATTCTTGATGTCGTGCCTGCTTTTCAGTTCCTGCCCATAGCATCTCCATACAGCTTGTGAAAATACGGTATATTTTTATTTTACCCCCCCCCCCCGCCCTTTTTCCCACAAGTAGGTCTTGGACATTTTCAATGGACCCTGAGGGATGGTGTGAAATCCTCTGCTGGCTTTTCTATCAGTACTGGTGGTAAATTTGCTTTGGATTTTAAAACAAATTTGAAAAAAATAAGGCAAGATGTGGAATTCTATCTAAAAAATAAGTTCAGCAACTGCTTTAAAGTTTGGATTAAAACCTGAAGTGATTTCACCATGTCACTTGTATGCAGGTCACCAGAAGCTACTGATGGAAATATACCTTGGGAACAAGGTAGGCCAATTAATTACCATGAAGAGGATTGGGTTTAATTGGGATCAACATGCTTGTGTATGGATGTTTTAGGGCAGCTATGGGCAAACTTCAGCCCTCCAGGTGTTTTGGACTTCAACTCCCACAATTCCTAACAGTTGGATTTCTATGAGTTGAAGTCCAAAACACCTGGAGAGCTGAAGTTTCCCCATGTCTGTTTTAGGTAGACATGAGATAGACTTAGAAAGACCTCTGATTCTTAGTGGCAGTGGTGGATGGCCTTCAATTTGAGCAACTAGTTTGGTCCTCCAGGTACTTTGGACTTCTTATCCAGAAACCCCAGCCAGCTTGGTCAACAATCAGGAATTCTAAGAGCTTATGTCCAAACATCTGAAGAGCCAAAGTTTGGGAATCACTGAGCTAGTGGCTGCTGCAGCTTATGGGATACTTCAGGAGTTTGTTCCTCTACCTTTAATCCTTGACAGATCATGGAACAGGATGAGGTGCCACAAAACTCCCTCAAGATAAGTGAAAGTGCTGTCCTGTCTACATCAGTTTAAATTGGTAGCCTTCCTCTCCTACCATGGCCACTCCCTCATGGGCAGAGGTGTGAGGAGGTAACACAGAGGAGCCAGCAGTAAGACAAAGGGAGTGACAAGAAAAGAGCTTGGAATTCCTCCATGCCTTCCCACCATATCTTCACCAGTTAGGAAAGTTGGGGTTTCAAAGGTGAGAGAAGACAGGTCCATTTGTCCCAATTGCCAAAAAGTTACTCCTCCAAGACCTGTTAAGGATGACAGTTATGTGAATACTTGTCCCATATCCAACTTGGCAATCATATATATATATATATATATATATATATATATATGTGTGTGTGTGTGTGTGTGTGTGTGTGTGTGTGTTTATTGGTTTTTACTGCTTTGTGTGATTCTGTTAAGCAAATTGTTTTAATTGCTTTTTATGTTAGGGCATCGAATTGTGCCATTTGTAAACCACCCTGAGTCGTCTTTGTGCTGAGAAAGGTGGTATATAAATACGGTAAATAAATAAAAAAATAAACAAACCCATAGTAGTTTTGCTCCCATATCACGAGGAGGTGTAGATATATTTTATGAACAGAGTTTGGAACAATGGAAGGTCCTCAAGTGTGGACTCAAAAATGAAGTTCCTGATCCCACTAAGATGGGAGCCATCCGTGGATAGCACCTTTTCCAGCAAACATTTTCCCTTCATCCTCCCCCTTTATGTCTCCTCTAAAGTCTTGGGGCAATCTGTTAGAAATGTTTGCTGTTCCCAAGGTGTAAGACTCAGCTGAATGTGTATGTGTGTCTTCATGATGTTTTGGAACACGAGGACAGGACAAACTTGAGAGATGATTCAGAGCCATCATTCATATAGGGATGCATGTGTGGTGGAGCTCTTGTGCATGTAATGAAAAACTACAGGCTGGTGTCTGCTTGGAACATTATGTCATTCTTCCACCGCACTTGTAATCTAGGAAGTGTCCAGAAGAGAAAAAGAATGGCTGTTGTGTATAGTGCTCATATAGCAAAGCTAAGCACTCACAGGAAGAACAAAAACACCTCCAATGATAAAAGAGAGTGCCCAAGATCTATGAGGACAAGAGTATCAAAGAAAACTATCCTCTTCAGTGGACTGAAAGGGCATTATTCACACTAAATGACAAACGTGGCCTCATTTTCTAAAATTTGGGACAGGATAGAAACATTTATGATGAAGTGGATGCCCAACATTTCTTCTGATGCACAAGAATGGGAGGAAACCTACCAATTTGCTCTCAGCACTGTTTCGTTTTCTTCCAGGTACTGCTCACAAAAACCTGAAAGTGTTCTCTTTCTCTCTGTGGAATCTGCAAGGAAGCCATTAAAATGAAATGAAATGGGGAGAATTGTTTCTCTGCCCCATTCCTCAGCTCTCATTTAGGGATGAAAATCCTTGCTTGTCTTCTCACTGAGCTTGAGAACAAGAAACTGCAATCTTTACCTTTATTTGCAAAAAAGAACAACATTTTCTACCAGGTTTTAAAAGCATTTTTGCATTTTTAAGAATGATTTGTGTGTGTGAGTGCAAATTGTGAAAAATATATACTAAACGTTTGTTGCACTCATTTTCAAAAAATAGATTAGTTGTTGCTTTTTGATTCACCAGGTGTTTCTTCTGTTCTTGTTCTATTTGTGTGTGTTTTTATCTTTTATAAAGCGACAGAAAGGAGTCCTGCACTGAAAAATCTCTATGAAAATAATTCTTAAATTATTGCTGGCACACTATGCTAGGGGTTGCAATTACCCTAGAAGGGGTGGCAGACAAGATGGTAGACAAATTAATTGTCTCAGAGAAGCCTATTTCTCTGATGTCTCGTTTGCTATGCCTCTGGCTTTATTCCTCCTGTCTTTACTACCTACACCAGTATACTTATGTGTAATATATACTGATGTGCAGCATACATTTGTGTGATCGCCAGCACAGCATCGCACACCAATATGTATAAATCCTGATTCAAGTGGAGTGTTTTCACAAGTGCCCCGTAATGCCCATTCACTAGTCAGTAAAGGAATTTCTTAGCGCTGGTTATGGAGCCCCCAGTGGCGCAATGGGTTAAACCCTTGTGTCGGCAGGACTGCTGACTGAAAGGTTAGCAGTTCGAATCTGAAGAGTGGGTGAGCTCCCATCTGATAGCTCCAGCTTCTCATGCAGGGACATGAGAGAAGCCTCCCACAGGATGGTAAAACATCCAGGTGTCCCTGGGCAACATCCTTGCAGACAGCCAATTCTCTCACACCAGAAGTGTCGCTCCTGACACACAAAAAAATAGCCCTGGTTATACTTAAACTTATTCCATGTGATAAGTCACATAGGATCTCAGCAGTAATTGTTTGCTAGTGTTCTTCTCAAAGGAAGCTATGCGTAATTTGAGCAATTATCTTCTTCTTTTGAGAAAATATTCAAAAACTTCAAAGTTCAAGTATGCGGGAAAAAAAATCACTTAATGGAGAAAACTAGTTTTTCTGGACAGAATAGAATGTACAGGGAACGTCTCTAAAACCAAAGAATCTAAATTTGGTAATAGAAACTAAAACAGCCTCTTCCCAGTATATCGTAGATGTCTAGCAGGTTCATAGAAAGAGACATGGTCCTTCAGATAACCTGGACTGGCAACATATAGAGTTTTGCAGTAAAATCCAGCACATTGAATTGTGCATGGAAATCTGTTGGCAGACAGTGAGTTGTATGCTCTGTGTTAGATGTCTGGCTAATATAAGGATTCTCCTTCCTTTCTTCCTTTCCTCCATTTCTGGTCTGGTGCTGTAAGGAACCCTTCCTACCAGAGATCATAGACATCTTTGAGTGCAGTCCTATACTGACAGTGTAAAAATGTGTTTAAGAACCAGGTCACTGATGTTGTATTCCTCTATCCATAAGAAGAAAATACTTACAGTAATTTAAGTTTTTTTTAAATAAGCAAAATGTAATAAAAAGAATTTGCTTCAGAAAATTGCCTGAGTACCCATAACACTCCGCCTATTGAGCTTTACATTTCTGCAATAGTAGCTGGTGGTTTCCATGTCAGTGAGGCAATGAATTCACTCTAGTCCAGACTTAAATGGGTTATCCAATGTGCCTCTGGGAAAATCTCACTGGAAGTTCAACTAAAACCCAGAATGCCCAACCACTAATATGAGAATGGCCATGGCTTTGCTGCCCACCAGTTTGCATACTTTGAAATTCTTTTGCTACCTTTGCTACTTTCAAGTCAACTATGATTCACAGGGTTTTCTGGGACAATTTATTCAAAAGAGGCTTGCCACCAACTTGCCCAAAGTCATCCCGTGAGCTTCCATGGCCGAGTGGGGATTGCACTCGTAGTCTCCTGGATCCCTTAGTCCTAGTCCAACATGCAAACCACTACACCACAGCATCTATTACCCAAGTCTTCAGGAGGAATCAAATGGTGAATAGTGAATAGCAAGGGTCTAACAAAAAAGCCACAAGAACAATTAATAATGGTATTTCCTGACTTGAGATGCTGGTTTCTAGGACTTGATGGAGCATGCTGTGGTAGGCTTATCTGTCAGGTCACATTAAAGTATCAATGTGGCCTCCAGCATGGACATGCATGACTCCCGGTCAATTGTCAGTAGAGTGGAAGGCAATAGCTGACCATCACTTTGGATTTCACGCCAGTCTGTCACAGAGATCTCATGTGACATTTGACGTGCCTGGGAAGTGGCTTTGATAGATGCTTATTTTCTTGAAAGCTCTGTCCACCCGCTAGGATGCTCCTCACTCTGCCTTGGATACTCGATTGCTCTTTGCAATGCCATGACATGGTTTATTTGTACAACTTTAAAGCCTGTGTGCCCTTTTTGTGTGGGATATAACACTAATAAATACAAAAATAAAGCACCTTCTTTGGCTGGGTTCACCACCATTTAAAACACCTGGGAAGCTGTCTGCTGCCAGAGAACAGTTTGTCTATCTAATTTTTGTCTATATCACGGGGGAAGATTATGGTTTTTCTTCCTGTCAGACCTTTCTTAGTCACCCAGAAGTCACTAGAAATATTGGATTCATCTTAGTCTTCTTTTGAGATCCCCCACAATGAAAGGTGCAATTTCTCAGGTCGCGCCAGGAGAATTCAAGTTTTTTGGAATCCCATTTGAGAGAGCACAGCATAGCTTTGGGGACGTATTGTTGTAACTGCTGTCACCCATGATATCCTAAAACGGAAGGAGAAAAGTGTCCTAGAGATCATGACTTCTGCTGGCTTCACGTGAGGGGCTTTGCGCTGCAAATGTTCTAGGGTAGAAAAGACTTTCTATGAGTGTATTCATGATGTTGATTGTTCGTGATACTTAGTAACTCTTGTAGACTTGTCTATTTTAGCATAACACTATGACAAAATGACCCTAATGCTTAACTAGTATCATGTTGCTAAAGCACTTTAGCACTTTGACCAACTCTTGAATAAAAATTAAAACGGATTCAGTGGTAATTTGTGGACATCAATTTCTGCAATATTGCATGAGACTGGATGTGCAAGATGATTAGTGGGAGGAGAGAAGAAAAGACACGGGAAAGAGCATGCTTCAAGGGAGGACTGGATGCAAACCTATAGATAGATCAGCACAATCAAAACAAAAAGCATTGGAAACTCAATATTTTGAGGCAATCTGTCTGGCTGCCTAATAGGTCTTTTGATCCTGCCTTTCTCCCAGCATGAAATCCAAAACAGTACACAACATAAAAAACCTTAAACTCTTTGTACAAAAGTTAAAACACAATTAAACTACATTTGATTAAAAAGAACAAGTTAAAATAACATTTCCATCCCAATAAAATGCAAATGCTATATCACCAACCACATTTAAAGCTCTTTCAGCCTCAATATACCAAAAAACCAAATGCTTCTTCAAAGAAAAGGTTATTACCTGCTGATGGGAAAGACCAGAGGGCAATGGAAAGGAAAGGGAGTTCCACAACTTGGGAGCAGCAATGGAAAAGGCTGTCTTTTGTGTCCTCACTAGATGTGCCTGAGATGATAGTGTGGCTGAGAGAAAGCCTTAACCCGTAGATCTTAGAACAGCGTTTCTCAACTTGGGGGACAGGACCCTTGGGTGGGTCGTGAGGAGGGTGTCAGAGGGATCACCGAAGACCATCAGAAAACATAGTATTTTCTGTGTGGGAAGTTTGGCCCACTTCTATCCTTGGTGGGGTTCAGAATGCTCTTTGATTGTAGGTGAATGATAAATTCCAGCAACTACAACTCCCAAATATCAAGGTCTATTTTCCTCAAACTCCACCAGTGTTCACATTTGGGCATATTGAGTATTCATGCCAAGTTTGGTCCAGATCTATCATTGTTTGACTCCACAGTTCTCTCTGTATGTAGGTTGACTACAACTCCAAAACTCAAGATCAATGCCCAGCAAACCCTTCCAATATTTCCTGTTGGTCATGGGAGTACTGTGTGCCAAGTTTGGTTCAATTTTGGGTGTATTGGGTATTTTTTGCCAAATTTCATCTAGTGAATGAAAATACATCTCGCATATCTGATATTTACATTACGATTCATAAAAGTAGCAAAATTATAGTTATGAAGTAGCATTTTTTTAATAGTTGGGGGTCATCACAACACGAGGCTCTGTATTAAGGGGATGTGGCATTAGGAAGGTTGAGAACAACTGTCTTAGAACATATAGAGAGATATGGTTTTCACATAGTCTGGAGCGAAGTCTTGCTTGATTATAAAGGTCATATCAAGTACTATGAATTCTGCTCGGACATGCATCAACAGCAGAAATTGATCAAATAGTAATAGAATTGTAACCGTTTTGACAAATGTTCTAGGGCAGGGGTCCTCAAACTTTTCAAACAGAGGGCTAGGTCACAGTCCCTCAAACTGTTGGAGGGCCGGATTATAATATAAAAAAATGAATGAATTCCTATGCACTCTGCACATATCTTATTTGTTGTGCAAAAAACATTTTAAACAGTACAATAATTAAAATGTAGAACAATTTCAATGGGAAGTGTGGTCCTGCTTTTGGCTGATGAGATAAGATTGTTGTTGTTGTGTGCTTTCAAGCCATTTCAGACTTAGGTTGACCCTGAGCGAGGGCCGGGAAAATGACCTCGGAGGGCCATATCTGGCCCCTGGGCCTTAGTTTGAGGACCCCTGTTCTAGGGTATCTTAGACTTGATGATTTGGGGCAGAATTGGCAACTTTAGGAGGTCCAAGGTGTCCTCTGAGAATTAAAATAGAACTGCATTGGAGGACTGAGAGTTTCCTAGAGAGGTGATGGGACTAGGGCCAAGTTTCCAGGTGCCCCAAACAGAGGTGTTCTCTGTCTTCTTATTCTTCTTAGACGATCCCTCGTTGGACGAGTAAGATGGTCTTCCATTATGCGTTTCCCTGTGGGTCTGTAGGTGGCTGTGGAGCCCTATTCTTGACCCGCATCTTCTCCCACAGTGAGGGCATTGGTTTCCAGGTTTCTCTGTAGGAATGTCTAGGTCCTCAAGCTTGAGTCTGTGATCAACATGTGTTGCATTGGAGGACCTAGATATTACAATAGATAACATTTTGATAAAATGTGGAAATTCTCAAATCCACAGAAATCAAATCTGCAAATGTAGAGAGCTGACGGTAGATGATAGATGAGATGAGATGAGATGAGATTAGATAGATAGATAGATAGATAGATAGATAGATAGATAGATACTTGGCTGACCCTTCATGTAGGGCCTCAGCATATGTCAAGCCTTGCTGCAATTACATTGGTCCTCCTCCCTCCAAATCATAGTTATTTCTTCTAGAGTAAGAAAAAGATCAATCTCTCTCATAAACTGCAGCTCATGAAAGCAGTACTATTTTAAAAACCTTATCCACTCCAGATTGATGAGCATTTTGAATGCAAGATCTTTTCCCTCACCAGTTCAGCTGGAAATAAGTTATGCACCTTAAACCAGCTAAACAGGTCCCAGTAGGAAAAGATGTCAGCTGAAAAGAAGAGATCATTTCTTGTTCCAGTGAGCACTTTACACCTAATCACAAAGATAATGCTTGGAGTATATGCATGCTTCTCTCCCTCTCCGTCTGTGTGTATATATGTGCTCACACAAAATTTCCCCTCCAACACAGCAGGTATGTAAAAAGACATTATCACTGAAGCAGGACAGAAGCTGCATGGGAAATATTTCGAGGAGCAATTTCCTCTCACAAGTTTTTAAACTTCTGCCATTTAAAAAAGAAAACTCTCACTGGAAGTCTGCCAAAAAAGTCTGTCTAGAGAACGAAGGAGCCAGTTTGAAATAAGGGTTTCATACTGAGAGGAATGTAGCTGGAAGCAGTTAAGTGTCATGCGCTTGTCTTTAGCTGCTTTCTAAAAACCCGCTTTGGGTTTGCCAAACATTTTTTTTGCCATGCAATTCTAAAAAAATAGCTCTCCAATTAGAGCTCTCACAGAGCTTGGTAAAGTTACTTTTTGAACTACATGGATTTGGACTTCGGAACGGAGACTTTATTTTCTAGAGTTGTTGTTGTTATTGTTGCTATTATTTTACTTAGGTGATCCTTCATAGCCCAAGGATGTTGGTTCTCCAAGTGTAGTGTCTTGGCAGTGGGTCCATAGGTAGCTGTGGAAATCTATACTTGATCCACGTGTTCTCCTGCAGTGAGGACATTGGTTTCCAGGTGGAAGGTGGTCCCGGTCAGGGTTGGCTTGACACGTCTTCCTCTTGGCACATTTCTCCCTTTCGCCCTCCATTTGTGTCAAGATGTGTCCGTACCAGCTAAACCAAAAAGCTGCTTCATTCACTCCATGCCAGTTTGGTTGGGAGTTGAGCTCTATCTTCTAATAAGAGCCATCTGGACTGGGGACGGAGGGGGGGGGGGGGCTGGGAAATGTTACATGTTTTGTGGGAATGGAATGTAGCCATTAGAAATAGATAGTAGGAGGAGTCATGGCTCTGCGAGTGCAGCATTTTTCCGAATGAAGCAGAGAGTGTTTGAAGACCGGGACATCCATAAGGATACGAAGGTGCTTGTTTATAAAGCTATTGTCCTCCCAACCCTGCTATACGGCTGCGAGATGTGGACAGTCTTCAGCCGTCACATGCAACTCCTGGAATGATTCCACCAGCGCTGCCTCCGAAAAATTCTTCAAATCTCTTGGGAAGACAAGCGGATAAATGTCAGCGTGCTGGAAGAAGCAAAGACCACCAGCATTGAAGCAATGGTCCTCCGCCATCAACTCCGCTGGTTCCGGCCATGTTGTCTGGATGCCCGACCACCGTCTCACAAAGCAGTTGCTCTATTCCGAACTCAAGAATGGAAAACATAATGTTGGAGGACAGGAAAAGAGATTTAAAGGCGGGCTCAAAGCCAACCTTAAAAACTCTGGCATAGACATGGAGAACTGGGAAGCCCTGGCCCTTGAGCACTCCAGTTGGAGGTCAGCTGTGACCAGCAGTGCTGCAGAATTTGAAGAGGCACGAATGCAGGGCGAAAGAGAGAAACGTGCCTCAAGGAAGGTGCAAGCAAACACCGACCGGGACCACCTTCCACCTGGAAACGGATGCCCTCACTTTGGGAGAAGATGCAGATCAAGAATAGGGCTCCACAGTCACCTACGGACCCATCACCAGGACACTACACTTGGAGGACCATCATCCTCGCACTACGAGGGATTGCCTAAGTAAAGTAGTAGGAGTCACTAGATGATGTACTACTAGTTTGGTGGGAAATAGTCAGAACTAGTTTTTGATTCTCCTTGGCAAGAAGGAATAATATAGCTGTTTCCTTTGTGAGCGTGCTTTTGTTCTAAAACCTGCCAATTTGTGCCTCTTCAAATTCAGCAGCACTGCTGGTCACAGCTGAACTCCAGTTAGAGCACTCAAGGGCCAGGGCTTCCCAGTTCTCGATGTCTATGCCACAGTTTTTAAGGTTGGCTTTAAGTCCATCTTTAAAACTCTTTTCCTGTCCACCAACATAACATTTCCCGTTCTTGAGTTGGGAGTATAGTAAACTGCTTTGGGGGACGGTGATTGGGCATTCGGACAATGTGGGCAGTCCAGTGAAGTTGATGGCGTAGGAGTATCGCTTCAGTGCTAGTGGTCTTTGCTTCGTCCAGCGCACTGACATTTTTCCACCTGTCTTCCCAAGAGATTTGCAGGATTTTACCGAGGCAACACTGGTGGAATTGTTCCAGGAGTTGTGTGTGATGTCTGTAGACTCAAAGCATCTTAACATAAAAGCCTCAGCATACAATTTTAAATATACACATATGCAAACATTCAAACAGGATTAAATATAAACAGTATTAAAAATTCCCACTTGGTACATAAGGAGGGAAGGAGATGTCACCCCAAGCGGCTTCACTGTACACATTTTCTAGAAAAAAACTCCTTGAAGTTCTGAAAAAAAGATGAATATGACCAACAGTTGTCAGTTGGAAAGTGATTGAGCAATTCGCTGGGCTCCCAATTTACCACACTATTCATTCATAGTACCTTTATTCAGTTAACAAATAGCTTTTGGTTTAACATCTAAATGCCACTGTTGGGTTAATAAAACTGTTCAGGTTTGACACGTTGCTTTAAGGGCTTTGCATATTCACTCCGGCTCACAACTCAAGCTGGGAAATTGCAGTTCTTAAGAGTCATATAATAGGCATGTCATTCAGGAAATATGAATGTGATATAGGATCCTAGAGTGTGGTGAACAGCAGCAGTGGTGCTATTTGGGAGCTATGGAAGGATGTGAAAATCTCTCTGGCTTGATTTTGCTAAACTTGTCTGAAGTTCACCTCCACTTTTCTCCCATCCTTGTCTCATATCTGGGTGCAAGGCTTTCTATTTACTTCCTATAGTAACATTTTTACAATTTTAAAAACACATTTTTGGGTAAACTGTGCATTTATGTGCACAAATTTTTGTTGTGCATCCTATAAATGACATAGGTTAGCATAAGTTATGCTAAAATGATCAAGGTTCTGGAGAACCAGCCCCATGAGGAGCGGCTTAAAGAGCTGAGCATGTTTAACCTGCAGAAGAGAAGGCTGAGAGGAGACATGATGAGTGCCATGTATAAATATGTGAGGGGAAGTCATAGGGAGGAGGAAGCAAGCTTGTTTTCTGTTTCCCTGGAGACTAGGATGTTGAACAATGGCTTCCAAGTACGGGAAAGGAGATTCCATTTGGACATTAGGAAGAACTTCCTAACTGTGAGAGCTGTTCAGCAGTGGAACTCTCTGCCCCAAAGTGTGGTGGAGGCTCCTTCTTTGGAGGCTTTTCAACTATTTAACTATTTTAATATATATGGATGTATTTATTATGTGGGTTTAGTACTGTGTTTGGCATTAAATTGTTGCTTGTTTGGAAGCCGTTCTGAGTCCCTCCTCAGAGGTTGAGAAGAACGGGGTATAAATGTTTTAAATAAATAAATAAATAAATAAGTATAAACAGAGGTTGAATGGCCATCTGTTGGAGTGCTTTGAATGTAATTTTCCTGCTTCTTGGCAGGGGGTTGGACTGGATGGCCCACAAGGTCTCTTTCAACTCTATGCTTCTACTTAGGTATAGGCATTTTTGGGACAATGCATAATGGTCATATACTGCTGAGAGTTGTGCACAGTGCATTGAAGTATGCAGAATGGTGTGGAAATATCATTGCCACATTTGTACATTATGGATTGCAGTTGCACAATGCATTGGCAGTTGTGTGTATTCTTGATTGATTTATTATTTTATTTTATTTCCCACATTTCTAACCTGCCCTTCTCAACCCCTGAGGAGGGACTCCGAGTGGCTTACACCGGCAACAATTCGATGCCACAAGATAATACAAATATTATCTTGTGGACTGAGAGCAGGGCCTCCCCGGACGATCTTAAACTGTGAGGCAGGATGTAGAGGGAGATGTGTTCTGACATTGAACCATTGAACCACATATGTTGTCATTATTTAATACAATGTGGCTTCCATTATCTGTGGGGGATATGTTCCATGATCCTCTGTAGCTAACCGAAACTATGGGTAATAGCAAAATGGTCTAGAGGCATTCTCTCCTGACGTTTCGCCTGCATCTATGGCATGCATCCTCAGAGGTATTATGTTTCCATTCCAGGAATCCAATACTAGGAATTGTAGTTTCAAGAAGCACTTAGAGCTGTTTCATAGAGAGCCCTAATTCACTTATCTAGATTCCAGTACTAGCCTAGTCTAGTATATGCAAGTCAGAATTCGAGATAAAAGAACAGTATTGACTGAATTTTGGGGAATAGTTTAATGATTTTACTGCAAGAGCTACAGAAATCTTCATCCATTCATTTGCATTCCTCTCTTCACTCTCCGTTGGCTTTGTCTGCCCTCACGCACTTCATGAGTTTGCAGATTTGATTAACTAAATCATGTCATAATATTGCTTGCTCAGTTGGCCCAGATTGCCCATGTGATCAACTCTGAAACAACTGGCCTTATGTTCAGTTAACATTGCTTGTTCCCATTTTCATTCTCTCATAGTCAAATCAGATTGGTGGTCACACAGTGTCGTGTGACACAATTCAGGTCCTTATGTGATTCCTGACTGTTTGAGATCACAAATGCAAGTAGTCCTGTAAAAAGAAGAAGAAGAAAACCAGATTAAGCATTCCTTATCCAAAATGTTTGGATAAGTGTCATATTTGGGATTCCCCTCAATTTTGGAATGCCTGAAAATGCGTCCTGAGATTTATGTATTTATTATTTAGTTACTGTATTTATATACTGCTTTTCTCACCCCGGGGGGGGGGGGGGGCTCAAAGTGGTTTGCAACATACTAATGGCAAAATTCAATGCCATGTAAAAATTCATAATATCTAAACAATAACATATAACTATGAGTAAAAATAAATTAAGACCATTAAACATAAGACATAAGGAACATTTAAACTTTAAAACATAGCATTAAAACACCCTAGTATAAACATTAAAATCACATGATCCAAAATCGTAAACAGTAGCTATTCCAAATTGTCAGTTGCACATATTGCCTAATTATTTCTTACAGTGCATTCATTTACTGGCCAAAGGCTTGGTCCCATGACCATGTCTTTGTTTTCTTTCTGAATGCTAAGAGGGAGGGCACTGATCTACTCTCAGTAGGGAGAGAGTTCCAGAGCCGAGGAGCCACCACTGAGAATGCCCTGTCTCATCCCTACTAACCACACTTGTGAAGGAGGTGGGATTGAGAGCAGGGTCTCTGCAGAAGATCTTAACCTCCATGATGGTTCACAGAGGGTGATATGTTCAGACAGGTAAGCTGGGCTGGAACCGTTTAGGGCAGTGGTTCTCAACCTGGGGTCCCCAGATGTTTTTGGCCTTCAACTGCCAGAAATCCCAACAGCTGGTAAACTGGCTGGGATTTCTAGGAGTTGTAGGCCAAAAACATCTGGGGACCCCAGGTTGAGAACCACTGGTTTAGGGCTTTATAGGCTAAAGCCAGTACTTTGAATTGTGCTGGGTGAGATAACTTGGAGATAGAGCCCCAATCTAAACACAAAATTCATTGATATTTCATATACCTCAGGATAATTTTATGCACAATAAATGTAATGATTTTATGTATGAAATGAAGTTGAGTCCACTGGGCCATCAGAAAGCAAAGGTGCAACTACCTCAGTCACCCATGTGAAATATTTCAGATTTTGGAATCCTGGATAAGTATGTTCAACATGTATCTAGAAGAAAAATACAAGTGGGGTTGCCATTGCAGCGGGAGCAATCGTGAAAAACAGAAACAGAAAACTGAATTTGAAAATGAATATACAAATATATTTTCACAATTAATCTCCCTCTCCCCATTTTTCCTTCCTCCTTGAAGGCAGCTCAGAAATCAAAGCAGAAGAATATCCAGGGCAGTGCAAGCTGGTATCTTGACTGTGAGAATAATATACTGCAAGGATCTCGGCCGTTTATCAGTGTCTGTTTCCCAAACATGGCATGCTCTGCCTCTGCTTTGTCTGTGGTTATGTCTTTTTATAAATAGGTTCGTAAGTGTTGAGGGCACAGCAGGAGATACAGCACAGCATGCCGTATGACTCAGTGGGGGTCCTTCTCCTTCTTCCTGGCTCCAATTTCCAATGGAGAGGGTTCGCTGTCATGGTGACAACTCCACTCATCATCTGAGTTGTTAATTCTCGTATTCTATCCCCCAAGAGAATATTAGCAAAGTATAACAATAACATATCTCCAGAGTGAGGGACTGGAAAGAACCTGCACCAGATAAGCTCATGCTTTGCCGCAAGCCATAGGTCTTCTGTCAGCAAAACAACTGGTGTTATTTTATGCCTGCTGGAGACTCATTGCAAGGGCAGAGTCTTCTGCACACCAGGAGGCCTTCTGAAAACAGCAGGGCATCCCCTTTTAAAAGAGGAGATACTGAGCGGAGACATGTTAGAGCTGCGTCTTGGGTGTTTTGTGGCTCTTTTACTCAAAGGAAAGGGAATCCTGAGAACTTTCCATAAAACATGATGTGAAGGAGAGACTAAGGAGCCTTTCAACACAACACAGTTATGGTACTGTGATTTCACTTTATGGCAAAATCTCATGGAATCCTGAGTTCTTAAAAAACTTGTTTTGTTCCTTCACCACATTAAGAAGTGGTTTGGTTCCCATATGCACGCCTTTTGACTTTTCTCAGTTCTTGTGGGTTTTTTCGGGCTATATGGCCATGTTCTAGAGGCATTTCTCCTGACGTTTCGCCTGCATCTATGGCAGGCTTCCTCAGAGGTCTGCTGGAGCTGGGAAAAAAGGGGGTTTATATATCTGTGGACTGACCAGGGTGAGACAAAAGGCTTTTGTAAGTTGGGCTAGGTGTGAATCTTTTCAACTGACCACCTTGATTAGCATACAATGGGCTGATTGTGCCTGGAGCAAACTCTTAATGAAAGGTGCTTAGAAGTCCCTGCCTGTTTTTCTCTCTGCTGTTTTAATTTTAGAATTTTTTAATACTGGTAGCCAGATTTTGTTCATTTTCATGGTTTCTTCCTTTCTGTTGAAATTGTCCACATGCTTGTGGATTTCAATGGCTTCTCTGTGTAGTCTGACATGGTGGTTGTGAGAGTGGTCCAGCATTTTTGTGTTCTCAAATAAAATGCTGTGTCCAGGTTGGTTCATCAGGTGCTCTGCTATGGCTGATTTCTCTGGTTGGAGTAGTCTGCAGTGCCTTTCATGTTCCTGGATTCTTGTTTGGGCGCTGCGTTTGGTGGTCCCTATGTAGACTTGTCCACAGCTGCATGGTATACGGTAGACTCCTGCAGAGGTGAGAGGATCCCTCTTGTCCTTTGCTGAACATAGCATTTGTTGGATTTTCTTGGTGGGTTTGTAGATTGTTTGTATGTTGTGTTTCCTCATCAGCTTTCCTATGCGATCAGTGGTTTCCTTGATGTATGGCAGGAACACTTTTCCTCTGGGTGGATCTTCATCTTTACTCTTGTGGCTTGTTCTTGGTCTTTCAGCTCTTCTGATGTCTGAGGTGGAATATCCATTGGCCTGTAGAGCCCAGTTGAGGTGGTTCAGTTCATCTTGGAGGAGATGGGGTTCACAGATTCTTTTTGCACGGTCTGCCAAGGCTTTAATGGTGCTTCTTTTTTGACTTGGGTGATGGTTGGAGTTTTTATGTAGATATCTATCTGTGTGTGTGGGTTTTCTGTAAACGGTGTGACCCAATTGTTGATCTGGTTTACGGATGACTAGGACATCTAGAAAAGGCAATCTTCCTTCCTTTTCTTTTTCCATAGTGAACTGGATGTTAGGGTGGATGCTGTTAAGATGTTCCAGGAACCTGTTGAGTTCTTCTTCTCCATGGCTCCAAATGGTGAAAGTGTCATCCACATATCTGAACCATATAGTGGGCTTTTTGGTTGCTGTTTCAAGAGCTTGTTTTTCAAATTGTTCCATGTAGAAGTTAGCTATGACTGGGCTGAGAGGGCTCCCCATAGCTACTCCATCTTTTGACTTTTGTCTTTCAAATTAAGCCCCCCCCCCCCTTCCTGGATCACACAGAATTCAGCATAAAGCCAACATTTCCAAGCTGCTTGTTTGCAATCAACCTTTATGTTCCACCCACAAAGAAAATATTTCCCAGTGAATCCGTGTATAGAAATACATTGTCTTGAAAAGCATTGTTCCTTTTTATCAAATTCAGCCCAAGAATCTGTGCTTGGCAGGTTCATTGCTGCCCTATTTAAGAAAAGCCAAAACAAATCATATACTGAAATGGATTGTAGAGCTTGGAAAGGAGACTGTATTTGGACTATATCATCCAGAGTCCATCCAGACAGGTCCAAAATGCAGGACCTGCCTTGGTTTTTACCAGAGGCATCCAAACTGATAAAAACAAATTAATTTGGAATAAACCAGGGTTTTCTTGGGTTGTTGTAGGTTTTTTAAAGCTGTATGGCCATGTTCTGGAGGCATTCTCTCCTGACGTTTCGTCTGCATCTATGGCAAGCATCCTCAGAGGTAGTGAGGTCTGTTGGAACTAGGAAAATGGGTTTATATATCTGTGGAAAGACCAGGGTGGGCCAAGGAACTTTTGTCTGCTGGGGCTAGGTGTGAATGTTTCCTTCATTTATTCTGAATTAATAAAATGCCTCATTAGACCTGGGACTTCTTGAAAGGCCCAGGTCTAATAAAGTGTTGGGCCTGTGGGGACTCACTATCGGGAATGCTTCTCTAGTCCTGGGGTGAGTTCCCACAGCCGTCCTGCACCTTTACAGCTCCTGGAACCCAAAGGTGCAGGAGAGTACCCGCCCCTCCCTGCAGCCCCCAATTTCCCCCTAAAACTTACTAAAAAAAAAAAAGATCCCTTGCTGTCATAAAGCCTCTCCTTGCATCCTTCTGGTACGAGAAAATGATGCCTGAGGAGATGGGGGTGAGGTGAGGTGAGGTGAGATTTTCCTCCTTACCCTTCCTATCTATTCAGTCATCATTTTCTTGCACCAGGAGGATGTGAGCTTGTTTGTAAAAACTGCAGTACAATAAGTTGT
Source organism: Anolis sagrei (assembly GCF_037176765.1). Taxonomy (NCBI): domain Eukaryota; kingdom Metazoa; phylum Chordata; class Lepidosauria; order Squamata; family Anolidae; genus Anolis; species Anolis sagrei. The sequence goes on along the minus strand of NC_090021.1, from coordinate 20,380,650 downwards.
AAGACCTACATTCAATGTCTTGGTTTTTACAAGGGCAAAGTCTTGCATTGTATGGGACCTCTGCAAATCTGCCTCAAAGCACTTCAGATTGGAACACATTGCACCTTGCCTTGGACGATAGGCAGTGATATTTGGCCACAGTCAAGTTCTTAAGATAATTTGCTTCATGAAAAGGCCCAGCATAATGTATGGTCAGGACACTTGGGGAACAGGAAACATATAGGTGGAAATGCAGCTCACAGAAGGCAGTGCCCCACAGTCTTTGCTTGATAGATTTAATTGTAATGTCATAACCAAGATGAGACAGGAGAAAGGAAGAGAGGGCAATAGAAGAGGCTTTTTAGAGTTAAGCTTGAACTAGTTGCTACTGTAATCATCCTGGGCTAGATGGTAAATCAGAATCGAGCCCAGTCTGAAAACACTAACTTAAATCCAATATTTAAGGGCAGTGTGCATAATAATTTGTTCATGTTCCTTTCAAACAATAGTCTCTCTCCACCCCCCCCCCCCAAAAAGCCTGAGTCCTCTGTTTAAAAGTTTGATGACCCCCACCATAAAATCACCTGGTGGACCTAGAAAATGCCTAAAGAGGGCAAATTTTGTCAAACACAGGTAAATGCAACTGCAGGTATTGGTCCCATGGATATGGGTATTGCAGTCTATTGTCGAAGGCTTTCATGGCTGGAATCACTGGGTTGTTGTAGGTTTTTTGGGCTGTATGGCCATGTTCTAGAAGCATTCTCTCCTGATGTTTTGCCTGCATCTATGGCAGGCATCCTCAGAGGTTGTGAGGTCACATATCCTTGTATCATGTCGCTCCCTTTCTGCCTCCACTCTGGTATGTGTTTCACTTTCCTATTTCCCAGAGTACTATAGTCTGCTGTATTTTGTGGAGTGCTTGTTGTCACATTTCTTCAGTCACTCCCTACTTGCTCCCTTCACCACCTTTTCCCACTCACCAAGTCCTGACTCCGAAAAGAAGAGAACAGCACGATGGCGAGCCAGTTGGGAGCAAATTATTATTTTTGGCTTAGTGGCCCCCATCCATGCTAGTCCAATGTAGTTCCATCCGTACTCGATCTGCTTTCAACCCAATCCATCAACATGTCCCTATTTTTGTGTGCATGTTTCTAATCTTTGTTACAAATTTTGCTGCGGAGGAAGCAAAAAGAGCAACATTCCCTTTCAACAATGAATCGAAATAAGGACATGAGAAATACAATTTCCATTAGAAGAACATTCCCCCTTGTCCGGGGCGATTGCTTGTCCCTTACGACAGGTTGAAAGCGGAAAAGCATTAAGGAAGATATATCTGTCCCATTAAGGTTGGGCCTTTATTGTGCAATGTTTGTATCGCAACCCGTACTGGGAATTCCTCTGCATGCTGTTTATACAGTGTTGCCTAGCTGTGTGTTTCCCCCTTGCGAATGCGATAATAATAAAGAGTGCGCTCCTTGAATAATGCATGTTGTCAAAGTGCTCTCGGATACTTTAAAATTATCCACTTTTGGCAGATATGTAGCTGTTAAATTTTCATCAGAGGCTCTTTTTTTTATTGGCGTGTCTCATAAACCTGCCTATTACTCACAAATGAATGTTTCTTTGCTCTACTCTTGTCCAGAATGTATGTTTGTGCTTTTGGGGATAAATAAATAGCAGATGGGAGAATGATGAACAAACTGAAAATGAGACATACTGAAATGATACACCTGACGTACAGCTCATTTCTTCAATTCATAGTATGGCTCTTCTTGGTTTCCCTTCATCTTGAAATTTCTGCCCAAACTAGCTATTATACAAACAAACAGGCATTTGAAATATTGCAGGCAATTTAGACAGCATAGGGCCATGTTGGCTTAGGATAATGGGAGCTGGAGTCTAACACCTTTGGCGAGCACAAGATTGAGGCAGAGTATTTTAATAGGCAGAGAAGAGCAAATGATACTCATTTTTTAAAAAAAGATCTTAAGGTGGCATTTAATAAAGCCAATATAACTAATTTAAAAGGATGTAAACTAAGAGAGCAGTCTACCCACTTGTTTAAGGAACTCCATTGGTTTCTGTTCATGTTCCGGTCCCAATTCAAGGTGCAAAGGTGCAGGTTATCACCTACAAAGCCCTGAATGGTTTGGGACCCGCCTATCTTCGTGACCACATTTCTTTTTATAATCCTGCACGATCTCTTTGATCTTCGGGGGAGGCCCTCCTCTCGCTCCCACCTCAATCACAAGTGCGACTTGTGGGAATGAGGGAGAGAGCCTTCTCCGTTGTGGCCCCTTGGCTTTGGAACTCACACTACCTAGTGAGAGTAGGCAAGCCCCCACCCTGGCAGCCTTTAAGAAAAACCTAAAAACCTGGCTCTTCTGGCGTGCCTTTGATGAGTGAACACATATGCCCATATCATGTCTGTCCCAACTATAGTTCTGTCCTCATGACACTCTTTTCCTTGTCTTTAATGCAGGCTCAATCCCATTGTTCTCCCCTTTTGAGCTCCCCCACAGAGACATACTTCTCCATTTACTTATCTCACCCAGGGTTTTATCAATCTTGTTCTGTGCATTTGGCTCGCCCACCGTGCTTTTATTTTTTTTCTTTATCACGTTACATTGCATCTGTTTATTTCATTTTCTGTTATTTGATGTATTTTATTTTTGTGTTATTATTTGCTGTTTGTATTCTATTTTATAATTTTGTACTGTAATTCTGGGCTTGGCCTCATGTTAGCCACCCTGAGTCCCCTTTGGGGAGATGGTGGTGGGGTATAAATAAAGATTATTATTTTACTGGCACAAAAGCATGGTATGTCACAGAAAACAGGATCTATATGCTGGATTTTGAAAAAAAAAATCACAAGTCAAACACTTCCCAAGCGTCTAGGACTGTGTGATGTATTTTCGAATGATGTGCGCAGATCCAAGTAAGGTGGCCTTTTGCAGTTGACAGATCATGATTTTGTCAGCGTTTATTGTTTCCAAATGTAGACTGAGATCTTTTGGCATGGCACCCAGTGTGCCAATGATCACTGGGACTACCTGTACTGGTTTATGCCAGAGACTTTGCAGTTTGATTTTGCGGTCTTGATAGCTGCGTTTTTCCTGTTGTTTTTCCTCAATGCGACTGTCACCCAGTATGGCGACATCAATAATCCAGACTTTTTTCTTTTTCACAATTGTGATATCTGGTGTATTGTGTTCCAAAACTTTGTAAGTCTGGATTCGAAAGTCCCACAGTATTTTTACATGTTCATTTCCCACGACCTTTGCGGGTTTATGATCCCACCAATTCTTTACTGCTGGCAGGTGGTACTTGTGACATAAGTTCCAGTGAATTATCTGGGCCACAGAGTTATGCCTTTGTTTGTAGTCCATCTGTGAGATTTTCTTGCAACAGCTGAGGATATGATATCACTTCTCTGCCTTTTGGCTAAGATCAAGTATAGTATCTGTTCTTATCAGTTTAATATCTGATATATCCTCTATTTGAGGAATATATATTAAATGGATTTTTGGGCCTGGGAGATGGAATAGGAGCTTGCTCCATCCACTCCACGCATCGACCTGGTATTGCAGTGCCTAAAACAATTCATATAATAAGATTATTATTATTATTATTATTATTATTATTATTATTATTAGAGCGACAAGAAACCTTTATAGCAGCACTCGTAGCATTCTTTGCACATTTTTTCTTCTAGTCTGTTTTTATTTTGATGTGCGACTTCAAGTTACCTGCCAACCTATAGCTACCTCATGAATTTCATAGTTTTCTTAGGCAAAGAATACTCAAGGTTTAGCTGGTTTTTGTTGGAGCATGTAAGACATCGGTTAGTGTGTGTCAACTGTAAAATAAGATGCACAAAACTAATTGGTCAGGCTATGCCCGGGGAGCCGGCTGAGCCTGGGTCTTTTGGATACTGTTACATTTTTCAGGCTTGAGCTATGCAGCTGCTTGCAGAGAAGCAGAGAGAGATATTTTGGAGTGTGCTCGTATTTCATCAGCTGCTGGAAGGAGTTTCTCCACATGGGTAAAGAAAGACAATTTAAAATCTCTCAAAAAGACATTATGTGAGTCGATGCAACTGATCACATGCTTGTAAATATGTTGTTCTGATTTACAAAGAGTAAACTACTTTTTAAAAATAGAATCATAAAATCATTGAGTTGGAAAAGACCTTGTGGGCCATCCAGTCCAATCCCCTTGAATACTTGTTCTTTATTGATCACCTGCATGGCATATTTTGTTTCTCTGGCAAGATAGTGTGTGTGGACTGATCAAATGTGAACTACACATGGTTTATTTTACATTATGTCACAGTTTCTTCCTCTGAAATATAGTGTACATTGACAGGCTCCCATCCAGATGCTAACCAGGGTTGACTCTACTTAACTTCCAAGATCAGACATGACTTGGTATCTTTAGAGTAGGTTTGGAGCAGTGGTTTATTTTCAAAAGTATATTTTTTTCTTAGCTGGAATAAGTAGAAACAACACTTTTCCAAAATAGAAGCTAGAGATGTTTGCAATTTGAACAATGGTTTGCAGGCTGCATACAAATGACTCAGTAAGATGTGTATGATCATTGTGAGGGTGTGATATTTGTGTGTGTCCCCCATTCTTGCTTTAAAGGTTAGCCTATCTCCCATATTTCAAGAAGCCGGCAATCTGGGGGCTATATCATAGAAATCTTGTGTTTCTCCTTCTATTGCCTCCTTTGTCTCTTGGAAACAATTACAAGGCAGAGGAGATGCAATGATATTTAACACTTGTAATATATATTTGAAGCCCTAGTGCGAAAGAAAGGAAAAGGAAGGGTGGGGGAACCTTCCCTAATTCTTATATAACCTTCAGAATTCAGCACACGCCCCCTGTGACTGCTCGACATCAAAGCCAATGCAGAACTTCATGTCCTAAGAAAAACAACATTCTTTGGTGTGCTAATACATCATTAATGCCTTTTTCCTCTGCTAGTCCTCCGGCAGGACTTTTCTCTCCAAGAGCAGTAAAGAGGAGGTTGTGCTGGCTAGATCTGGAGAGCACATGATGGATGTGATTGTATTTGTTAGGCAAAGGTGGAATAGGCAGAAGTTTCCACTAGAGGAGTTCAGCTATGGGGAGGGGGCCAGATGAGGGCATTGCCTCTCCAAATAAAGAATTCTGCCCCCAGTGTAATTTTCCATCAGTCTCAAAATTTCTAGCATTGCACACACTGAAAATTATCCACACCCAGAAAGCTTATATTTGTTGTGTTCTTGGGAGATTTGCCTGCTCCCATTCTTTGGATGTTGAAAGTGTATTTCTAATTGCTCAGATGAATTTGAGGACTGGGGAAAAATTTCATACTGTGTGTGTGTGTGTGTGTGGGGTGGGGGTGAATTTTGTCACCCTCCTCACACCTATTTCTGTGTTCTTCCCTAGTCTGACTTCCCACTGCAGCACAAGGCATCTGGGCTATAACTTTGGGGAATTTGATCATGTAACTGTTGGATCATAAAGTTGGAAGAGACCAGAAAAGCATCCAGTTCAATCCCTTGCTATCTTGGAACACAAAATCAAAGCATTCCTGATGGATGGCATCCAGTCTTTGTTCATAAACCTTCAGAGAAGAAGAGCCCACTACACTCCGAGGAGCCAGCATATCCCACTGCCAAAGAGCTCTTGTTGCCATGAAGTTATTCCTAATGTGGATTCTCTTTTCCCACAAATTTAATCCATTGGTCTGTGCCTCATTCTCCAGAGCAGCAGAAAATGAGCTGAATATGACATCTTTTCATATATATTTAAACATGACTATTATGTCAGCCCTGTTGGAGCATGTAAAAATCAGTTGGTTTAGTGTCTTAACTGAAAAATGCAAAGCACGAAGCTGACTGGTTGGTCTATGCCCAGGATGCTAGCTGAGCCTGGGAGTTTTGGCAAAAGTTACATGTTTAGGTTTTCTGAGCAGGAGCTTGCTAAGACAAGTTAGTATAATTTCTGCTTCTCAGCTGCTGGAAGGAGATCTTTTACATGGACACCCAAGGACCATTTGAATCTCTCTCAAAGGACATTGTGTGAGTCAATGCAACTGTTCGCATGACCGTAGATACAAAAAGTAAAGACCTTATTCTTTACTGACCATCTGCGTCACATATTTTTTTCTCTAGCAAGACAGAGTGTGGATTGGTAAAGACATGAACTACACGTGATTTCCATTCCGCAACAACCTCTTAACCTTCTCTTCTCCAAGGTAAATGTATTCACTCCTGAACCCATTCCTCATAAGGCACGTTTTTCAGACCTTTAACCATGTTGGTCATCCTCATCTGGACACCTTCCAGCTTCTCAATATCTTTCCTGAACTGTGGTGCCCAGAACTGGACACACTATTCCGGGTGAGATCTATCCAAAGCAGAATAAAGTAGTATTATTATTTCTCTTGATCTATACATGGGCAAACTTTGGTCCTCCAGGTGTTCTTGACTCCAACTCCCACAATTCCTAACAGCCAGTTAGATGGCTGGGATTTCTGGGAGTTGAAGTCCAAAACACCTGGAGAATCAAAGTTTGCCCATGCATAATCTAGACAATATAGTCCCCTTGATGCAGCTTAGAAGTGCATTGGCTTTCAAAACTGTGGTCATATGTTCAGCTAGTGGTCATGGATTTGTGAAACCATCAATCTAACTTGTAGTTAGCATGCGATTGTCATGATAAGGCATTACATATTCATTTGCATCCTTGTACAATGCAAACACCCATGTTCAATGGAAATGTGCATCCACGCAGAACTTTATTGGTTCCACTTTAGTTCAGGCTAACCAATCTAGACCAGACATCCTCAAACTGTGGCCCTCCAGCTGTTTGGACTTCCAACTCCCAGAAGCCCTAACGGTTGTTCAATTGTCAAAAATTCTGGGACTTGAAGGCCCAAACAGCTGGAGGGCCACAGTTTGAGGATGCCTGATCTAGACCAAATGATTATAAATATCTGAGCCTGCACACTCCCAGACCTTGGAAAAGTAATTTTTGGGGAGTAGCATTTGCATAATCCTTCAGTCAACATGGCACTACTGCCTTCCAAAATGTTCTGATTAATCCTCTATCAATCCACTTTTGAGATGCTTTTAAATTGTCCTCAGCATACGCCAATTGCTACAAACCGAGTTCAGAGTATGGGACTGCTACACAATGTTCAGTTCTCTATGGAGTGGTGACACCTGTATAATGACAGAACCAGATTTTGGATGCCTTTTAAAAATGGGTTGAAGAAATTGCCTTTTCTTTTGCTTCCACTTCTAAGCACTTCATTGATATAAAAGAGAGAAGCAAAAGCACTTCATGTTTCACAGATGAAGCCTGGGACATGTGTGACCAAGGAACATCAGAGTCTGGTTAAGATTGCAAAATTGACCATAGAACTTAAAGTTCTGACAGAGTTGCATTGGAGGACCTAGAGATTCCCAGAAAGACCACATTAATCAAATTTGTGAATAATCAAATCTACAAAAATCAAATCTGCAAATGTGGAAAGCTGACTGTATTTTGCTTTTTCTTTCTCTCTTTGTATGTCTTTGAATGAGAAGCTATGAACAACTATTTGTGGCCCTTAATACATGGTGCCTATTGCAATCACCAGGGATTATCCTTTGTTTTGGTCCAGAATCCACAGGGCTTGAGATAATTTTGAACTGGCAACCCTATGTTTGAGGGATTTTTTCTCTTGTTCGAACCACCCAGCTAGCTTTGGGTATGAAGCCCCTTGACTTCATAAATGAGAGCCGTTCAGGAGTGGAACTCTCTGCCCCGGAGTGTGGTGGAGGCTCCTTCTTTGGAAGCTTTTAAACAGAAGCTGGATGGCCATCTGTCAGGGGTGATTTGAATGCAATATTCCTGCTTCTTGGCAGAGGGTTGGACTGGATGGCCCATGAGGTCTCTTCCAACTCTTTGATTCTATGATTCTATGAAATGTGAAGAGGGGTGCCATTCTTTGCTCACTCCACGCAGCAAAATGTCTTGGGATCGCATTGGGAAGTGGGGCCTCAATCAGGGCTCAATCCTTCTTCCATTGTATCTCTTTTGCAGTTATCCCTTCCTCCAAGCTTTTTTTCTTCTTCATGGGGGTAAGGAATATACAATCATCAAATGTTGGAGTTTTTACTATAGACAGGACAGTGGGCCATTCTAAATAATGCAAAATATTACCTGGAAACTGTTGCTTATGCAGGTTTTGTGGGGAAAGAGCAGCACTATATCAAAGGCTACCTTTTCCAGCTGTCAAAAATCCACTGGTATTTTATTGAGGTGCTCATGATTACCCTGAGCCAACTGCATATTTTATGACCGGCAGTGCATTTTTTCTCTTGCTGAATGTCCAGTTATTCACAATCAAAGCGAGCCTGACTCCCTTCTGATTAGTGCTGAGCAGCACGTTTCCCCTCCCCTACTCCTTTCCCAAGATTTCCCATAAAATATGCCAGAGAAACAGATAACCATAATGTTATTAGTTCCAAGAACACTGAGATATCTTCCAGGTCTTTGTTTGTAAGCTACAATGTTTTCTACACCTTCAATGCCAGACTCTGTCTAGATTTTTCCACTTTTAGTTATTTTGTTAGGCTGTTTGCAGAAAGCAGACCAATTTGTTCCAGAGGAGGAGAGTTGAGAGTTTTAGTAGTTGGACATGATGCAGGGACACTGGTGTCCAGCCAACAAACATGAGTTGTAGTTGGGCTAAAAAGTTTACTTGGTCCACTGAAACCTCTGATCAATTCACCATGGAGCGGGTTTCTCCTAAAAGACTGAATTACAAGGTTTTCCCAGATATTTATTTGGATTGCATCTTCCTGAATGTCCCAGGCACCAGCCTAAACTGACTGTTGGCTGATGAATTCTGGGAGTTGTGCTCCAAATAGTATTTCTCCCTCAACTATTAGGCTCGATTGGCAGAAGAAGTTTTCTCAACCTTACCCATCAGAACTCCTCTAGACCCTTGAAAATGTAGAGGTCAGATCAGGGGATCTGCTGAATGAGTGAGCTAAGGGTGGAAGCAGGGATAGAAGCATGAGGCCCTTCCATCCATAGAAGGCAGATGCTGTATCCAAGCTTCTGTATTTACTGTATTTTGAATACATCTAATACCAGCCACATGGTTTATTTTGAAGGTAATGCAGGGTACTTTGGATAGTAGATGTGCCATGGAATCAATGAACAATATTTTTATTTCCCACTTTGTGCTCCTTTTGTAGATGAACATGATATGACTGATTCTGCAGCTGTGTGTGGGAGAGAGAGCAGCCTGGCATTCCTTCTTTGAATGTCTATGAGCCAGTTCATACTGCTCAGAAAATTTCATCTGGGAAGGAGATTGTTTGTTCTAAGATTGTGTATACCTGCATAGCAAAGGGGTTGGACTGGAAGCCCTTGTGCTCTCTTCCAGCTCACATTCTTTAAGGTGGCCTTTTCAACCTAAGCTACAAGATGAGTTGAGCTTCCAATATCCCCATGCAAAAAATTACATTATAGGCAGTGTAGTACATGTAAAGAAAAAGCCCAAGACAATAAAACGAGCATTTCTGAAGGCGCCAATAACAAAATATCTCTTAGAGTCAACAGTGACAACTGCTATGGCATTCTCTGTAAATCCCGTCGACTGAGCCCTTTGTATCTACTGGGATTTAATTCTAGGACTCTTTTGATGCTTTCTTTATTGATTTCATGTCAAAAGCCTTGCATAAATAAGTACAAAACTGACAAAATAGAGGGAGCATAAGTGGCTAAATAATTTTTGACCAAAAATGAGCAATAGCAACCACATTGTCTGTAGATTTAAATAATTCTTCCTCTGTGCATGAGGCAGGGCATTGTGGGCAAGTATACAGATGCTGAGTTTTTTCTTCTGCTCCACATACACACAAGGTAGAGGATTCTTCTAGGTAGTGACATTTTGCCAGGTTATCTTTTGATCTGCCTATTCAACTTCTGAGTCTGTTCAGGAACTTCCAAGTTCTTGGTTTCCCCTGGAGGAAGACCCTTGTTGGGGGGCCATCCAATTGCGATTTCCTGCTTTAGCTGCCCAGAAGGATACTCTGAGGAATGGTGGTTCTCATGAACCTTTCCCTTGATTTGAGTCTACTGGGAGAAAGCTGATAACGATTCAGTGGATGGCTTTCACTTTTGATGTTAAAATCTGTGGATGCTCAAGTCAATCAATAGATCAATCAATCAATCAATCAATCAATCAGTCAGTCAATAGCAGGTGAAGATCACATTATTTTAATTATTCCTGATAGTGACAAGGAATCACTTCCCCAGTTCTTAAAGTTTAATGTTATTGAATTGCACTATGTAATAAAATTTGAAAAAAATATGTTCCTGGTTTGAATGTGTTATTTCTGTTTAATTGCGTGGTACTTACCTTGATAGTAGTTGTTATACTCCAAAAACTTCATTTTTTGGCCGCCACAAACTATGTTGAATTGGTTGAGACTCAATGAGATCTTCATTGAAAAACTATAGCAAAAGGGGCTGCAGATGTCCCACAAAAACAAAGTTTTTGCAGTTTAAGAAACTTCCTCCCATGTTTTAATTATAAAACTGATTAGGAAATGACATTTATAACCCAGGAACAAAAATTGTGTTACATAGTGTTATTTTTCAAAATGAATACTTCAAGATTTGGGTCTACCTTGATTTAAAACATGGGTGAAAGTTTGCTCTTATGACTGATAGTGTTAACCAACTCTTTTTTGTTTGTCGGGAGCATCTTGAGAAAGTGCAAGTTGCTTCTGGTGTGAGATAATTGGCTGTCTTCAAGGACGTTGCCTAGGGAACACCCAGATGTTTTGATGTTTTATCATCCTTGTGGGAGTTTTCTCTCATGTCCCTGCATGGGGAGCTGGAGCTGACAGAGGGAGCTCATCCATGCTGTCCCTGGATTCGAACCTCCAACCTGTCAGTCCTCAGTCCTGCCGGCACAATCCAATGGGCCACCTGATTTAAACTCTGATTTAAAGGGAGAACAGAAACAGAGGTGGAAAGCAACAGAGAGAAGGAGTGAAAGATAGAGAGCTGGAGAGAAAGTAAACAGAAAGAAGACTAAAAAAGCTGTAGTGCAATGTAGTTTCTAACCATGGGTATTTGAAAAAGCTGACCCTGAAAACGTCCTGATTTCAAATGAAATGTAAGACCTTCTACATCAAGTGCAATCACAACTCTGTGACGCAAATAGGCAAATCCAACGCTGCGTATGTATTCACTAAATAGTTTTCTCCACCAGACACTGTTATTGTGTTCTGTGGGCGTCAATGTTTCCTAGGCCAGTTCTTCCCAAAGGTCATTTTGACCTTAGCTCCAGAGGATGTACCAGATAAATGGAATGACAGATAAGTGATAACCGCTTATTGCAGTCTTCATCAAGAAACTCCCTCCTCAGCCATAGACCTGTCCTTGGAGGCTGTTTATTATTTCTCCGATATTAGTTTGGGCAAAAAGAGATCCGGGAAGTATGAGTGAAACCTAATTGAAAGGCAGTCTGCATTAATGTGCCAAGCTGTTACAGAGACAGCAAAGACAGCTGATGCCATTAGCCAACAACGTCCATGGCTTTCAAGCAGACGCATGGCAGCATTTTTACTTATCTGTGGGCAAAGGCTTTGCTTTCACTTTTCCAATTTTAGTGCCAGCATTCCACCCAGATCAAGATCATTTCTGAACTCTCCCCCAAAGTTCAGGTGATTTGAAGGAAAACAAATTGCTTTGTTGACCTAGCAAAGGATGAAGAGTACCACTTACAGCATATCTCAGTTTGTTTTAATGGAAAGGAATCAACCCCCAGTGGATACCAAAATGCCTCTATAGTAAAGGTTTTCACTTGACATTAAGTCCAGTCATGTCCAACTCTAGGGGTTGGTGCTCATCTCCATTTCTAAGCCGAAGAGCCGGCATTGTCCGTAGACACCTCCAAAGTCATGTGGCTGGAATGAGTGCATGGAGCGCCATTACTTTCCCACCGGAACAGTACCTACTGACTTTTTTTCTATACGGAAAAACCCAAAACATTGGTAGGAAAGTGACATTAATCAATACACCTTTAAATGCCTTTAAATCAATACACCTTTAAATGCCTTTAAAACCTAACTGGAAATTTTAATGCTTCAAAAATATAGTAACTTAATTCCCACTCATAACTTTGAAAAAATGTAAATTTTCACATTCTTGTTACTTAAAAAGTAACTCATTATATATAGCTTTATTACCTCCATGCTCTTGTTTGGAATGACAGGCCAATGGACCTTGGCGTCAATATTTTTTAAAGTTACAATGGTGTTGCTGGAAAAAAAGGTAAAGTTAAAGGTTACCCGTTGACATTAAGTCTAGTCATGTCAGACTCTGGGGAGTAGTGCTCATTTCCATTTCTAAGTTGAAGAGCCAGCGTTGTCCACAGACACCTCCAAGGTCATGTGGCTAGCATGACTACATTGAGCACAGTTACCTTCCCAATGAGATGGTACCTATTTATCTACTCACATTTGCTATTTTTTGAAATGTTACGTTGGCAGAAGTTGGGCCTAACAGTGGGAGCTCACCCTGCTCCCTGGATTTGAACCACCAACCTTTCGGTCAGCAAGTTCAGCAGTTCAGCGGTTTAACCTGCTGCACCACCAGGGAAATAGAGGGAATAAAAGCATAGCTTCTCAATGAAATGTTGGCTCCTCATGAAATTCTCTATTATTCCGTAAATCTTTAGCATTGCAGAAAAGTGACACACTGACAACTGTTCATAGCTAGAATGTTAAGAGATTATCATACGAGGCAGACAGAATGCAATTACACCATGATAGCAGTGTCTTTGGCTGGGATTCATCATATGATGTTGTTCCTCTTCTGCTGATCTTCTGGTAATGACCTCCTTTTGTAAAAGAAACACCAATCACCAAGAAAAACAACAGAAGAGGAATGATATGCCCCTGGAGTGTGGTGGAGGCTCCTTCTTTGGAAGCTTTTAAACAGAGGCTGGATGGCCATCTGTCAGGGGTGATTTGAATGCAATATTCCTGCTTCTTGGCAGGGGTTTGGACTGGATGGCCCATGAGGTCTCTTCCAACTCTTTGATTCTATGATGTGTACCACGTGATAAGTCCTGCTACTTTCCTACTGTAATTGCGATCCACTTACTTGGTGTGTTAAAGTCCTTATATTTCCTGTGTTCACATTATCTTGAACAGGTTTCCTATCCATTTTCTTTGAATGTCTACATTCTATTTCTTAAATGTCAAATGAAGTTTTAATTTATTGTAATGATAGGAATTAGGGGACTGAAAGGGGGAGGAATCTTTTTTTTTGGAGGGGGGGGGAGAATTAAATTTTTTTACTCCTATCCCAATATATCCTACTGCCTTTGGAGGCTTCTGAACCAAAACAGCCACTAACAGATATAGAATATTGAGCCGCCATAGAGATGATTTCCTTTTGTGTCAGGAGGGACTTGAGAAACTGCAAGTTGCATCTGGTTTGAGAAAATTGGCTGTCTGCAAGGATGCTGCCCAGATTTTTTTGTTTTACCATCCTTGTGGGAGGCTTCTCTCTGATCCCCACATGGGAAGCTGGAGCTGACAGAGGGAGCTCAACCCACTCTCCTTGGATTTGAACCTGTTGGATGGCCCACAAGGGTTTGGACCCATTGCACCACCATGGGTGCCATAGAGCCAGGCCCCTAGCCAGGATTTTGATTGGGGGGGTTTGATTCGGGGGAGGGGGGCTGAGTCTGAGTGAAAGAGGGTCTACCCTAGCAAACCTTTTGTATCGTTACCCCAATACCCCCATGCATATGCGATATATTGAGTATGATGATCAGATCATGATATGAATAAACATAACAGTTTAAATAATGCACCAGTAAGGCCTTCTCGTGGACCACCATGAGAATTTCGGGGGAAGGGGCTGAAGCCCCTCAAGCCCCCCCCCCCCCCCCCCCCAGCTACATGCCTGCATAGAGCTGATATATGTAGTGGATAAAACTGAATGGTGTTATTGAACTCAGTGAGGCTCCTTCCTTGGAAGCTTTTAAACAGAGGCTGGATGGCCATCTGTCTAGGGTGCTTTGAATGCAATTTTCCTGCTTCTTGGCAGCGGGTTGGACTGGATGGCCCATGAGGTCTCTTCCAACTCTATGATTCTATGAGGGACTAAATCCCAACCTTCCTCAGGCATGAGAATGAGAAACCAACAGTGTCAGAGCATTTGCACAGGACTGCAATATGAGCAGATGCCTTGTTGCCTGAACTTTTAAAAACTAGAATCATCAGATGGGCCATGTTTTCTTTATCCATCAGCCTGTGCCTTCTGGGCTTGCTATATGTGTTTCATTTTGCACACGTTGGGAAAAGCTCAACAAAAGGAAAAGTGTTGCTTGCTTCGTTCTTGGGTTGGACCGAGAAATCTCGCAGGGGTCACTGACTTTTTGACAGGTTGTCTGAAGAATGAGCAATTCTGCAATAATTCTTCACATCTTTAGGACTGCAGGGTAGTCAGAGCCCAGGAGTTCTTGTATGAGTTGTTTTTCCCTTCATCTCATATCTGCTGGTACAGCCCAGCTGAAAAGCCAGGCATTTGGGACTGACGGGCTCTGAAGGCCTGAATACTGACAGACTCTCTGCTAAAGCATTGGCATAGCAGCAAAGAGCTGGACTAGTTCACTACTGCTTTCCAGGGTCCAATGCTGGATGGCGATAATTGCAGACACTAGTGCCGGATTTACCATTGTGCTTAGTAGTGCTTCCTGCCAATTTTTTTATGATGGATTTTGCTTATGTGGTGCAATACTAAATTTGGAGACATTCTGTTTCGGAGTGATTCCAGACATAATGGTAGAGTTGAGAGTCTATGGGAGAATGCCACAAAGCAGGCAGTGTAGGTCTATCAGGCCTACCTCCTTTAGGACACAAGTAAGGGGCCTCATAACTTAACTAGCACAGGGCCTCATTTGTCCTAAATCTGGCACTGGGTGCATCTATCCTGTAGAGTGAATGCAGTTTGCCACCACTTTAACTGCCTGGCTCAATACAGGGGAATCACGGGAGCTGTAATTTTACAAGGTGTTTAGCTTTCCCTGATAAAGGACAAACCACAGCTCCTACGATTCTATAGCATTGAGCCATGGCAGTTAAACTTGTGTCAAACCACCTCCATTCTACAGTACAGATGCATCAATCTGAATTCTAAAGAAGCTATCCATAGTGCTGAATGTGTTTGGGACATTGGGTTTACTACCATGGATGGCTCCTTTAAAATGTAGCCTGCAACCTATAACAGATTCACTGCTCCATGGAACACCCTGCCAACACCACTGAAAAGAGCCTGTCCCTCCAATTTCTGGCTATGACATTTTCTGAAGCCAAAACACAGTCGGTATCTTCCCAAAAACAGTGCCAGTGGTGTGGACGTAAGTCAGACACGGGCGAACTTAGGCTCTCCAGGTGTTTTGGACTTTAACTCTCACAATTCCTAACAGCCTCAAGCCCTTTCCTTTTCCCCCTCAGCCGCTTAAGCGGCTGAGGGGGAAAAGGAAGGGGCTTGAGGCTGTTAGGAATGCTGGGAGTTGAAGTCCAAAATACCTGGAGGACCAAAAGTTTGCCCATGCCTGACGTAAGTGCTCAATTACTCCTTTTAATCCATTGTCGAAAGTAGGTGCCTCAAACTGTCCAATGACCTGTCATTTCTCCCCAAACAACCTTTCTTTGAAGATTCAGCTCATTCTCATTTAACTTTTGATATACCATCATTGCAACACAATAAGGGTCACTTATGAAAATAATAAAAATACTAAAAGACCCAGAAGAAAACAAGAGCCTTCTCAATCCCTTTGATAAAAATCACAGATTTAGTACAGCAAATTTGTAAATTCAAAACTGAAAACAAACCTTGGTTCCATATTTGGCCTGACATTACATAACTGCTTGAAAAGGTTTTCTTAATGAATTACTGAAGAGAAGAAAGCACATGAGAGGAGACATGATAGCCATGTATAAATATGTGACAGGAAGTTATAGGGAGGAGGGAGCAGGCTTGTTTTCTGTTGCCCTGGAAACTAGGATGCGAAGCAATGGCTTCTAACTACAGGAAAGGAGATTTCGTCTGAACATCAGGAAGAACTTCCTAACTGTGAGAACTATTCAACAGTGGAACTCTCTGCCCCGGAATGTGGTGGCCTTTATCCCTGTAGAAAAACCTCATCCACCCCTTTGGTTGTTCCAGAAGGAAAACATAAACTATCTGGCTGTCACCCAGTATAGGCAAACAGTACCTGAGACAGGATTTAAATTAGGAATATGTCACAAGGAGATAAGGGTCAGGCCATATGGCCTGTGCTCAGCTCCCTAACCACAGAACAGTCCTATCTACTGTTTTCAACTTTTGGAAAATAAATTTAATTAAATCCTCAAATTTGATGAAGATGATACAGTACTGATATATATTTTTAAACAACTGCGACCATACCTTGTGAAGTCTGACTTGACCATGGTGGTCCATGCCTCTAGACTGGACTACTGCAATGCTCTCTACGTGGGGCTACCCTTGAAGACAGATTGGCCCCATGTAAGCCGCCCTGAATCCCCATTAGGGAGATGGTGGCGGGGTATAAATAAAGATGATGATGATTATTATCATCTCCAGTCTATTTGCTAACTGACAAAAGGAGGAACATCTGAGACAAAATTTAGGCCTTGACTCTAACATCGTTACTTTTCTTCTCCTATATATTTTTAAACAACTTGCCTAATGAAGAAGCCAGGTTGCATGATATATTTTGAAAACCCACATGTTGACCTTGTAGAAAAATACAAAACATATAGAAAACAACACATGTTGACCTTTTGAAAACCCACGTGTTGACCTTGTAGAAAAATACAAAACATATAGAAAACAGCAAACCAACTAAAAAGTACAAAATATACATGATGTATTTTGTACTTTTTAGTTGGTTTGCTGTTTTCTATATGTTTTGTATTTTTCTACAAGGTCAACATGGCTACAACAGAATGTGTTAGCAGAAACAGATAATATTTCTGTTATTAAATTATCTTGGTCCAATACTGGTCATACTTCAGCAGTGGGAGACGCAGACCCCAGAGTAAGCACAACTACAGACGTGTCTCTTTAACATTGTTCAGCACAGAACAACATGAATATATGCTTATAGGCAGGCATTCTCTTTCCTTCTTTCTCAGCTTGTGCAGGGACAAAGTAAATGATACCAAGAACCCAAAACAGTTGGTGAGAGTCTAGAAGGCTTGATTAAGAGATACAAAAGTCTGAATTTGGGTTATGGAGTGGTGGTGATGGATTCTTGCTTCTGAGTTACACAGACTGATCTACAAAGGAAAACACACTTCTTTCCTTTCTTTTGGAAATGGCATATGGAAGAACAAGGAGAAGTCAGGACATATGATCCCTAAAGTGTAAGCAAGCATGTAAGATCAGACCAAGCTTCTGTCAAAGTCCAATATACTATTTCTATAGCAGTACAGTGAAAAATATGCTTATGAGAAGCACAGAACTTAGAAATTTTTCCACCTCATATTCCACAGCTGTTGGCACACAAAGGCATGGTATTTATAATATCCAAGACAATGTAATCATCAGTAGTCGTTAGTGATGGCCTTATCCTCAATGAGTATGAAATTGGTGCCTTGTGTACTGAGGGTCTGGATTGAAGTCCATTATTTCTCACATTTCCCACCAAGCCAGCTATGAAGAGAAACCTCAGTGCACTGGCAGAGCACACATTTTGCCCAAGGAAGTTTCTGGATTCAACCTTTGTCATCTCCATCATTTGTGAGTTTATTTTAAAAAAGGATCTCACATAACCAGACTATTGGTAAAGGATGCCTGGGATTTTGGAGAACTGCTGGCAATTGAAACTTGTGAGAAAGCTGGAAGAGTGGTCCAAGATCGCAGAAAGTAGCTTCACCTGCATTCACGAGAGAAGCCTGCAGTCACAAAGATGGAGACCAAGTAAAAACCGAAGTACAATACAGATTCTCTAGAATATGTAACACAAAGAGAGACATAATCAACCCAATTGGTTGAAGATTGTTGAGCTCTGAGTGTAGTGTGTTTAGAAGGGTAGCAATGAGATGAAATTGTGGAGAAATTTCTGTCATCATTGCCTGTGGCTCTCAAGGGAAGCAACTCCTTGTTATAAATCTATGGAGATTCTGCTTCAGTTTGCATGGTTCACAGGCACTAATGAATAAATGGTCCCATCGCTTGTTTTAGGAGCAGGTGTATAATGTCCATTTCTCAAATGAGATGTAGGAACGGAGGAGGAAGTTTCTGTTCTGTAGATTTGAGCATGCATTTCACAGCAGCCAAACTTGCTCAGCAAAATGAAGAAATCCCTGCGGAACGTCTTGGTGAAGATCGCATAGAGGAATGGGTTGGCACAGGAGTTGATGGGATAGAACAAAACAAGGAGGATCTTTGAGTTGGAGACTGTGATGAGAGGAACCTTGAGAGATGCCGATATGGCAAAAAAAGAGATGGGCGCCATGCAGAGGAAGTCTGTGAAGATCAGGATAGCCATACGTTTGGCAATCTTGGTGTCATTGTTGGATGAGAACACATTAGGGTTCCTCACAGTGAAGTAGATGCTGATGTAGCAGGTACAGATGACAATGAAAGCCAAGATGTTTAATACCAACAGAAACATGATGTATGCCTGAGCAAGGGGAGTTTCAATATCCATGGGCAGGCATATACTCACTTTCATGTAGCTGCTGACTTCAAATATGGGAAGGAGAGCTATGGTGAAGGCGAAAACCCATCCCACAAGCATAATGACCACTGCATGCCGGAAGCGGACTTTGCGGTCCAGTTCCATGGCATAGGTGATGGTGTGCCAACGCTCCAATGTGATGACAGTCAGAGTATATATAGACAGTTCACTGGCAAAGACGGTAAAGAAGCCGGCTGTATTGCAGCCAGCCCCTGTTTGCCAGTCTATGGCATAGTTGTAATACTGACTTCGGGACTGCACATCTTTGATCGCGATGAGCAATAAATAGATGCCCGTGCAGAGGTCCGCAAAGGCGAGATTGCACATGAGGAATCGAGGGACTGTGAGCTTATACTGGCTGCTGACTAAGATGATGAAAACAACGAGGTTGCCCATGATCGCCAGGATGTTGATGAACCAGATAAGGACTCGGAGAACATTGTAGCCCATGATGTCTTCGCATGGATTGAAGGCATCAGGCTCAGGGAAGCAAGTCACTTGAACCTCTTCTTTACACAGGGTTTGGTAGTAATCATCTTCATCCAACTCAAAATACAGCCCATCAGGATATTGTTTGATGGAGGATTTGTTGCATAGGGGGTGCAATATTGAACTAGAAAGGATAAGAAATAACATGGTTAGGAAAACATAATAAGAAAAAAGAAAGTTGGTTCTGCAACAAAAAGAAGGGAGGAGGAAGAAGGTGTTTGCATTATCAACTGATTATATCACTCCTTTTTAAGGCAAGGCTCTGCCTCTAAGCAGTTGGGCCCAAATCGAGATCCTGAAACCTAACCTTAGAACTCTAAAGGGCCTGTGCTTCGAATTCTTCAAAAAGTGCATATGCATATATCAACCTCTCTTTTCTTTAAAATGTAAAGAAAATGTAAAAGAGCAACAAAAAGGAGAGGGCTTTCTCAGTAGTGAAGTTCTGGAATGTCCTCTCCAAAGCAATAGCTCTTGCTTTAAACAGCTCCACTGGCTGCCGATAAGTTTCCAGTCCCAATTCAAGGTGCAGGTCATTACCTATAAAGCTCTAAATGGTTTGGGACCTGCGTATCTTCGTGACCACATCCTCTCTTAAGAACCTACATACTCTTCAAGATCCTCTGGAGAGGTTCTTCTCTTGCTTCCACATCCGTCCAACACGGTTGGTGGGGACGAGGGAAAGAGCCTTCTCAGTTGTGGCCCCCCAGCTCTGGAACTCTCTCCCCAGGGAGAGAAGGGGTAGCACCCTCCCTGCCCGCCTTCCACAAGGACTTAAAGACGGGTATGTTCTGCTGTGCTTTTGATGAGGCCAATACCTGGACAGCTGGTCCCAGTTAGGACCTAACAAACTTTACGATTGTTATATCCAAATCCTTAATGGTAAAATCATTCTTATTCTCATTGTTGCTATATGATATTTGCAGTTTGCTCATTAGCTGTATCCTTTAATGTTGTGGCACCAGTCTGCCCACCCACAACAAGACATTGAACTTTGCTATTGGTTTTTGGTTTGATGTTCATTTTATATACTGTTAAATGTTGTTGTTTTATTTTGTTATATTGTTTTTTGTTATCATTTTGTTGATATGCATTTTGATGTATTAGGTTTGAACTGTTCTGTTGGGTTTGGCCCCATGTAAGCCGCCCTGAATCTCTTTGGGGAGATGGAGGCAGGGCATAAAAATAAAATTATTATTATTATTATTATTATTATTGCAGATAATTCTAAATAGGTATGACTTCTCACAATACAGCTCTTTGGTTTTTGCTTGCTTTTGCTATCTTTACCTCCACTTGTTTGCTCTTTTTAAAGAGCTTTTGTAGTGTTTCTTGGCATGCTGGGGTTCTTTTAAAAAAACTTTAGAATAATTTTCTGAGGTGGTCCTAGAGCTAAAAGGGCAGATATTATCCTCTCTCATTTGTTATTTAAAAATTAATGTAGTGTTCTAGAATAAACATGGAGTTGCACTAATTATTTATTTATTTATTATTTATTTTTTGCATTTATTGACCGCCCCTCTCAGCCCGAGGGCGACTAATGAACGGATGCACCAAAACTCTAAATTGTGTTAGAGAGTTTTCGAAGGATATAAGTGCACCTGAAAATATGTAGAAGATCATGCTAAAATAAATCTGTTCACTCCAAATGTACTGCTTGAAACTCCCATTGCTCCCTTTCCTCTCGGTTAAAAGAAGGGCATGTAAACATATCAATTTATAGATCTGTTTCCTGGGATGCGAAGTTAACTAACTTCTGGAAAACAAGAGAGAACATATAATACCTGTACTGAAGGAAATGCAAAGTCTTCCAATTAAGTTACTGAGTGTAATTAATGGCTCTAATTTTGAGCATTGCCAAGAATGGTCTTCGAAGATGTTGTTGGACTACAACCCCCACTGTCCATGATCATTGGCCATGACTGCTGGAATTGATGGGAATGGGAGTACAACATTATTTGGAAGTTCATAGGTTTCCCATCTCTATTGTAAAGTGTTTGGGTCAATGATATTTTGAAAAATGTGTGCACCAATACATTTCTCTCCCCCCCCCCCCCACCCAGTTATGTATACTTCTCAACTAAGTTAGGCAAGTAATTGCGGACAATATGGCCTTCTCAGTGGTGACAGGTTTGTTTTGGTACTGTTTCCTTAAAAGAGAATATAGATTTTTAAGGTAAAGGTAAAGGTTTTCCCTTGACATGAAGTCTAGTTGAGTCCAACTTTGCGGGGTGGTGCTCATCTCCATTTTTAAACCAAAGAGCCAGCGTTGTCCGTAAATGCCTCCAAGGTCACGTGGCCAGCATGACTACATGGAGTGCCTTTTCCTTCCTGCCAAAGCAGTACCTATTGATCTACTCACATTTGTATGGTTTGGAACTGCTAGGTTGGCAGAAGCTGGGGCTAACAGTGGGAGCTCACCCTGTTCCTTGGATTCAAATTGCCAACCTTTCAGTCAGCAAGTTCAGCAGCTCAGCAGTTTAACTCGCTGCACCACCAGGGGCTCCTGTGGTTTATCAGTAAACTGGTTAACACATTTCAATTAAGTCAGTTGTTTTGGCTATGACATTTTTATGGGTAATATCTTTACATTTTCTCATTTTTACACATTGTGTTTTTCACATCATGGTACAGGATCCCTGTGGCCAGGCTACAAAATGGGCTATATCTAAAATTAAATAAACATAGAAAAAGCAATTGAGGGAGTCTCTAAAAATGCCAAGCTTGAAATCTCCCGAGATGAATGCCCACTGCTGCTACTTCAATATTTGCCGAATGTATTTCAATAAGTGACAACTCTTCAAAGGGGAAAAAAAGAAAACGAAATGATAGACGTTGGCGGGGAGTCAGAGCAACACGATTCTCTAAGATATGAATTTATCTTTACATCAGACAGGACAAAAAAAGGCTGGCCGGATATCCTAATGGGCTCTGTCAGTTTCAGAAAGTTAACAATCCCGACTGCAATGTGCAGGCAGTTAAGAAGAAGGACAAAAGATAAGCGATTGCCGACTCTATGACATATAAAGCAGAAACTATTCAGAAAGGCATCAACTAACAATACTTTTTGAAATATGTATTATTATGTAATAATATTTTTCCAACCTCTGAAATTTCTTACACATTGCATTTTAAGTCTTGTACTGCAATGGACTCGTGCCATCATGAGGTAGTGGTTTGAATGCTGGGCTACAACTCTGGGACTAGGGTTCAAAACCCTGCTTAGCCACGGAAATCCACTTAGTGACCTTTCACAAGTCACACGCTTTTAGCATCAGATGAAAGTGCTAGCAAAAAAACACTTCTGAACAAATCTTGCCAATAAAATCCCCTAAAAAGTCACTATAAATTGGTAATGGCTTGAAGGCACATAACATACTTGCCATTGTAGTGCAGTGATTTGAGTGGGATTCAGGAAGACCAGGTTTTGAACCCTGTTCAGCCATAGAATCTTACTATGTGATCTTGAGCTAGTAATTCTCTTGTTTTTAGAACAATGGTTCCTTATGTTGTAGTGACCCACAACCATAACATTATTTTCATTGCTACTTCAGAACTGTAATTTTGCTACTGTTATGAATCGTAATGTAAATATCTGATATGCAGGATGTATTTTCATTCACTGGATCAAATTTGGCACAAATACCCAATACGTCCAAATTTGAATCCTGTTGGAGTGAGGGCGGGGGTTGATTTAGTCATTTGGGAGTTGTAGTTGCTGGAATTTATAGTTAACTCACAATCAAAGAGCATTCTGAACTCCACCAACAATGAAATTGAACCATACTTGGCACACAGAACTCCCATGACCAACAGAAAATACTGGAAGGGTTTGGTGGGCAATTACTTTGAGTTTGGAAGTTGTAGTTCACCTACATCCAGAGAACACTGTGGATTCAAGCAATAGTAGATCTGGGCCAATCTTGGCACAAATATTCAATATACCCAAATGTGAACACTGGTGGGGAAAATAGACCTTAACATTTGGGAGTTGTAGTTGCTGAGATTTATAATTCACCTACAATCAAAGAGCATTTTGAACACCACCAATGATGGAATTGGACCAGACTTCCCACACAGAACCCCAATGAGCAACAGGAAATACTGTATTTTTTGATGATCTTTGGCGACCCCTCTGACACCCCCTCAGACTCCCCCCCAGGGGTCCCAACCCCCAGGTTGGGAAACACTGCTTTAGAGGAAGTCAACAACAAACCTCTACTGAATGAAGCTTGCCAAGAAATCTCTGTGCCAGGGCCACCATAAATAAGAATTGATTTAAAGGTACATGACAGCATCAAAGCTTACAGTTCAGAAAAGCTAATGGACAGGCATTTACAGCTGATTTTACTTGCATATGCTCAGAAATAGCTCCCACTTTGTTCAAGAAAGCCTTGCTTTAGGACAGCAGTCATAAGCTCTTCCCTTTGTGAATACAGAAACAGCTGTTTGGCCAAGCGAAGAATGAGAGAGAATGACTCCTCTAAATTGACTTCCCCATTTGTAGGTCAGGGGACATTTTGCAGATGTATGAGGCTGAGAGAGGGGTGTTCTTCTAGAAACTCTGGGAGAGTTTTGGTTAAGCTGGATCTAAACTGCTCAATATCCTAGGATCTGATCCTAGATTACCTGGCAGTGTAGACTCCCATAATCCAATTCAAAGCAGTTAATCTGGGATCAGATCCTGGGATATAGGTCAGCACAAATCTATCTTAGTGGCAAAGAAACATCCATTTTCCTCTTTTAGAGGAAAGGAGAAACAGATCTTTAAGGTCACTCTCTCCGTGACATATTCTGTTTCTAAAAGCTTTTTTTAGTCACTCCAGACCGGCTAACAGGATAAACATGAATTTACTATTGTTATTAAAGCAAAACAAAACAACAACCCACATGAGTTCAGCTCTACTTTTCCGAGAAAATGAGAAGAGGATTGCTCTGAAAGTTTCAGTGTTGACAAAGAATGCATTTGATGCTGCTGAACCATCTGGGCTGGCTCCTAGAGATGTCTGAACCAGCCACCATGACACATGCCTTGGTAATACCCCATTTGGATTACTGCAATGTGCTTTACCTGGGGCTGCTTTCGGAGAGTGGTCAGAACCTGCAATTGTCCTGAGGAACGGAAGCCATATTGTACTCTATGGCTGGTTATAGGGGGCATTTAATTCCATTTTTGCAACAGCTCCATTGGTTGCATTACCAGTCCATTTTTGGATACAATTCAAAGTGCTGATTATTGCTGATAGAGTCCTATGCCTTGGTTCCAAGATATCAGAAGGGCCACAGTTCTCTATATCAGTGGTTCTCAACCTGTGGGTCCCCAGATGTTTTGGCCTACAACTCCCAGAAATCCCAGCCGGTTTACCAGAATTTTTGGAAGTTGAAGGCCAAAACACCTGGGTACCCATAAGTTGAGAACCACTGCTCTCTATGATTTCACCCAAGCTCTATGATCTTTGTAGGGTCATTCTCAATGCCTTCCCAAGCATGTTTCATGGATATAAAGGAGAGGGCCTTTTTGGTGTCTGCTTCCAGCTTTTGGAAATCCCATCATGAGAAAACTAACTTTTTGTTAACTTAGTGCTTGTAAGTGAAATTGTCCTATTCCAACAGGTTTTTAGGCATTAATAATAATAATAATAATAATAATAATAATACTTTATTTATATTCTGCCCTATCTCCCCAAGGGAACTCAGGGTGGATCACAGTACACATACACGGCAAACATTTAATGCCGTTTTTGATAGACATTACAGAGACAGACAGAGCAGAAGGAGGTAAGTTGTGTTGACATCAACATCCAGCTTTTTGACTCCTTGGAAGTTGTGCTTGAATTCAGCCACAAGGGGGTGCTGTCGCTCCGTCCTCTATGACAAAGAGCCATCAGGACTTCCTTCTTCCTTTTTGTCACCCAGCATTTTCTTATTTTTTTTCTTTATGGTGTTGTAAAATGCCTCTCTCACTTGTTATAGCAGTACCTAATTTCTCTAATTACAGCACAAGCTGTTTTCAAACTGCTTAGGTCAACAGTAAGCTAGACTTGACAGTTGGCTGCTCACGCTTACCCGGGGCTTCGAACTGGCAACCTTTTGGTTGGTAGATCTCATCATTGCTGGTGATTTACCAGCTGTGCTAATCCCCCGGTGAGTTTTTAATGCAGGCATGGGCAAACTTTGGCTCTCCAGCTGTGTTGGACTTCAGCCTGGAGAGTCGAAATTTGCCCATGCCTATTTTAATGGCATATACTTTTGTTATTTTATATCCTTTTAATGCATTTTAATGGTTTTGATTCTGTTGATGTTTAATTGCTTTTAAAGTAACACTTATATTTTTTTATTGAAGCTTTTGTCTGTTTGTAGACTGTTGTGGTTTTAGCATTCTGTAAGTTGTCTTGAATCCCAGTATTGGGGGAAAAGGCAAGATATAAATGAATACAGCATGAATAATACGGATAATAACAACAACTGCAGCTCTCTAGTTGAATGCTTCAGAGCATGGACTAAACATGAATTTGGTTGCTAAGAGGATACACCAAAACCACAAGTCCTTTCTTTGGGAAAAGCAGTCAAGAAGGGAGTATTGAAAAAAAATACTTTTTTATACTGCTAAGGACATGTTTATTTCACAGCTTTTGCATAGGAGACAGTAGTTTAAAGAGCTTCCATGTAACTCTTTCTTCTGCCTGATTGTCTCTTTTCTGCACACTCTCATTTATTTCATCTTTGTTGCATTTGAAAGAGAATGTGGTTCATCATGAAATATTCAAGGTTAAAGTGGTCTCTAAATAAAGACAGAACGACTGCACTGGTTTACCGAGCTTTTAAGTAAGAAGCAATTGAGTGAGTATGTGTCTGCCTCCGATGCAGCTCCACAACAGTGAAAATATGATTCCTGAAATGGTATGTATATTAAGGGGACCCAAGGATGTGGATCTCAGGGTTATTTGCATTTAAAATTGATTGATTGATAGATTGATTAATTAATTAAATTTTCTTGTAGTAGCAAAGAACACCACACGGAGTCACCAGGTGACCTTGAGTGCCTGAAGGATTAACGGCAGACAACAAACTCCATAGGATCAGAAGATGAATTTTGGTCCAAATGTTTGCAAATTCACTCCTCTTTATCCAGAGACTCTGAATCTATGGATTCAACTATCCATGGCTTAATTTGTTTTTTTTAAAAATCCCAAAACCAAACCTTGCTTTTAGCATTTTATGAAAGAGACAATCTCTCTTATGGCATTATATGTAATGGAACTTGAACATCCACTGATTTTATTATCTACAGTGTGTGTATATGTATCCAGGAACCAATTTCCAGTGGATATCAAGACACCACTATAGCTTGTTTGAACTTATATTCTTTCTCGTTGCTGCCTTTTTCATTGGTGGAGGTTTCCTTTCTATGCAATGTAGCTGGATGATGAACTTTGCCTCTTTGAAACTCCAAGCATGCTGTGTATATATACATTGGCATATACAGATGCATTTGAAGGACAAGATGAAAATTTATGTACCCTGATATGTGAAGGGCGGGTACAATTTGTGTGTGCATTTGTGTAAAAAAGTGAAAAGGAAAGAGTAGAAAGTATAGCATATCACTCTGTATCGCTCTGAGATGAAAGAGGTGGTCAAACCCCCATTTAAACAGCTTCACTGGCTGCCAAGAAGTTTCCGGTCCCAATTCAAGGTGCAGCTTATCACCCATAAAGCTCTAAACAGTTTGGGACCTGCCTATGTTCGTGACTGCATCTTCCCTTATGAACATACACGATCTTCTGGGGAGGCTCTTCTCTTGCTTCCACCTCTGTCTCAGGCACGGTTGGTGGGGAAAAGAGAAAGGGCCTTCTTGGTGGTGCCCCCCCCCCCCAGCTCTGGGTATCCCTCCCTAGGGAGATTAGGCTAGCACCCTCCCTGTCGACTTTCCACAAAGACCTAAAGATGTGGGTGTTCCGCTGTGCGTTTGACTAGACAGGTCCCTGGATAACTGGCCCCAGCTAGGACCCAAAATCTTGTCCTTGCACTATGCTATTATTGTAGGAAGGCGCGTCAAGCCAACCCCGACCGGGACCGCCTTCCACCTGGAAACCAATGCCCTCACTGCGGAAGAAGATGCAGAGCAAGAATAGGGCTCCACAGCCACCTACGGACCCACAAGGAAACCCATGATGGAAGACCATCTTACTCGTCCAACGAGGGATCGCCTAAGTAAGTAAGTAAGTATTATTGTATCCAAAGCTATCATTTTACATTGCTCTTATCCTTACTGCTGCTATATGACCTATGCACTTTACTCACTAGCCCTATCGTATAAATTGTTGTTGCACCAGTCTGCCCATCCATGATGAGACTTGAATTATGCTATTGGTTGTTGGTTATGGTGCTTGTTTTATATATTGTTATAATGCTGCTGTTTCTATTTTGGTTTCTATTGATGTCATACATTTTAATGTGTTATGTTTTAACTATGTTGATTGGGCTTGGCTCCATGTAAGCTGCCTCGAGTCCCTTCGGGGAGATGGAGGAAGGGTACAAAGTGAAGTTGTTGTTGTTATTATTATTATTATTATTATTATTATTATTATTATGCTGACACAAAAACACAATATGACACAGCAAACAAGATATATATGCTAGATTTTACATCACAAAATCACAAGTCAAACACTTCCCAAGCATTTAGGACTGCATGGTGTATTTTCCAATGGTGCACTCAGATCCAAGTAAGGTGGCCTTTTGCAGTTGACAGATCATGATTTTGTCAATATTTATAGTTTTCAAATGCCAGCTGAGATCTTTTGGCATGGCATCCAGTGTGCGGATTACAACTGGGACCACCTGTACTGGTTTACGCCAGAGCCTTTGCAGTTCAATTTTGAGGTCCTGACAGTTATTATTTATTATTATTATTAATAATAATAATTTATTATTATTATTATTATTGTTATTGTTATTATTATTATTATAATTACTGAAATGAGCATCCTAGGATGCTTCCACACCATCTTCAGGACAGAGCCCCATGTTGGCCATTGCATGATGTTGTGTGGTTCAGGTGGAGCCTCCGTCTCCAACTGTGGGAGAAGCATCGTTGGATGCTTTGCCCAGAACATGGGAGGATGATGATTTGCCTATGTGATGGGGAAAGCCTCGCTGAGAGGGAGCTGTGCTCAGGGTGACAAATTCACCCTACTTTTGTTGTGAAGGCCAGGCAAAGTGAGACACTTCAACTGGTCTTTCTGATGAGGCCCTTAGGATTGTGAAACCTCAAGTGATGGAAAGTCCCTCTTGGTTGAAAAGAAATTCACTCTTGCCATGTTTTGTTCACCCTTATTTTACACACACAGCTTGCCAGGAACTGCATTGGTCAACCTCTTGTAGTCTGTTCCCTGCTGGGCACCGAATGCCTTTGAAACAATACTTTAAAAGCAGGAACATGTGCTCAGGTTACTCAAAACAGTTTAACGGTTAAGGATGCCCGAGGATGCACTCTGGGTTGACAAATCTGACATGCAGTGGTGAGCCATGGGGTTTCAAAGAAAATAAGGAAGCAGCATGATCCTGCCAGAGTGAAGACAGTCCATCTCTGCTGTGAAACATTCAGCGGTAAGGCCGCTTAAAGCATTATCAGCAACACCAGCCGCCAGAGCCAAAGGGTTAATTAAATCAATCAATGAGCAAACCTGAAAGACTACTTGAAACAAAAATGAAGCTAAATGAGGAGGACCCTTGACGCTGGAAGCCCTTGCATTATCCCATTGATGGCAAATCAAGTTGCAAGGAAGCCTGATTTAAGAGGCTGAGAAGACCCCATGATTAACACTGCGGAAACTCTCTACGGGGGTCGTGCTAATGAATCTTTTTGAAAATCAGGGACAGAAGTATACACAGTGGATGTTTCCATCTCTTTGGGCCCACTTCTCTCCTGTCCCAGAGCAGCCAAAATGCATAAGCCTATTTTATTTTCCCCACTTTATTGGAGTATTGGAAAGTTTCATGGAACTTCCCATTCTGTTCTTTGGGGAGTAGAGGATCAAAGACTTATAGATGCTGGTGATATCTTTACATTATTGCACAAAGGAAAATCAGCTGAATGATCAAAGCCAGTACAAGAAGGAAGGGTCTCATAACAGGCATAACCATAAAAATAAAAATAAACTTGTCTCAAAGTAATGTTATAAAGAGTATATAATATCAAAAATGAGGTTAATGCTCCTTTTGCTGCTTCTGCTTCAGATGAATTCTGACTTATGGTAATCTTATCATGGGTTTGTCTGGGGTTGAGAGTGTCAGTCAGAGGGTTTCCATTGTTAAGTGGGGAATGAAGCTTAAGCTCCATAGTCATAGTCCAGCATTCAAATCACTAACCCATACCTGCCAACATTTTACAAATGAAACGGGGATACGTATGACCAAAAGACATCAGAGTGTGGTCACAATGGCAAAAGCTATTCCTGAATAAACACAAACCAGATAGGAGAGTCTGCAGTGGCTCGGTTTTGCTAGATCCTATTGGGAAGGGCAAGCTTTCTCTCACTCTGCTGAGTGAACTGAATGCAAACTACTTTAGTCATTTGAACTCCCTTTTCAGCAAGTAATTTATACTAAAGACAAAAAGAGAAAGTGGGAGAAAGAGAGAAACTGGGACATTGTGAAAGGAATTGAAAAGGTGAAACTGACAGAGGATTGATTGGGACTGTTTCTGACAAATTGGGACAGTTGGAGACTATGGTGCAGATGCTTTTCAGCCTTTAGAATGGCAGATTGTGTAGAAAATCTTGGAAATTGTTTACTAATGGTGTCATGGGGATGTGATCATCTCAGAAGGCCAGATGTATCCCCTAAAATCTAAAGTTAGAGCTTATGTTTGTCTGCCCAAAACATGCTGGCAGACCTGTATTTTTCTTAATGGTATGAGGGACCTAAAGGTGCTTAAATACATTGTTTGACTACCTCATTCTCTTTTGACTGCTAAGCAAAAAAATTGGACATGAGCCATATTATCTACCACAGTCAAGGGCTTGTTTACACCACCAAAATAACCCAGGTGTGATTCACATTATTTAGCCCCAGAGTTACGTCAGATTCACCCTGTTAGTGAATGTGACATAGTGCAGGCATGGACAAACTTGGGTCCTCCAGATGTTAGAAATTGTGAGAATTGAAGTCCAAAACACCAGGAGAGCCAAAGTTTGCCTGTGCCTGACATAGTGCCACCCTATCTGTGTTGAAATTGTATTGCTGCTCATATGTCAAATTAGAATCAGCACCATTTTTATTTCTTCTCCTCCTTGGAAGTGATTTTCTTGCTGCTGTCTTCTGGGCCAAAGAGCTTCCCAGCAAAGTCCCACTGGGAACGTCACTTGCTTGGATGTCAGAACCTAGCCATGAGAACAACGATGAGCCTGATCAACCCTGGGCATCATGTTCTGAGTAAGCAATTTCCCAGTAGGGTTGTGCTGAGAAGCCAGTGGTCAGGAATCTGAGCAGATGAGCAGAAAGCAAATCAGGGACCCCCCCCCCCCCCCCAGATTCCCAACAGAAAAAACGGAGAAAGGAAGGCAATTCCGCTTGGGTCTGCTGGTTCCACTTCAAGGAAGTAGATTGCCATTGCCTCCTTCTCTCATCTCTGTCCCTTTTCTGCACAGAAATAAAAAGGATTTTTCATAGTAAACATCACACACCTCAGCAAGTAGCAGAAGACATGTAAACAAAAACAGTGGCACCCGCCATCCAGCGACCTGTCCTGTTCCTCTCCCCTGAAGCCACCTTGATCTAGACTGGACAATGTAGCAAAACACTGCACTAGACCAGATTTTCCTGGAAACTGTGGAGCATGAACTGAGTTTGCTGTATTGCAATAAAACCTTTAAAAGACTTTCATTGCTAAAGGGGTTGTATGTTGTGTTTCAGGAACAAGGCAGCTACAAGGTTAGTACGGTTTTTTTTTGCCCATGTAGACAGGCTCCTAGAGAGACTTTGACATTCACAAATAAATGGAAACTCAAAAAGCAGAGCAAATGATCTGACTCACTTTTGTTTGGTCCAGTTTGCAAAGGCACAGCAATGGCTCGGATAGGTGAGGTTGGCCTCAATCAAAGCACGAAACTTGTCCAAGGGAGGTAGCTTTTTTAGATTGTACGCAGATCTTGCTCTCAGTTTGCTAATGCTCTCTAGTCCAATGGTAGGGAGCCGACTGATCCTTGTCTCTGAAATATCCCTTTAAGAAAAAAAAAGCGATTGTTTCATATTGTTTCTAAACAATCCAATAAATGGCATATCAGGAATTAGTTTTCAAATTAATTTATAATTCATGTTTTCCAAACACTAGGATCAAAGGCAAGTTGCAGGAAGATTAACTGGAAAAAAAGTACAGATCAAAACTCTAAAATATTATATTAAAGCACAAGGAAACAAACCAGGAGGAATGGAAAATTCAATTTCTGTCTGAAGTTACATAATGTATCTTGATCAGTATTTCCTGGACAGTTCATAGAGCAGCAATGTATGGAAAAGCAATGTGTGAATCAACAATAATCCACTTTGCATGTTTTTGCAGGTCAAGCACTTGATTTTTTTTTCATACTGGTGAATTTGAGATAGAAATTTTTTTACACATTTTCCCTACAAGTTGCACAAATAGAAAGCCACTTGCATGCATTATTTATGCAAAATGTTCTGCTTCTTCTCCCTTCTTGGTTAATTTGCATCTCTTTCATGATCATCCACCACTTTCAAAAGTAACGCTAGGCCTGGAAGTCATATGTTTATCTCTTGTGCTAACATTGCTTTGGGTATTTTATGTCTTTTTCTCCTGTATTATTATCTTCAAGTTTTTGTAGTCCCCCCCCCCCCCATGTGTTGTTTTCCATACAGTATAAAACATTTTCTCTGTTAAATAGAGACATATTTCAAAGTAACACCAAGGATACAATCTTGTATGGCTCAGCATAGTTTATTAAGTCTGCCTGTGGGCATATGCTAAATTAAGCCATATACCACCACCCCTGATTTACTGAACGGTCTCTGAAATCCCCATCTCATGGAATTCCCTGTTTCATGGGTAGCAAGCAGAAGTGTTTGGCAATGTTCCCATTGACAGATGCCAAATGATCAAAGCAGTGCGGAGACCTTTGATGAACCTTAGAGTTGATGTAATCATTCTGTAATGGGCTAAAGGCACACTCCTGACTGATCCCTATAAAGCAAGGAAGGTTTTTCAGTATGTTGTGGAGGGAGCTTTGGGTCCCGCAAAGGGAGGAAGGGAATATCAACCCATGCAGTCTCCCCAAAAGGACACTGCATGTTGTTGTTGTTGTTGTTGTTGTTGTGTGCCTTCAAGTAGTTTTTCTGTGTCCCAGTGAAGACATCTGCCCTTGTGCTTTGCTACTCTGCCGCTGAATATGCATGCGCAGTGTGGAATACATCTCACCATGCTAAAACAGTGGATGTGGCTCTTAATGAGATATGCTGCATTATCACAGGATGTCTACACCCCACACCACTGTTTAGCCAGTATTGCACTAACTGACATCCATTGGGAAGTAACAGCCAAAATTAAAGGACCAGGGCAGTGACATCTCCAGCCCATCTTCTGTTCGGATATCAGCCAGCATGCCAATGCTTTAAATCAAGAAACAGTTTCCTAAGAGCCCTTCCACACATCCCTATATCCCAGAATATCAAGACAGAAAATCCCACAATATCTACTTTGAACTGGGTTATCTGAGTCCACACTCAGATTATGTGGGATTTCCTGCCTTGATGTTCTGGGATATAGGGCTGTGTGGAAGGGCCCCAAGATATACGCACAGGAACACCTCAGCAAGCAAGAGTTCAAAAGTGGCAGGTTAAAACTAAGAACCTCAATCAATGGCTGAAACTAGATGACAGAATCCCCCCTGGGCACACAGAAGGCTGGGTGACTTGGAAGGCGCTGAACAGACTGTGCTCTAGCACCACGTGGTGCAGAGCCAATCTTAAGAAATAGGACTACAAAGTGGAGTCCACGACAAGCGAGTGTGGGGAAGAGCAAATCACAGACCACCTACTACAATGCAACCTGAGCCCTGCCACATGCACAACGGAGGACCTGCTTACAGTGGCACCAGAGGCAATCCAAGTGGCCAGCTTCTGGTCAAATGACATTTAGGATAATGCCAAGTTTTTAACTTTTGTTTTTTTAAACTTTTGTTTGTGTTTTTAAATACATTATAACTGTACCCTCAATTAGCTTCTGACACAATAAATAAATAAGTAGTTCCCAACTTATGGTGACCCTAAGGCAAATCTATCCCAAGAATTTCTTGACAAGCTTTGTTTAGAGGAGGAACTGCCTTTACCTCCCAATGAGCCTGAGAATCACCCATTGAGTTTCTATGGTTGAACAGGAATTTGAACTCTGATCTCAATGCTCAAACCACTACACTATATCTGTCAACATGCTGGCTTATCTAGGGGAATCTTACAAATTCATGTATTCCTAACTGTCTGGCTTTGACATATACCATCACAACTTATTATTTTGTTTATTATAGCTGATGGAATTCACAATGGTCAAAATTTCATGCTAACCTTTAAAAGTCTGTAGCACCCCCAAATTCCATAGTTTCCTGGCCTGGTGGAGGGCTAGAGAAGCAGCAGACAAAGGTCTAGCTATTTCCTATATCAACAACATCATCTGCAGACAGCTGTCACTGTGTGTTCAGCTACAGGAAAAAATCTGAATGCTTTGTGGGTCTCTAATTCGCTTGTATGTTGTGCTTCTTCATCAGCTTTCCTATATGGTTAGTGGCTCCCTTGATGTACAGTATATCATATATCGTTGTCATTATATCATAATTTAAATGATAAAATAGTATTCACAAACCATCTTAGAGTGGGTTGTTGTAGGTTTTTTTCGGGCTGTATGGCCATGGTCTAGAGGCATTCTCTCCTGATGTTTCGCCTGCATCTATGGCAAGCATCCTCAGAGGTAGTGACCTCACCTCACTACCACTGAGGATGCTTGCCATAGATGCAGGCGAAATGTCAGGAGAGAATGCCTCTAGACCAGTGGTTCTCAACCTTCCGAATGTCGCGACCCCTTAATAGAGTTCCTCAGGTTGTGTTGACCCCCAACCATAACATTATTTTCATTGCTACTTCATAACTGTGATTTTGCGACTGTTCTGAATCGTAATGTCAGTATCTGATATGCAGGATGGATTATCATTCACTGGACAAAATTGGGCACAAATACCCAATACATCCAAATTTGGGAGTTGTAGTTGCTGGGATTTATAGTTCACCTACAATCAAAGCGCATTCGGTACTCCAACAATGATGGAATTGAACCAATCTTGGCACACATGACTCCCATGACCAAGAGAAAATACTGGAAAGGTTTGGTGGGCATTGACCTTGAGTTTTGGAGTTGTAGTTCACCTACATCCAGAGAGCACTGTGGACTCAAACAATGATGGATCTGGAACAAACTTGGCACAAATAATATACCCAAATGTGGAGTTTGTGGAAATAGACCTTGACATTTGGGAGTTGTAGTTGCTGGGATTTATAGTTCACCTATAATCAATGATTATTCTGAACCGTACCAACAATAGAATTGGGCCAAACTTCCCACACAGAATCCCCATGACCAACAGAAAATACTGTATTTTCCGATGGTCTTTGGTGACCCCTCTGACACCCCCTCACAACCCCCCCAGGGGTCCCAACCCCCAAGTTGAGAAACACTGCTCTAGACCATGGCCATACAGCCCGAGAAAACCTACCACAACCCAGCGATTCTGGCCATGAAAGCCTTTGACAGTACATCTTAGAGTGCATCTGCACAATAGAATTAATGCAGTTTGACACCAATTTAACTACCATGATTCAAGGCTATGGAATCCTGGTAGCTGTATTTTTTACAAGGTCTTTAGCTTTCTTTGCCAAAGAGTGCTGGTGCTGCTCACCAAACTATAGATCCAAGTACCATATAGCAGTTAAGACTGGGCCAAGACCTGCTGGTTATTTCAAGGCAGGTGCAAAGTTGAGCATGGTTCCTTAACCTTCAATAGTAAAAAGCCCCAGCAGGTGCAACTTTTTTCCTTTGTAAATGGAATAGATACTGCAAAATCTTGTGCTTGCCATAATTTCTATCTCAGCACATTCACCATTGTTTTTTTCCCCTTCCTGTCTCCCACAATATCCACCTAGAAAAGACAGTTTCCTATTTGAGTCCTTCCCAATGGAAGAACCCAGCTTATTTTGGTTCACAATCATGCCTGAAATTTCTGTCCTTGCCTGGTTCACTCTTTAGTAAATCAGACTGCTGGCCAAAGATCTACTGTGCTGACACATTTGTTTTGAGAAGAGTTATAATGTTTTTCAACATTTGATGCCACCATAGATCTATTGATGGTTCGGTGGCTTGCAAGCTATAAAGAACTGCAAGCTTTTAAGCGTGGCTTGTATAATGATAATGACTTCAAGACAGCTAAAGAGACCAGCTTTCCAAGAGAAAACCCATGCCAAACAGATAGGGTCTTGTCTGTGAGGAAACAGCAATGAGAACTGACAAAGACGAGATGGAGGTGTAAGCAATTTATCTGGATTTTGTATAAAGAAAAGAAAGGAATTTCTTGCAGTGTTAGCAACCAAGAATGACACTGAGTTTTTCTTTCTCTCCGTGAATGAATCACTATGGTTGAAAGGCAGAAATAAATGGATACAAATCAGTGTGCAGGGAGGAAAATGTCATGGAGAGAATTCTAGTGGACTGGCATTTGGTTCAGCATTTGCTTTCAGTTACCTCAGCAATTTCAAGGGGAGGAGAAACCAGAGAGAGTGAATGTTGACACAAAACTGATCAAATGTCGAAGGTTGAGTGGGCCAAAGGCTACAGATAAAAAAAAAACTGTAGAGATGACAAAAACTCCAGAGATGGTAACAAATTGAAAATTAGGAGAAAATGATTCTGAAAGAGACAATAAAAATACAATTGTAGACCACTTCAGCGGTGTGAAGGCAACAATTCCACCTGTGAATCAGAGTATAGCTGCTTTGAGAGGTTTGGTCAAGAATATATACTGAGTCACATCATGCCGTTACGTTCTTAGAATAGTAGAGATGGAAGAGGCCACAAGGACCATCCAGCTCAACCCCCTGCCATGCAAGAAATTCCAATCAAAGCACTCCAAAAGATGGCCATCCAACCCCTGTTTAAAAACTTCCAGAGAAGGAGACTTTTTTACCCTCCAAGGCAACAGCATATTTTAATGTCAAACAACTCTTAGCATCAAGAAGTTCTTCCTAATGTTTAGGTAGAATATCTTTTCCTGCAGTTTGAAACTGTTGGTCCATGTCCTAGTTTCTAGAGCAGCAGGAAACAAGCTTGTTTCTTGTTCAATATGGCATTCTCACAAATCCTTAAATATGGTTATCATGTCCCTTCTCAACCATTTATTCTCCCAATTAAAAACACGCATCTCCCTAAGCTGTTCTTCACAGAGCTTGGCTTTGAGACCTTTGATAATTTTGGTTGCTCTTCTTTGAATGTGTTCCAGCTTTAATTGTAGGATGCTCCTGTGCTAGTGGAATCGCATGCTCCTGCGACGCAAGAGATTGTGTTCAGGATAGCAATGCCGCTGGTAGGGTCTCCCATCTCAGACAGACTGAATGTACCAAACAATGTCTGGACAGTAGGCTTGTGCACAAATTTGGGTTGATAGATTCCCTTCGGCCAATCTGGGTGGTTTGGATGGCCATAATGGCAAGGGCTCAGCCACTATGTTTTTTTCAACTGAAACGTCCCATGTGGCTGCCGAGCGCAGTTTCTTCCCTTCTATTTGAGAGTATGCGGTGCATGTTTCCTTAACCCCATTACTCAAACCCAGATTCCCATAAAGGCAAGAAAGGAAAGGCTCCCAGGAAGAGTGCTTCCTTAACCTCGTTCCTCAAACCGAGGCTCCCTTGAAGGCAAGAAAGGAAAGATCCAAGGAAAGGTGCTTCCTTAACCTTAAGTACAGTACAATAAAACTGGGAAGACAAGATTTTATCAGACTGTTTTGGATGATGATTTTAATATGGTGAAATTAATCTGGTGAACTAGTTCTAATGTATATATTTTTAACCATTTTAATATATATGGATGCATTTATTATGTGTTTTATATCATGTTTGGCATTGAATTGTTGCCTGTTTGGAAATTGTTCGGAGTTCCTCCTCAGAGGTTGAGAAGGATGGGTTATAAATGCTCAAAATAAATAAATAACAAACCTTGTTCCTCAAACCCAGGCTCCCTTGAAGGCAAGAAAAGAAAGAGTCCCAGGAAGGGTGCTTCCTTAAAATTGTTCCTCAAATCCAGGCTCCCTTGAAGTCAAGAAAGGAAAGGGTCCCAGGAAGGGTGCCTCATTAACCTCATTCCCCAAACCCAGGCTCCCTTAAAAGGAATAATGGGAAGTCCTAGGAAGGGTGCATCCTTAACATTGTTCCTCAAACCTAGGCTCCCTTGAAGGCAAGAAAGGAAGGGGTCCCAGGAATAGAAAGAGGAGCCTTATAAGTTCCCCATTACCGCCAATTGGTTGGATCTTCTCAGATCTTTTGGTTGCCTAGCTGAAAACAGATATTTTCATTAGCTGATTTTCAGGAGGCTCCCAAAAATGGATCTGGGTGCCCAACGAAATTTGGATACCCCAAATGGGTCACTCTCCAGCTGAATTGTGTAAGCCTATGAGCAGCAGCAGCAGCAGTGTGGCAGTGACAAGAATAGTGGTTTGTTTCACCTTCACAAAAGAAGATACCTCTTGTTATTTTCTTTGGAAGGGCTCAAGGAGCAGGGTTTGTAAACCTCAATCAGAACCAACACAACAAGAATGTTGGGAGACAACAATATTAGGAGGACCATAGCTTTCCTATGCCTGTTTATGGAATGAAATGTTTTATTTTGATTTACCATCAAATTATTCAGATATTTTACCTTACAATTTGCTGTCAGATGTGGTATTGTTTGTCAAGATAGGTGCCGTATTACTTAGCTAATCCTGTTGACTTAGTTTTTATTTATCATGTTTAGTAGTGTTTATTGCATTCCATTTCTACATAGGAAAGGGGGATTCTCTGGCTGTCTTGGCATTCCTAATTTCCCACAAATCTTGTAGTTTGGCTCTGTTTTTGACAATGCTCATTCAGCCTTGTCTAGAATATCAAGCTTGCTTTATCCAAGATTTTCACATTTGGATGAGGCTGTTACTGAAACTTCTTTGTAGCCGGCAAGCAATAATAATATTTTTTTGGAAAGGGAGGTGGATGGGTGGCTGAACCAACCAACCATTATTTCCTGTAGTGAAAAGTTAACGCGACACCTCTGTAAGCAGGAGCCAAATACAATTACATTCTGATGGGTTATCAAATTGATTTCCTTGCAGTTCAGATTCATCCGATCGTTCAAATTCAAACACTGAGTTATTTTTATGAGAAAATATTTTGTCCTATTGCAGCGTTCTGTGGATGGTAAATTGCCTTTCTTTTATCCTAGCCAAGATCATGAAAGAGAGTTGTTCAAGTCATCTGTTACTGGAGTGTACACTCAAATGCACTTTTGCTTACAGGAATGATTGACCCACAATATACCATCTTTGCTTGTTAAAAGCAGAAATGCTTAAAACAATTCTTTTTTGCTTCCAGCTTTCTCTTTTCTTCTTCTTTCTGCCCAAGCAGAGTGAGTTTTATGTTAATTAAATATCACAAAAGGCTGTCTTAAGATAATATTCAGGTGATAATTAGTAATGCAAATATTCATAAACAATGATATAGTATCAACATTTGCACAGATTGTGCAGCAACACACCAAGTGACAGGGTTATCTACATAGGATGCATAACACAAGCGCACAATGTAGCTTGAAAAAGTGACCTGACAGAAACACAAAGCAGGGACTAAAGACTATTAATTTCATTCTTAAAGAAAGCAAGAAGTCATTTAGCAATTTTATTCCTGCTGTTAGAAGGTCTTTGAACAATGCATATTTTAAAATAAAACGATTCAGAGTTTCAGACATATGCTACCCAAATGTTGTACTTTGTTGTGTAAACCCCTCCAAAAAACACAGAATTTTCAGTACAAAAATATCTGTGCAGAAGTATTATTGTCTGCTTAGAAACCACTGTATTTGGGAACTTATTTTGACTATTTTAAATATATATATATTTCCCTTCTTATTACAGACTAGTCGGTTCATATATCTTTTCCCCATTTATGGTCAAGATTGGGAGCTCCAGAAAATAAAGATACTAAATTTATATCTGAGAGTGCCTTGGATCGCAAGAAAAGCAAACCAGTCCATATACTATGAAATAAAGCCCACGCGTTCACTGGAGAGAAGGATATCAGAGGCAAAGATGAAGTACTTTGGAAACATAATGAGAAGACAGGAAAGCTGGGAGAAGATAATGAAAAAGGAAGGAAAAAGGAAGAGGGGCCGACCAAGGGCAAGATGGATGGATGGTATCCTTGAAGAGATTGGCTTGACCTTGAAGGAGCTGGAGGTGACCACAGCCAACAGGAAGTTTGTGTGGGCTGGTCCATGAGGTCATGAAGAGTAGGAAGCGACTGAATGAATAAACAGCAACAAATTATATCTGTATCCTTGTCCGATCCAGGAGGGTAAGACAGCTATAAGTAGATGAGAATAATTACTTACAAAAAACTTGGTCCATTGGCTCCTTGGAAAACTTCATTTGGTAGCTTATCGAGGTGGTAATTACCACTCAGATTTCTGTAAGGGATAAAAATATAACTTGTAATCATTTTTGGGGTGGGGAGGATAACCAGCTGAGTTGTTTAAACAGCTATCATTTAATTGATCTGTGATTTGAAATGAATGTTAGCTATTGATTGTGGATCTTGGCTGAAAAATTCCCTCTCAAGGAAGGTACAGTTGTTCCCTCTCTCCTTTCTTTCCACTGGCAAGTAAAGATCTTTTTGTTCAGACAGGCCTTTGGCTTATCTCTCATGTGCCAGTTTGGTTTTTTAAATAGGATTGTGTTATGTTTTAATTATGTTTTATATGAGTTAAACTTGCAGTTTAAACCAAACTGTTGTTTAAGGTTTTTCTAAAATGAATACATTAAAAATGGTCAGAAATGATATTTGGAACATAAACTAAATGCACTGAACAATGTTAATAACTATTCAGCTTTGGAAGTCCTGGAGAAGTCCACAAGGCACACCTCCACTCTGCAACACTTATAATAATTTCTGGAGGCCTTTTGTGTGTAGAATATGTTTCTAAATTTAATTGTACTTGCATTGGGTTGTTGTAGGCTTTTTTGGGGCTATATGGCCATGTTCTAGAGGCATTCTCTCCTGATTAGATGTCACCTCTCAACAAAAGATTGCCCCAGGCACTGCCAGGCCATCAAATGCTAATCAAGGTGGTCAGTTGAAGCATTCACACCTAGCTCCAACAGACAAGAGTCCTTTGTCCCACCCTGGTCATTCCACAGATATATAAACCCTTTTTCCTAGTTCCAACAGACCTCACTATCTCTGAGGATGCTTGCCATAGATGCAAGCGAAACATCAGGAGAGAACGCCTCTAGAACATGGTCATATAGCCCCAAAAAACCTACAACAACCCAGTGATTCTGGCCATGAAGCCTTCGACAATACATTGTACTTGCATTGTTTTTATTTTTTGTGAGTCTCTTTAGAGCAGTGGTTCTCAAACTGTGTTCCTCCAGGTGTTTTGGACTTCAGCTCCGAGAAATCCCAGCCAGCTTACCAGCTTTTAGGAATTGTGGAAGCTGAAGTTCAAAACATCTGGAGGAGCACAATTTGAGAACCACTAGTTTAGAGAATTTTTTAAAGAAGTGATCAAAATAAAACAAGAATATTATATTTTTAACAGGAACCTTTGGTTTAAAGTCAAATATGATAGTTGAGGCTACTATGCCTCCAGCAAGGAAATTTAGACTGCAAATCACTTCCAATGCCACAATTGAAACTGTGGGCAATGAATATCTTAAAGTCTACCCAAATGAATTGCCTAAACACCCAAAAGCTACTAGATCCATCTGATTTTGGAATCTAAGTAGGTTCAGCTCAGGTTAATTTTTAGATAGGAGATCACTAACAAATATCAGGTATCACAGGCTATGTTTATTGAACAGAACTGACAAAATCACCTCTGAGTATTGCTTGCCTAAGAACCCTATAGAATCCATAGGGTCACCATAAGTTAGCAGGGGACTTGAAGGTGTATCCATCACACTTCTGAACAGCACAGCCTAATCCCTTTTGCAGCTCCACTCACTACATAATCCACCTTCATCTCTTCATGCAAACCATCCTTCAAACAAAAAGTTCAGGAAGGTCAATGAAGTCTGTGCTAACTATTGAACTACCCCATTTGTAAACACTGCACTCTGGAATAGGTTTGCCAAGTTTTTAAAATAGCAATAAGGGACATGTGAAGCACAACATGCAAGGGTAAGCTCCGTCTTGCAAAAAGAGGGCTTCTGTACTCTCCTGAGATCTCACATCCCTAACTTCTGGAAAATTCATGCATTTGATTAAAATCTTCTCTCCATGAATTTCTAGTTCCTGCTGTGCAACTCTATGGTCAGCTTCCACCAGAAATTGATCATGGCGTTGTGCTGGAAGAACTTGAGATTCCTCATGTAAAAAAAAATAATTCACAGTTTTGCCACATTGATGGGAGCCTTGTGCCCCAACCCCTGCAAAAGTGAAGGGTGTACTGCAGTCAATAGGTACATAACAAGAAGCACATTGTCCAAATCAGCTTCTTTCAAACTTGTTAGCTGAGGAATCCACACTCAATCACAAAGGGGAAGATGTTGTTATTGCCAATTAACCTTGTCTCTTGAAGAGGTAAGGTTTGCATACTCCAAGATATATGACTCCTGATAAAGCTTTTGTGTGCTGCTCTGAGTTTTCCCCAGGAACATTATGCTTAGATCAGAATTGACCAAAACTAGTTCCACTTTGGTGTGTGTGTTACTCAGTAGTTACCACTGTGTGCTGAAAGCTTGGGTAAAGAAAATAAGTAAAGCTATTAAGCTTCCAGGACAAATAGGTTGAGTCCCAGCATCAATGTATAATAACAGTAAATAAAAGGTAGCAAAGGGATTGTGGAGAAAAGAACCCATCATTCTTTCTCATATAGAAATCTAAATCAAGAAATAGTTTTCTTAGATCTACAGAGACACTCGCTGGAACACCTCAGCAAGCGAGAGTTCAAAAGTGGCAGGCTCAAACCCAGCACCTCAATCTGTGGATGATACCAGATGAGAGACTCCCACCTGGGCACACAGAAGACTGGGTGACTTGGAAGGCGCTGAACAGACTGTGCCCTGGCACCACAAGATGCAGAGCCAACCTTCAGAA
The DNA here is from genome assembly GCF_037176765.1 of Anolis sagrei. Classification (NCBI taxonomy): domain Eukaryota; kingdom Metazoa; phylum Chordata; class Lepidosauria; order Squamata; family Anolidae; genus Anolis; species Anolis sagrei. The sequence continues at coordinate 20,338,017 of NC_090021.1, read as the reverse complement.
ATGGGGCTACATAGTGGAATCCTCGACATGCGAGTATAGAGAGGAGCAAATCACTGACCACCTGCTGCAGTGCAACCTGAGCCCTGCCACATGCACAATGGAGGACCTTCTTGCGGCAACACCAGAGGCACTCCAAGTGGCCAGATACTGGTCAAAGGACATTTAATCAGCTACCAAGTTTGCAAAATTTGTGTTTCTTGTTTTTTGTTTTTTATCTGTTTTGTTTGTTTTGTTCTGTTAGAAATGTAATACAATGTTTTGGTTGCAGATGACATGATAAATAAATCAACCATGATTATATTTGGCTATTTTATTAAGAGACACCTACAGAATTTGATAGCTCCAAGGGTCTATGGCAAATTAATGGATCAGGACCATATATTGCATGAAAAATAGCCACATTTCTCCCAACACGAACATAGGATTTGACTGGCATTAGAAGAACATACAAATTTTATTATTTATTATTTCCCGTATTTGTATCCCGTCACTTCTCAACCCCTGAAGGGGAACTCAATATTAAATACTGGAGTGAATGTCTTTGCTGCAGTAAATATTTCCCATGAAATACCCTCCACATTTTTAAGGAAAGTAGGAAGGAAGCAAGGGAGGGAGGGAGAGAGAATAAGTACGCACAGTTCAGACAAGATGGTTCCATTGAAGGCATGATTTTCAATCTCTCGAATTCCATTTTTATTCAGCCTTCTGCAATAAATAGACAAGAATGGCATAAAACATTCAAACATTATTTAATACAAATGCACCTGCCATTATGATATCAATTTAAGACAGTGCATTTTTCTATAGTACATCATGTTAGGAAATATTGCCTGTAGAAAGAGTTTGTCACATGCTCCATTTGGCAATAGGAGAAGTATCTGGGATGAAGCAATTCATTTTGTTTATACCCTACCTTTTGAGGAACTCAGTGTGACCTATTCAGAGATAGCAACTAGCCTGTGAGCTTTTTAAGTGAGCTTCTCAGCCAACTGGGAATTTGAATGAGGGTCTCAATGTAAACAGAATGAGAATGATGCAGTAATTTGAGTCTTTAGCTAGGACTCTGGGAGACCAAGGTTCAACTCCTTGCTCACCCATAGAAACCCACTAAGTAACCTACTAAATAGAATAATTAAATGCCAATAAGATCAGGGAGTCTGAATCTGTAATCTCAAAGGTTGCCGAGATCCTTCCTTCCCCTCTTCATTCCTCCTTTATTATCATTTGTTATATTCATCATAAGACCACCGCAGAACTAGTCACTTTCTCTGCTCTTATTGTGTCCTGGCAAGGCTCATTCACTTTTAACCCAAAGTGGCAGCCCTGAATGATGGGTTGACAATGAATCATTTAATTAAACTGTCAGAATGCCTCCACTAGTCTCTAATCCAGAGTGAAAGCTGCCCATTCAAGCGATAGGCTTATCTAAGGTCCAAGAGGGTGAGCTGAAGCTGACATGGAAATCAATTATGGTCATAGTTGGAGAGATTACCCTTTTGACTGTGAAAGGCACGTGCCCGTGGTGTCACATCTTCAATAGATGTCAGAGCTGATCATGGCTTACTAAGAAACCTTCCGTAATGCCTTTGGAGGTGACATACAGGAGAAAAAAGGCTGCACAGTCAGGATTTTAGACATGAGGCCTTGTTGGAAGGCCACTGGAGTGTGCCAAAGACAGAACCAATCAAGATGCGAAATCCCCCAAAGCCTAGCCTCCAGTCTTTGTGGAAAAATTCAAATGGGGAAGTAATGTAAAATCAACTACTTGAGATGAGACCAGAGTAATGTCATCACCAGTTTCCCATCAACCTGAAGAAGAAGAGACAAGCATGTCCTGGGGTCAATACCTTGGATGAAGGAATAAGGGTATTCAAATGCTATTAGTTTGTTTTTTAATTGATATAGTTACATCTTGCCTTATATCAAGGGATCTTAGATAACCCAATATAATGGCTGGAATTTGAAAGAAGATGGAATCAGGAACCAACATGGACAAGATGGAGAACTAAGTCCAAAGTAACAAAACTTATTTTAATAAAAATAAAAATAAAGACACCTGATTTGAATGCAGTATATGTGAAAAGGATCTAGGGGTCTTACTAGACCATAGTCCAGTCCCTCCCCTTACAAGTGTTCAAGGGAGGAGAATAAAATCTCAAGGTGGAGGACAAGAGATGAACCTCTGAGGATGCCTGCCATAGATGCAGGTGAAACTTAAGGAGAATGCTTCTAGAACATGGCCATATGGCCTGAAATACCTACAACAACCCAGTGATTCCAACCACGAAAGCCTTTGACAATACAAAAGAGGAATAGCTTTGGAGGAGCTGCAGCCCAATAGCAAACCAGGTCCTTCTTTGGGTCAACAGGTTGGGTTCCCTTTGTAGTAGGAAGAGAAGCTGGAATAGAGGCCTCCCAGATGGTGAAAAGGGCAGATGTTCCAGTGTTTTGCTCAAACCATCTCCCACGTTGGAGAAAAAGACTCCAATCAAGGTATTAGGAGGAGCACAACTATGGGATGCCTTCCTTTACTAGTGGCTAGGATTAGGGGACTGTCTGACTAGCCTGCCGTATATTAGAAGGCTACTTTCTCCAGCTAAGTTGCTGCATGCAACCCTTTTGTCAACTTGGCTCTTTCAATGCGCTTAAGGAATTTATGACTCTTGGGTTATTTATTTACTTGGTTACCACAATGCCCTAGAACTTTGTCTCTGATTTATTGCTTTTTGACTTGGAATAGTTTGACAAAAAAGATTTCCTGTTTCTATGGCTTCTGAATCTGGCATTTTGAATTCTTGATGAAGATTTAGAGGAGAACATTTTACTTGGAGAAGAGAAGACTGAGAGGTGACATGATAGTAATCTTCAAATATTTGAGTTGATGTCATGTAGAAGATGGAACAAGCTTGTTTTCTAGTGTTCCAGAGCCTAGAACATGAACCTATGGATTTAAATTACAGGAAAGTGGATTATATCTAAACATTAGGGAGATAAGAACTGTTCATCAGACTGTCTCAGGAAAAGTGGGCTCTTCTTCTTGGCAGTTCGCTAAAAAGTAATTAGAAACCCTGTTAAGTTCAATATCTTGAATAGCTCCTTTAAAGTTTGACTTAAAAACTGTGATGAAATTTCCATCCCATTGCAAAGATCATTAGTTGATATTGCAGTTTACATATCTCTTCTCATTTAATAATCTTGGGATTCATCTATGAAGGGTGTTAGCTTTACCACATAGGTCAGATATAACATAGTGATAAGAGTGCATGATCCTCTGGCAGGACAAGGCAGTTGGGGCAGATTGAAATGGTGAAAAGCTGCATCCATGGACATGTTCCCTGAGAATGGAACTAATTGGTCTACTATTTTTATTGTATTTTCTTTAAAAACAAGACAAACCCCTACTTTTTAAAATCAATTTAAATTGCAGGTTGAGTAACCTTTATCCAAAATGCTTGGAACCAGAAATGATTTGGATCTTTCATGATTTTGGAATATTTATTTATTATATTTCTATTGTGCCTTTCTCAAACCTGAAGGTGACTCAAGATGGCTTACATCCGGGTAACCATTCAATGCCTTAACAATATACACTTAAAAACATGTGAAATGCGAATAAATTCCTCCTGTCATTTCAGATTCTTGAGTCCATTTCCAGCCTTGGGTCTCCCTCCAGCTTTGCATCTTGTTTGTTCACACCTGAACTGTCTTACGAGGTTGGAAAGAGAATCTACAAAACTGAGGTTATAAGGGACCTGTCCAGGAGATATCTGGGTAGCAGATGAATAAACAACCAAGAAGGCTGCAATTGCCACCTTGTAGGAAGAAGCAGATGGTTGAAAGCAACACGTTTTGAATTTTTGAGCAATTTGGATTTCTGGATCAAATATGCTCAGCCTGTATATGCTTTACATTGTTTGACTATTGTTAGTAGTTTAATTCTGTTTTAATGTGGTTCTTTTGTGTGTTTTTAAAATGTACCTTGTACTCATTTTAATGTATTACCTACCTTGAGTTCCAATTTTGGGGAACAGCAAGTTATAAAGAAAGATGATGACGATGATGACAACAGTGACAGTGGGAACGTCTACCATGAACTAACAAAAGATAGACCTCAGCATGATAAGAACAATAGGGACCAAGCATTTGTGTGGCACATGTTTTTAGATATGGCTATTCTCCCTCACACACACACACACACACACACACACACACACACACAAAGGGGGAGAAGAATAAAAGGACAAGTAAGTTCACTAATAAATGTGGTCACACAAAATGAGAAGGCTTCTAAGCACACTGTATGACACTGCCTTGCAAAGTAGCCTGTAACAATATATTAGCATTATGCACAAGTGTATCGGATTATCAACCTCTCTCCCTGTTGTTTTCTCTGAGTAATGGGACGTCGGCAGCCAACTGGAAAGATGAAGCAGCCCTGCTGTCTTTTAGAGCAGCTCTTGAATGATGTGAGAATGTTTTGGCAAATGTAAGGAAAGACTATCCCGGGCATCATTAATTTTTAAATTTTCTGCATGTTGTGATGCTGGAGAAAGAGAATGGGAGGGAGAGCAGGAAAAGTTGCTGAAAGTAATCAGACAGAAGCTATTCGGTGTATTTGGAACCAAGGCGTGTTTTCATGTCCGTGAAACCTAATCAGCCTGAAAGTTGTTATGGATCAGGCTTCCACGAAAGAAAATATTTTTTTCCTGAAAACATAAATGCAGGATAAACAATGTAGCTTGTGGAGAAGGGGGGTTTCTAAATTTGAACCAACATTACCAGTGTGTTGTTGAAGGCTTTCATGGCCGGAATCACAGGGTTGCTGTGAGTTTTCTGGGCTATATGGCTATGTTCCAGAAGCATTCTCTCCTGAAGTTTTGCCACATCTATGGAAGGCATCCTCAGAGGTTGTGAGGTCAGTGTAAGCAATCAAAGGCTCCCACAACTTCTGAAGATATTTGCCATAGATGTGGGTAAAACATTAGGAGAGAATGCTTCTGGAATATGCACTCAGAAAACCTACAGCAACTCAAAGTTAGCAATGTTGAAAACAAATAATGACCACTCATGTCAGAATCATGTCAGAAGTGACTTGAGAAACTGCAGAAAGGTGTGAGATAATAATTAGCCATCTGCAGAGACACTGCCCAGGGGACGCCCAGGTGTGTTACTCCCGTGGGAGGCTTCTCTCATGTCCTTGCATGGGAAGCTGGAGCTGACAGATGGGAGCTCACCCCATCTTGTGGATTCAAACCACCGACCTTCAGGTCAGCAGTTCAGCTAGCACAAGGGTTTAACCCATTGCGCCACCACAGCTCTCGCATGAGTGGGTGAGATAGTGATACCTTGCCTTAGCTTTCCAATAGTTCAATGTATACAAACTTTGTTTTATGTATACAATTATTTAAAAGATTGTATAAAATTAGCTCCAGGCTATGTGCATAAGGTGTATGTGAAACATAACTGAATTTCGCATTGAGACTTGAGTTCCATAAGATATCTCCTTATGTACATAATTCAAAATGTTTCTGGTCCCTGTCATTTCAGATGATGGATACTCAACCTGTACCTGGTTTTGGCAAATGCTCCTCTTAGACACTTCATAAATACTACTACTTCTGCTACTAATTTTATTTCTTACTCACTTCTCCTCCTATATAATAATATCAGTGATATAAATTTATTTGAATTGTAGAGCAGCTCTAGTCTAGATTTAGCTGTCAGCTCCACCTTCGGTAGAATCATTGAATCAAAGGGAATTTTTCATTGGTTCAATGGGTTTACTTTGATTGCTGCAAAGGTCTGCAATTAATGACACAGCACTGCACCTTCATCCCATGCCCTTGTTCATTAGCTACCACTTACAGTATCCCATTCCTTTGTTCTTGTTTATAGTTGGCCATGTTTTACAACAGTTGTCACCATAGGTTATTGGGTGCTGTTTTGAGTCTAAATTATTGTTTTATACACTATTTGTTTTCTTTTGTATTGTACTGTTGTTTATTTTATGTGTTGTTTTAGGCACATTGTGGCATATGTAAGTCGCCCCGAGTTCCTTCAGAGAGATGGAGGTGGGGTACAAAAATAAAGTTTGTTGTTGTTGTTGTTGTTGTTGTTGTTGTTGTGTATTTGTTCAGTCACTTCTGACTCTTCGGGACCTCATGGACCAGCCCATGTCAGAGCTCCCTGTCAGCCGTCACCACCCCCAGCTCCTTCAAGGTCAAGCCAATCATTGTCTTAATAGAAGCTTTCTATTAATGAGAAGCTTTCCTGTCTTCTCATTATGTGGTCAAAGTACTTCATCTTTGCCTCTAATACCCTTCCCTCCAATGAGCAGTCGGGCTTTATTTCCTGAAGTATGGACTGGTTGGAGTTTGGCCTGCATTTAAAGTTACAACTAGACTATTGTGTATTTTCATGTACATACAGAAAACCCAAACATTATCAGATGCTACTTACATATCAACGCGATCAGAAGTTAGGCCCAGGAAAGAATTTCTTTCAATTTTCCGTACATTTATGTTGTCTTGGATATCTCTGAGATTTAAAATATATATATATTTCAAAATTTTCTTTTTGAAGTGCATTTTGGCATGCAAGATATTAAAACAATATCAAATTATAACACAGTACCAGTGTAATCAATCAAAGAAGTAGCCATACATGGCATTCAGAAATTGAAAAAAAAAAACCATGTTAGCTACTGGAGGCCAAGAAGAAACAATATTTCATCAACTTCATAAATCTATCAAAATTCAGATGTCTGCTTCTATAACCAGGAGACACCACAGAGAAACCTTCATTAACAGTGATTGATTTATGTTGAAAGTCCATAAAGTTTGGTTTTTGCTCTAATGCTTTCTGAGCTAATGGATCTGAGCAGTATTGAAATATTTATTTGAAAATTTGCTCAATCTTGTTCCTGATCATAAACTTTATTTGTTTCTAAGGAATTGTCCAAGCCCCAAATTCCAAAGATGTGCCTTCTTGTAAAATCATTTTGCTGACTTTAACTCAAGAGTACTTTACAACTTCAGAAGGAATTCTAAAAGCCCATTTCTTAAAATCAATTTGCCTTTTGCTTTTGAAGTTGAAATATTCTTCAGATTTCATGATTATTCCCACACTTCCAATTCTAAAACCCCATTGACGATACATTTATCATGCCAATGTTTAAAAGTACATTTTAGATTGGAGAATTTAGGGCGCTATTCTGTTCCCATCACAAAAACCCTACATTTTTTACGGTTCCAGCATGAATGAGTTTGGTTTTTAATATTTTTTTCCTCTTTCTCTTTTGCTTTCTCTTCCTCACAGACATCCCCTCCATAAAGAAAATGTGTTCACTCCCCATAATATCAGAAGAATCCAATAATAACTTACAGCACAACTTTCTGTAAAGAGTGTACCTGGTTAACAGCAGGCAAAAACCTGATGGCAGTGTTGGAGATCAGCCTTGAAAAAGAGAAAGGAAATAAATATAATGATGGTTTAGAGAAACACAAAGGAACATAAAATACCAGAACAGAAGGAGTCCGGAAATTTTGTAAGAATGCAGTATATTATCATTGTTGTTGTTGGCATCATGGATTAATCGCTGAACCTGGAACCCCAGGTCTCGGTGGTGGCCAGGGGAGCTTTTGCACAATTAAAACTTGTGTGCCAGTTTGTTTATTTACTGTATTTGTACCCTGCCTTTCTCTACCCTGAAGGGGACTGAAGGAGGCTTTATATATAGCAACTATTTGATAATTTGGACAACAAACAATTAGAATACAGTTGTGCCTGTACCCTGGGAAGTCAGACTTGGCCGCAGTAGTCCACGCTCTTGTTACATCCTGAATAAATTACTACAATATGCTCTATGTGGGGTTGCCTTTGAAGACTGTTTGGAAGCTTCAAGTAGTCCAATGGGTGGCAGCCAGATTTCTCACCGAAGCAACGTACAGGGAGCACACAATTCCCCTGTTACATCAGCTCCACTGGCTGCCGGTCTGCAACCGAGGACAATTCAAAGTGCTGACTTTAGCCTATAAAGCCCTAAATGATTCTGGTCCAGCTTACCTGTCCGAAAGTATCTCCCTTTATGATCTGGTACGATTGTTAAGATCTGGAGAGGCTCTGTTCTCTGTCCCATTTCCTTCATAGGTGCAGTTGGTGGGGACAAGAGACAGGGCCTTCTCAGTGGTGGCCCCTCGGCTGTGGAACTCCCCTTCTAGTGAAATGAGATTAGCCCTCTCCCTCCTGACCTTTAGGAAAAAAACTAAAAATGTGGATGTGGGACTAAGCTTTCAGATAGTAATCTTTCAGTCCAATAAGTGAATGTGGAATGGTGCAATGACAACTGGAACCGCCTCAGACTATGATATTGGTTTATGTGATTTTAATAATTTTAATGTTTGAGATGTTTTTAGCGGTTCGTTTTAATGTATATGTTTATTGGTTGGATGTATGTTTGTGTGGCATCAAATTGTGCCTTTATGTGGGCCGCTCTGAGTCCCCTCCAGGGTGAGAAGGGTGAGGTATAAATATGGTACCTAAATAAATAAATCATAATCAGAACTAAAAGAGGCATAAACTTAATACAACAAGAAGCACATGATACTTCATTGATACCCAGATTCATTACAGTAATTTAGTATAGAAATATTTCCATAAATCTGAAAACAGGAGGGTAATAATGGCTGCTATTATAGTTAGAAAAATTGATAAACAGAGGCCACATTACAAAGAATAAATTATGTGGTCAGTCCTTGTTTTTTCATGCCCATACATGATCAACTTCTCCATGACAGCCAGAAACCAATTTCTTTCACACTAGAAAGAGACAAGTTCATTGCATCTGAAACAAAATGAATTCTGAAATCAATTTGATGATAAAAAAAAATTGAACGCAAATTTCGGCATGACCTTGGGGAATTCTAATTTATCTTATCTGATTAGGATAATTAAACCTCTGCATCCCCGTTCTTGAGATAGAGGTGGGAAGAAGATAGTAGGCTATGTGTGTGTGCATATGCACTTGTATGTTTCTGACTCACCATCTAAAACTAATGTAGACCTCAGTGCCAAAATTGGGTGGGCAATCCTTCTTTAAAAAGTCAGACCCAATAGTTTTTTAGACTGTGTATCCTGTATCTTGATTAAAAATAGTTTTTCAGTATTGTTGCAGAAGGTCTGCTTACAGGAGTATGGAAGGAACAAACTACCATACATGATAAGGAGAATGGATATTTCTTTATAACCAATTATTTTTCCCTCCTCTAAAATATGTGGCTCAATAATCGGATTTGCAAAATAAACTTATGTTTATTTTCCAATGACCAATCATAAAAACAAAGCATGATAAATGCAAGATGTATAGAAGAGAAAAAACCATGGCATTAGAAGGAAATGGCTTTCATCATCTTCAAAAACATGCTATACATACTTGTCTAGTAGTTTGATTCTAATAATATTGCAATTCAAATGGTTAAACCAGTTTAGAACCAGAGGAAGAAATTGGCTATATAGCACTTACTTTGACGTTTGAATTGGTTTAATAATGATTGTGTGCAGCTATGTGCGCCTGGATAGGCATAACAAAATGAGAACTTGGTGGAAAAATCTTTGGACAATAATTGTTCAATCAGCATGAACTATGGCCAACGGTCCATTTTTTGAAGGACTGAGAAAAAGTGGGACTAATGAAAAGAAATATCAAAAAATATTGTGGTTACGCCTTTACACACACAAAAGAATGAGATCTGTCTTAAACATTTACATTAACTTATCTATGGATCATTCTGTGCCAATAAATGCCACCTCCCATTTCTCTGTGAGTTCCCATTACCAATCCTATTCACTAGGGATGTACCATGGATACAATTCCAAAGGACTTCTTTTGACAGGACATGGAAGAAGCATCAGGTATTCATGTTTAAATTATTACATCGAAGCAATCCATCAGCCATTCATGTGGGCATTGTGACTGACATTCGGATAAATGGAACAGCCATTTCTATTCCAAACAGAGCTCTCAAATAAGGCCTCTAAAATATAAGTATCAAAATGTTCTGCACAGTTTCAGTTTTGCCGTTCAGATTCTAATAAGGGTTCATTATCTGTCTCATTTTTGTAGCCTCTGAGCATTTGCTTTACAGCAAAAAGAGCCTGTGAAGGAGGGTTTTAAAATTGTCATGCCAGCAAGATATGAAAGTTGATGAGTTTCTGCAATTATTATGTCACAAAAGAAAGAGTGATAACACTCCCATTTCATTTGGGATGGTGGAATCTGGTTTATTGTACAGATTGTTGGAGGGCAGCCTTCTCCTGATACAGGAGGAGATGCCAGTTTCAGGTGGGAAAGCTTCTTGTATTTTCTAGAAAATATTTTTTAGCATATGGTCACAAGGAGCCCTCGGTGGCACAGTGGGTTAAAGTGCTGAGCTGCTGAACTTGCTGACCAAAAGGTCACAGATTCAAATCCAGGGAGTGGCATGAGCTCCCACTGTTAGCCCCAGCTTGTCAACTTAGCAGTTTGAAAACACACAAATATGAGTAGATCACTCTACTCTACTCCACTCTGGCGGAAAGGTAACAGCACTCCATGCAGTCGTGCTGGCCACATGACCTTGGAGAAGTCTAAGGACAATGCCGGCTCTTCAGCTTAGAAATGGAGATGAGCACCAACCCCCAGAGTCCCACATGACTGGACTTAATGTCTGGGGAAAATCTTTACCTATATGGTCACAAGGTACTCTGTTCTGCTTGCAGTGCCAAAGATTGGGGTAGTTCCCTCATATATCCGAAGAACTTTTGTGAAATCTGAGAGATAGTGTTGGGTCACTCAAGCAGAGCAATCAAATTAGTAAGGCAGAAGCTGAAAATGAACTGTCTTATTGCCACAGTCGCAGGATCCAGCACACAAAAATAAATAAAATGAGTATTCTTTGTAAAACATATAAAAGTAATTGTGCTTTTAACATGGTTTAGATCAGATGGTACTTGTGGAGTCTTCAAACTCTATGATTCTACACAGTTACATTCTGATATTGTTTTAGTTGCACATTCTTGCATGGCAGGGTATTTGACAAGGGAGAGGTGGGCAATAAAAAAATAAAAAAATAATTAATTGGCTTTTTCACTGGAATGCCAAGGCTTGACAAGATGGTTCCTGCAGTTCGTTCCAACTCTGATTGTGTTATTTTATTTGATATCGCAAATATTTAATTGTGTACATTGAGCCACTAGTTTTGTTTGACTTGGAATAATGAGCCTCAGTATTACAGTGAAAAAGCACAACCACACAACCTAAGAAATAATAATAATAATAATAATAATAATAATAATTACTTGCTTCTGCACAAGGCTTGTATTGACTTCCTTCTTAACATAAGGAATGTTGCAAACATTTCCTTAACTTGAAAGAACCATTGTCACAGTCTTTATCAGAGTTTACTTTTCAGCTCTTATTAATCACAGGTAGTTAGTCATTGCAGGCTTTAATATTATACTGGTGTCTCCAAAATTATTAGCTCCATCCATACGTTCACCTTCCATTCATTCCCACACACCATATTAAATTCACATTTCTCAAATCTGCAATAATATTTTCATGACAACCACCCCCAGATTAGGACCTTTGATGGCAAGCACCTCTATTTTGTCTGAATTCAGTTTCTATTTATTTTTCCTCATCCAGCTCACTACTTCCTCCGAAAGCTGTTTATGAAGGCAAGGAGAAATATATTTGCATGTTATCAGTATATTGATAGCACCCCACCCCATGCCTCTGGATGATCTCTCCCAGCAATTTCATGTAAAGATTAAAAAGCATTATATTCCTCTAACCCTTAAAACTAGAATGGGGGCTATTTTAGATGAGTTGCGTGCCTCATTATACTCTCTGTGGGTTTTACATTATGTTTGTGGACTTCTGAAAGACTGTGATACTAGAATTTCACAGCAGAACATGGAAAAGTTACTTTTTTTTAATGTCAGGAGCGACTTGAGAAACTGAAAGTTGCTTCTGGTGTGAGAGAATTGGCTGTCTGCAAGGACGTTGCACAGAGGATGCCTGGATGTTTTGCTGTTTTACAATCCTTGTGTACCTGCATAGGGAGCTGGAGCTGACAGAGGGAGCTCACCTGCACTCTCCCTGGATTCGAACCTCCAACCTGTCGGTCTTCAGTCCTGCTGACACAAGGGTTAAATCCACTGAGCCACTGGGGGCTCTTTTATGGACTAAAATTCTGGGAATTCCCTAGCCAAAGAGTCCAGTCGTTTGCTCTCAAAAAGAGGCAAAGCTATAAAGCCAACCAGAAAATGCTGCTGTTTACTTTCTCCCTCTAATGAGGCTTGTATCTGCTGAAAAGGGCAAACAAGTTACCAGATTGTCCTTTTGGCTGGCACTGAAGAGCTGCAATTAACAATTTTGTCTTCGGTTTGAAAAATCTTTGGATGCAAGCCGAGGGTGTACTTTCATTTTTTTAAAAAGAAACTCTAGCAAACTTAATCAGACTCTAATCATGTTTATTTATTTTTATAACTCAGCAAAGGATACACAAAGTAGTCACTGGCCAGCTTTGAATGCTTAATTAATCAACACAGAAGCTATATTAATTAGGCCTTTAAAGTTAAGTGAACGGTTTGAAAATTAACATGTGTAGCAATTCCTTCTCTGCTCCTGAGTTTAAACAGATGTTAACAGAAGAACAACCAGGCTCAAAGCCAGATCCTGTTTTCTCTGCAGTAAATCCATGAAATTCAATGGGATTAATTCTCAATGTAATATTTCTGCAGTAGGTATAAATACCACTAAATTCCATGGAAATAGTTTCAATTTCCTATGTAATATTGGCAGTGACAAAATACTGTAAAGGCAACAAAGGCACATACGTACACACACACACACAATAGGTCAGTGGTTCTCAACCTTCCTAATGCCACAATCCCTTAATACAGTTGTGGGGTCCCGCAAGCATAAAATTATTTTAATTGCTACTTCCTAACTGTAATTATGATACTGTTATGAATCATAATGTAAATATTTGATATGCAGGATGTATTTTCATTCACGGGACCAAATTTGGCACAAATACCCGATACACCCAAATTTGAATACTGGTGGGGTTGTGGGGGTGGGTTGATTTTGTCATTTGGAAGTTGTACTTGCTGGAATTTATAGTTAAATCTAGAGTCAAAGAGCATTCTGAACTCCACCAATGATGGAACTGAACCAAACTTGGCACACGAAATTCCCATGACCAACAGAAGATACTGGAAGGGTTTGGTGGTCACTCACCTTGAGTTTTGGAGTTGTAGTTCACCTACATTCAGAGAGGACTTTGGACTCAAACAATGATGGATCTGGACCAAACTTGGCACGAATACTCAATATGCCCAAATGTGAAGACTGGTGGAGGTTGGGGAAAATAGACTTTATATTTGGTAGTTGCTGGGATTGATAGTTTACCTACATTCAAAGTGCATTCTGAACTCCACCAATAATAGAATTGGGCCAAACTTCCCACACAGAACCCCCACGACCAACAGAAACTACTGTGTTTTCTGATGGTCTTTGGTGATCCCTCTGACACCCTCTCATGACCCCCCAGGCATCCCAACCCCCAGGTTGAGAAATGCTGCAATAAGCACATCTACATGGGCCAGTTATCACAGAGTCAGTCCAGAGTGGCACACTCTGCCTATCTCTGTCCTGCTGCAATGGCAGGATGGAGTTCATACCATCCAGTGATTTGCTGAGAGCGGGGAAAGAAGATGGCCATGGTGAACAGCAGGGATTGTTCTGAATCAGAACTACCCAGAGTATTCCCCAACTATCCCTAATATGGGGCAAAACCATTTTAAGTGGCTGTTCCCCACATTGGGTCAAGATGGATTCCTTTGTCACTCTGGGGTATAATGCCCACACAGATGTGCCCTCAGTCTATAGTGAGAAAGGCTGGAGCAGGCCTGCTCTGTAGTGCTTCAGGTGTTTTGGGCTTCAGCTCCCAGAAGTCCTAGCCAGCTTGTCCAATGGCCTGGAATTCTGGGAACTGAAGCCCAAAACACCTGGAAATCCACATGCTGCCGAGACCTGGGCTAGATGCCTATTAGTTATACCATTAGGCAAAACACCTAGGTTCTCCAATTTTGTGGATGCATGTGTGCATTTGGCAGCTGGTTGGACATAACAATAAATGAAACAAAAGCTTTTTGCACTGGTTTAGAGTCACTCTGTTCTAATTTCACATTCTGGTAGCTAATTGGCATCCAAGATATGCTCCAGAGTGAGCCCCGATAACTTGGTTTCAATTAAACCTGAAACAGTACTGCTGTAGAGTTGCAATCTGAACTGTTCTTTCTGAATCTTCAGACTGATTCATGGATATGCAGACATCCTATAATAATGGCCCCAATGATTGTAGCTCACACTTGTGCTGATTAAATACCATGGACAGAATTTTCATTTCATGTCATCATAAACCTGGGAAAAATATTTTTTTGGACCACATCTCCCAGGAATCTCTAACCAGCATGCCGAAAAGCAAGAGAAGTCTTGTCTACACTAATAAGAAAATCTGTACTCCAAATCCAATGTTGGCAGTTGCCACAATGCACTGTGACCTCTGGTAAGTTTCTAGATTTTTGGTTCCTTAACATGACTTTGCTCCACACTAGGTAAAGTTTGGGGATACTTATCACTCATTAGGCTTGGATCATGTCCATTTTGGCCAGATCCATTGTCTACATGCATACCACCATCACTAATGGCAGTATGCATGTGGACAATGGACATGGAGAAGAGAACGGGATAACTCTGTGTTGCTGACACTGTTACTAACCAGCCATGGAGCTTCCTGAGAGCCCTTGGTGATTGGGGTCATGTCTGCAGAGGCCAAAATAGGTCAACAAGAAGGAGGAGGTTGCTTTACCCCTTCCATTCTAATAGCACGGGCACACTGTTATGACCTTAGCAGTTGGTTAGAGCTTACCACCACCTCCACTGCTGCCCTACACTATTTTATATGCAGATATGTGTACTTTATTCCAAAATACCCCCTTCCCTCATATATGGAACACTTCTAGCCTCGGGCATTTTAGATAATGAATACTCAGCCTGTATTAGGAACAGATGTTCAGGGTATGGACCCAAGACCTTCAGGTCACTTGATAGATCAGGGAGGTCATGCCATATGGCATGCTAACTTTAGCTGAATCAAAGAGCCATAGAGCTGGAAGAGACCTTGAAGGCCATCTAGTTAGATCCCTGCCATACAGCAACACACAATCAAAGCACTCTTGCCTGACACCCATCCAGCCTCTGTTTAAAAACCTCTAGTCCCAACTATACTTCAAGGTAGTATATTCCACTGTTGAACAGCTTTTAAATAGAAATTAAAATATGAAAAATCCCATTTGTGGTATTGCAACTTACAGGAAGTGAGAATTGCTATAAAGAATAGAAAAAGGTGGCTTTTTTTTTTTGTCGTGTCAGGAGTGACTTGAGAAACTACAAGTCGCTTCTGGTGTGAGAGAATTGGCCATCTGCAAGGACGTTGCCCAGGGGACTCCCGGATGATTTGATGATTTTATCATCCTTGTGGGAGGCTTCTCTCATGTCCCCGCATGAGGAGCTGGAGCTGATAGAGGGAGCTCATCCACTTCTCTCTGGATTCGAACCTGCGACCTGTTGGTCTTCAGTCCTGCTGGCACAGGGGTTTAACCCACTATGCCACCGGGGCTCCATAAAAGGTAGCTGCAAGTGTAGTTTATAGAAGAAATAGGGAAAATCCACCTGATTTACAATTATTAGAACTCATCTAATAGCGGAGGCTATAGCAGCTTATTATTGAAAAACGTAGTGGATACGCTTTCCTCTCTACTTGTACAGTGGGAAGAGGTCAGATGTGAAGGTAAAGTGCATGATAACAATGTGGCTATCTGGAAACAGAACAATAAAAAAAAACTAGATTGTCAAATTTACACTTGGTTTTGCATGCTTAAGTACTTTGTCTTTATTCATGAATTTTAAAAAGCCACTCAAGTTTTCTCAGCGGAGTGTGCCATTCTGTGATGAAATGCACAGGTTTCTTTCTCTAGTAATTTAATCCCATCAGCTGATCAGCGTGAAATAAAATGGGGGCCAGAGCTGGCCTGGCTCAACATTTGTAAATACATTACCATGCCAAAATGAAAAATAACATGAAACCACACAGCAGAATTGGCACCAGGTGTAGATCCCAGCGTATGGGACTTTAGATGATGAATGGATGCTTGGCCTTTGAATTTATCACAGCTCCCAAAAACTCAGACTGAGCCTTCAAGGCCATTCCAATGCTTGTGTTTGCAGAAAAAAATATATAACACAGGTGAAGGATGTTCCTTTGTAGAGCTTGGAAAACATCCTTTGTTGGGCTGTAGCACCTACAATCCTCCAGCCATGGTTCACTAAGTTAGTAATGGAAAAGACTTTTTAAAAGCCTTCTTTGGTTTCTTATCAGGTGAAAGCCTGCTTTAGAAATTGAACTTTGAGGGATATTTATCATATTTATTGTATCAGAAGCAAACCAAGGGTACAGTTGGAATGTATTTAAAAAACACAAAGTTTTTTTTAACTTGGCATTATACTAAATGCCCTTTGCCCAGTAGCTGGCCACTTGGAGTGCCTCTGGTGTTGCTATAAGAAGGTCCTCCATGGTGCATGTGGCAGGGCTCAGGCTGCATTGTAATAGGTGGTATGAGGGGATGCCAATCATTGGGGATGACAACTTTGGGGATGCCAATAATTAATTGATGTATTATTAAACTTCTGGAATGATTGTTTAGCTATCTTATTTATTGATTCATATTACCAGCCAATGTCTTCTATTTTGTTTTAACTATAGGTATAAATATATTAATGTTGATTTGATGGCATTGAATGTTTGCCAATATTATGTTTTATGTTTGGAAGCTGTCCCGAGACCCTTTGAGGACAGAGGCTGGATTAAAAATAAATTATTATCATTATTACTACTATTACATGAAAGTCTCACTTATCTAACCTTTGCTTATCCAATGTTTTGTATTATCCAACGCAGTCTGTAACTTGCCAGGATCCACAGCTGTTTCAATACATTGCTATGTTTTAGTGCTAAATTTGTAAATACAGTAATTACTACATAACGTTACCATGTATTGAACTGCTTTTTCTGTTGATTTGTTGTAAAACATGATGTTTTGGTGCTTAATTTGTAAAATTGTAACATAATTTGATGTTTAATAGGCTTTTCCTGAATCCCTCCTTATTATCCATTTTTTTTTGCTTATCCAACGGTCTGCCAATCTGTCAGCTCACGACAGCTGGGCTCAATGATGACACGAGACTTCCATCGTAATCAAACAAAGAACTTTACTATCAGATACTCAGACACAGAAAAGCCGGGATTGCCTGGTCGCAGCAGGCAATCCCTTATATACACTCCCACCAGTTCGAAACGTGAACTCCCGCCAAACCCAAAACCCCGCGCAAAAGCTTCCCGCCACCAGACAACTGCTTCCCTCCAAGGCCACCAGCTGCAGAATCCTTATCGGGGTGAAACGTCAGGAGTCTAGTTTTCGGCGCCAAAGTCTGGGCTCCGGAAACTGGATCCTGACACCAATCCATTTATGTTGGATAAGTGAGACTCTAATGTATTATTATCTGATTTATTTTGAACCCTTCTACTAAAACTGGGATTCACAGTAGTCCACAGGAAAAGAAACTAAAATAAAGATGCAAAATGTTTTCTTAGAGCTCATCCTGTCTGGTCAAACATATAGTTGGTCATGGTAATTTTCACTTTTGTTTCCAAGATCCAGACAACACATTGATAATTCCAGGATGTTTCAGGCTCCCCCTCTAAATCTTTCTCCAAGTCTTTTTGTTCCTACCATCAAGGGTAGGCTTTTTGAAAGTAGTACTTTCTAGTCTGCCAGGCTTCTTCTTTATTCTCCCTTTAACCATTTTCTGCATGTCTTAAGTTAGTTCTGCAGTGCTTTTGTGCGTGAGCCAAGGTGATAGGAAAAGAAGATATAGGAAAAATGGTTTCTGCTACTCTAGAGATTAGGACATGGATTTCTGATTTCAAAACCCCATTTCAGCCAAAAATGTGCATATTTGCATGGCTGTATATCCCTGCAGTCAAGGAAAACTCATGATTTCACTCAAATACCCTGGTGTGGACTGTTCCGGTGCATGTATGCATTTTAAAATCCTGAAACAGCTGATCTGGGCTGTAAACAAATGGAATCATGGACAAACAATTGCCTAAATGAGAGCACAGATGGAAAACAGTTACAATGAGAACTCTCTGCAACCATTCCTTTGTTCTGATCTTTACGAAATTAAACAGAGCTTGAATATACAATAGAGTGAGAAGAGATGATAAGAAAGCTGCCTGTGTGTTCATTTAGATGTCTGCATGAGCACATATGAGGTCCAACACATCTCAGATAATCAATACAAAAAAAGTAAACTTCCACCGGATGTCCCCCGTCCATCCTGTGGATTTTTAAAATCCATTATAAACAAAGGTGTCAGGACAGATCTAGGGAAGTAATGCTACCCCTCTATTCTGCTTTGGTTAGACCACACCTGGAATATTGTGTCCAATTCTGGGCACCACAATTCAAGAGAGATATTGACAAGCTGGAATGTGTCCAGAGGAGAGCGACTAAAATGATAAAGGGTCTGGAGAAGAAGCCCTATGAGGAGCGGCTTAAGGAGCTGGGCATGTTTAGCCTGAAGAAGAGAAGGCTGAGAGGGGATATGATAGCCATGTACAAATATGTAAGAGGAAGCCACAGGGAGGAGGGAGCAAGCTTGTTTTCTGCTTCCCTGGAGACTAGGACGCGGAACAATGGCTTCAAACTACAAGAAAGGAGATTCCATCTGAACATGAGGAAGAACTTCCTGACTGTGAGAGCCATTCAGCAGTGGAACTTTCTGCCCCGGAGTGTGGTGGAGGCTCCTTCTTTGGAAGCTTTTAAACAGAGGCTGGATGGCCCATGAGGTCTCTTCCAACTCTTTGATTCTATGATTCTATGACAGCAAGGGACCATTTACCTAAACTAACAGGTCTGTGTTTGAATTTGCTGTCAGGTACCATGATTTTTTGTTCCACTTATTTGTCCCACATTTTTGACACTGCCTGGAAGTTCCCTTAAATGAATCAATCCATCTGCAATGTGGTCTTCTTCTTTACTTACTGCCTTCCTCTTTTCATAGCGCAGCTATCTTTTCCAATGAGGTATGCTATAACAAGTCCGATTGGAGTTGACTGTAAGTATTCTTTTTAAAAAAGAAACGTAACAGTAATAGTGACTAAGCTTTTGTTCTCCACCATGCCGCTAATTATTACTTTTTAAATGTAACATTCACAAATTCTGGAAAGGCTTTCAAAGGCCCCACTTCTGATTTAAAAGAGTCCACTGGATTGTATAAATTTTCTTTCTTTAATCACAACTGAAGAGATATTATCAGTGAGATTTAGGTCAGATGCTAACAGCAGCTTGACTATTTTTGGATAATACTTTATTCAAATGATGGGTTTAATTATCCATGAATTATGATGAAAGCCCCATGGGAACTGATCTGGCAAGCATGTCATGAGACCTGCAGCCCTTGTGAAGAATACTTTTCATATGGATGTGGAACTGAGTATTCTCATGAAAAAGTATCTCACCCCCATCCCAAACTACATATAAATTGAAGCCACAGTCAATGGCTTCACATTATCAAGTTGGTATGTTTTGATATTAGTGGGATGAGATATTAGTTCCTTCGAATATTTAGGTATTTATTTTTTGAAGAAATGTTTCCATTGCCTCCCAGCCCACATTAACACATTTGTTGTTATTTATTCATTCAGTTGCTTCATAGACCAGCCCATGCCAGAGATCCCTGTCGGCTGTCGCCACGCACAGGTCCTTCAAGGTGAAGCCAGTCACTTCAAGGATACCATCTATCCATTTTGCCCTTGGTTGGCCCCTCTTCCTTTTTCCTTCCATTTCCCCCAGTATCATTGTCTTCTCCAAGCTTTCCTATCTTCTAATTATGTGATCAAAGTACTTCATCTTTGCCTCTAATATCTTTCCCTCATGTGAACAGTCAGGCATTATTTCCTGGAGTATGGACTGGTTTGATCTTCTCGTGGTCCACGGCACTCTCAGAATTTTCCTCCAACACCACAGTTCAAAAGCCTAGTGAAAAGATTCTCTGCAATTATCCTTTTTCCTTTTCCCCCAAGTCCAGAATCAAAGATAGTATAATATTCAAACCAAATACTATATATCCACAGGGTGATTCAATCTAATATCATGTAGCACTAGAATTGCACCTAAGTGGACTCTACTGAATTACTTATGTGACTTCTGGAGTCCATGGATTGCACTGGGTCCTATTAAGGTTCAGCCTTTCACAGGAAAGGATGAACATTTATATAAGCCTTAAATCCTAGTTTGTTTTTGCTTACTTAAATTAGATGCTCTGTTACTGAGTGCTTTCTTGCAATAGCATAATTCTGCAACAGACCTTAGATTTTGGGCAGCAGAGAAGGAGGACATCTGCTGAAAAATGAGGCTGAGTGGATTTTATAATTACAATTTTTGGCCCCCGAGGACCTGAAGGAGGATCTCAATCTCTTGTAAAAATCTTTCAGCATGTTCTGATGCTTCCTTTCGCTTTAATCCTGATATATCTCAGTGCCCTTGAATGTTATCTATTTTTAATACCATCTGCTTTCAAGATAAAAATCTTCAGCCTTGCTCTCATGCCTCTCTTGTCCAGCAACTGGTTTGAGAGTTTCTGGTCCATAATTTCTGAACTTTGATTCTAAGTAGATATTTACAGGCCACAGACAATGGACAAATGTAATTAGGATTTTATGCAATGTGATATTGTTGTTGCCCTTTTGTAATTTTATATATATCCCCCCAAAGAAGGCGTTGAGAGTACACACAGACGAAAACACCTTAGGCTTTTTGATAAATAAAACAACCATCTTTTGAGAATCGTGAGATGTTTCTCTAGTGTACTTGACTGTCTCAATAAAACTTTTTTTTTACTCTCACAGTGTTGAATATCTTGTGTACATCAAGTTGTAACAATGCCCATTTTGCCCAGTTAAATTTAAAGTTGTAGCACAAAAACTGTGAAAAAAACAAAAGGGGGATTTTAAATACTTTACCAAGTGTTGAAAGCACTCAGCCAAATGACCTATTCCGAAATGGTGAAATTGTTTATTTCACTTCTGCCCTGTTCATTCATTCTTCATGAAGGTGTTCATGAAGAATGTTGTAAACATTGGGAAATAATTATTAAAATAAGCAATCCAGAGAAATAACACAACTCTTCTCATTTTTTTAAAAAATAAATGCATTTTTGCCTAGCACAAAGACAGTATCTAGGATGGGCAGACGTCAATGGAGCTTTCCAAGGTACTGAAACCTATGCTCCCTATAGGTTCAGCATTTTGGATAGCTTGTTTACACTTCAAACTCACTTCCACTCCTAGCAAATTCCCCATTCCCTTAGTATGGAAGGTTCTAGTCTCTTCTGGGCAGTACATAATCTTCGAGGAATTCAACAGAGGACATTTCAAAGGCTAAACAAGAATCTCAATAACCGCTAAAACAAAACAGAATGTTTCTTAAATAGTAGGTCATTGCTGTAGCAGACAGAAGGATATAGCCATACTTGTTCACTTAATAAATAAATAAAATCAGAGCTAGTGTCAGTTAAAATAGAGACAGGATACTTTTAATATCATAACATATGGCATGTATGGGGAAGGGGTTGACATTATGTCATACTTTACAAATGAGGTGTTAGGCAAGATGTAAGCAAGGAACCCGTGACCTTCATGCAACCAAATTCAAGAGAACAAGCAGTTACTGATGGATTAGCTACAGATCTTTTTGAAAGTCATTTTTTCAGCAATAAAAGATTACTTCATGAGCTCTAGAAACAAGAATAATCTCAGTAAATTTGGAGCTATGTTGAAAAAATGCATTTTACGTAGGAAATGAATTATACAGTTGTGTAAATAATATATACACACAGCATGAAATTAACATTTCAATTGAAATAGTTATACTTCTCCAAATTACTTACAGGTATCTAAGACCAGGAAGATTCTGGAAGGCATATCTATCAATATACACAAGATTGTTGGCTTTCTCAATTCTTCTGTGGGAAAAGGAAGAAGAAATATTCATTTGGAATTGGAATCATAAGGATTAGGAGCTTATTTGCCTATTAGTATGCTATCAGGTTATGTGAATGAGGCAATAAATAGTCTCTGTGATAATGCGTGTGCATACTATTGGAGTTCCCCTTCCACTTAAGAAGAGCTAACCATTCACATATGCAAGGAATAATTTAACCCGTCTCATCACATCTTTTTTTTTTATAAATGATCTTTATTCACATTTTCAGTATAAAAGCATTGAAAGTACAGGAGGTTGGGGGGGGGGGTGGGAGGGGGGAGGGGGGTGAGAAAAGAGGGGTGGATAGGGCAGGAAGGGGCGGGTAGATGAGGCTTCGGGGATGGGGTGAGGGGGGGGGAAGGGGTACAGCGTATATATATATGTGTCTATATATGTATACACATTTTTAAAAGTCTCATCACATCTTGACCACTCCTGCAAATAATTTCCATTGAACCCCAACATATATTGTACAAGTTCTATGGAAGGTACTGATCTAAAAAAAGACCATGCCCAAATGGGACAAAATATAAAGCCATGCTATGCAAAGATAGGGCTACAACTGCTCTTCAAATATCGGTCTGTCTTCTTGTGAGAAAACTAAACAATGGCTAAAGGTCAAGACAGAAGGAAACAAACACTATTCCAAGATCCATTTTGAAAGGCTCATCCCAGTAAATCTCCATGCAATGTTGAAGTTTGATTTGTCCTGGTTTTATTATACCCCTACTTTCCAATTCCATTTATTTATTTACTCACATTTCATAGAGTTTGGGAAGGTGGGAGAATGAGTCCGATTCTATAGTTTCCAAGGCATCATTCTGAGAGATTTCTCTGTTAAGAAAATGGAAACATGGGTCAACATAGCTGACGAATCCATGAAAGCACATGGAGTACAAATATAAATGAAAGGCAAAGGAAACCGGTAGAATTGGGCGAACTGCAAAGATCTACTGGAAGGGAACGCACACCATTGGGGAAAACACACTGGTAGGAGATTATGGGAGAGGGCCTTCTCTACTGTGGCAGACCCTCTCTTTAGAGACCCTTTTGGAGCTAACACTGGCGTTATTCCAGCTCCAAGTTAAAGTAGAGCTGTTCACTAAAGTTTTGGGGTCTGGCTGATTTCCATTTACGGTTACACATGTGTTTCAGTCTAGTTTAACTGATTTTAAATTGTCTTCTTTCAACCTATCAAAATGGTTTAATATGTGTCGGTCTGCTTAATTTATTTTTTACAGTTTTACATTTTTAATTTGATTTTACTGTATGTCACCCTGAAATGTTTTTAGACCTAGCTCAGGCTAAATATAAATAATCCTATTGATAGTCCCAGCTAAGAAGATTCATTCACTCAAGTGCAGATATACAGAATCTTATTGTTTATTATTACTCTAACAATGGGATTCATACCCAAACTGTTTAAAAATAA
Source organism: Anolis sagrei (assembly GCF_037176765.1). Classification (NCBI taxonomy): domain Eukaryota; kingdom Metazoa; phylum Chordata; class Lepidosauria; order Squamata; family Anolidae; genus Anolis; species Anolis sagrei. The sequence goes on along the minus strand of NC_090021.1, from coordinate 20,314,370 downwards.
AATTATACTTGTGAAAGCTAGTTGAATAGATGAGAGATGGGAGAGACTTCATCAGCTTTGGCTCTAATGAAGGGATGGTTACCTTGTGTTTCTTCAGGTGATTTTGGACTTCAGCCCCTACCATCTCTTAAGAATTCTTCAGCATTGGTTAAATTGGGGTGGGACTCCCAGTCTAACACTTGGAAAGGTACAAGCAGCCTACCCTAGGACGCTTCTTGGCAGGGGGTTGGACTGGATGGCCCATGAGGTCTCTTCCAACTCTTTGATTCTATGATTCAACCCTTGTTCTAATGCTGGAGGTAGACATACAACAGCACATGAATGTAAAATGCACTAAACCAGTTCAGACCATGAAGGGAATGGAATAGGAGAAACACATTTTTGAGTGCTCACCTGTGTGGCATATTGGTTTGCTGTTTGACTATTTATGTATAGTATTTATATTTCACCATTCTCACCCCAAAGGGGACTCAGGGTGGATTACAGAACACACATACAGCAAACATTCAATGCCAATTATACGCTGACAAGACAAACAACAAATAGAGGTACATATATGTAGGTTTTCCCCATTTTTCAGCATTTTTGGAGGCTATGCTTGGTTCTGGCCACGGGGGTGGGGGGTGGTGGTGGTGGGGGGTGGGTGGGGTGGTGGTGCTGTTGCTCCATCTCCTTGTCAAAAAGCTTTCTTTGTTCATACACTTTTCCTCCTTTTTCTGATTGAAATGCCATGCCTAAAACACCTCCCCTCTTTAATGTGGTTCCTATTTATCTACTCACATTGCTATTTTCGATCTGCTAGGTGGGTGGTGAGCAGGGCTGGAGATCAGGAGCTCACCCTGAACCAGCTTTGAACTGTCAACCTTGTCAGGAGAAAATGCCTTTAGACCATGGCCATATAGCCCGAAAAAACCTACTACAACCCTGTCAACCTTTCGATTGGCAAGATTTACTGCAGCTGCAGCTGGTGATTCACCTTCTGTGCTAAAGACTATGATTTTGAAGACCAGGGTTTTAATTCCCACTTGGCCACAGAGACCTACTGGCTGAATTTGGGCAACTTACACTCTCTTAGCCACAGAAGAAGGCAATCTTGGAATCGTCCTAAGTCAGAAATGATTTGAAAGCACACAGTAACAGAGCCCTCAGGGATATGAATTGCTATACTTGCATGGGAATTATGAGAACTCAGATTTAATGTGTTAAAATTAATTTGTTACCCTGTTCATTAATATTTTGCAATGCCAAATCTAACATTAGTAAATTTAATTATTAAATGCCAGCAATGTTAATTTTTTTGATGTAATGATGAGTGCTTCATGTTATTTTAATTTATCATTTTTGGGGTGAGTTTAATATCTTTTAAAATTTTGAATGTGTTAAAAATGAACAGCTTTATTAACAGTTAGTGTAACAAATTAATTTTATAATTTCTCCCAATATTTTAACATTAGCAAATGATTGTTAAATATGATTTAACATTAATACAATTGCATTCATGCTAACAATTCCAAGCTGTGAGACTAATGACAGCATATGCCATGTGCAGAATATCTTAATAACACACTTCTGTTAAGTACATGGCCCTTAAGTGCTGAATTTTTCCCTTAGCACAACACAATGGCCAGACTCCTCTTAGTATCATGATTGTACCCTCTCAATTGCTGTGCAGCACAGATATTCAGTTTATGGCTGCACTAGCAATGTTCTGCAAGCGTAACTCTTCCACATGTATTTGTGCATTCTTGAATGGTACAAGAGTATTTACCAGTGTCTTCAAGATTTTATATAATTCACTAGGATTTCTCCATTGGGAGAAATGCATTGAAACAGTGTGAGAAACAGTGATGGAAATCATGTCAGAGGAGGCAAAAAAGGGAAGGCAATTCTCTCTTAGGGGAAAGGAGCTTGTTTATCTTCCTGAAAGCACCATATCCCATTCCTGAGTCCGGATATTCCAGCAGAGGTGCTGCTTCCATGAGCACTGTGCATGTAACTCCAAATTCTTGCTTTATAGGACTTTCTAGTGAGCTAATACACTCTACTGGGCTAAATGCATATTCCAGCACACATTGAAGGCATGTGTACAACCCCCTTTTTATCCCACTTCCTTCCAGAATTTCAAGTCTGTGTAGATGGGGGCTAGGATTTCAGAATATTTCCCATTGAACCACAGGCTTGTAAGGAGGTATAATGAAAAATGTGGAGTAAATTACATAATTGCACAATGACAGTATTAAATAAAAAGATGGTCTAGTCCAACCAATATGTAATTACTTAAATGTAGATTTATACCCAACAAGCACAATGTAGGAACTTAGTCATTCTTATCTTATCCCTTCTCTTTTGGAAGGGTTCCAGAAAACATTCATTAGTTGTTTCCCCTGAGAGAAGGACAAAACCTCTTGAGCTCCATAGCCCAAAAACAGAAGAAGAATTTTATGTGTTCGATTGCCCTACTACTAGGCCAAAGCATGTGCTAGACTTTGCCTTTGATTGAACACACAAAACCATTTCCCAAAAGACATCCAAACAGAAAATAACAGCTGATAAGGTTTGTTTCTAGCAAGGTCTGTGAGGGAGCAAGAAATGGGAAATGCCTGTTAAAGTGGTGGAAGACACTCGACAAACTCAGGACTTCTCATCTTCCCTGCTTATTCCCCTGCCATCGAGTATCAGGCAAAATGTTGCGGCATTTCTCTCCCCTCCAAATTTCTGGTTATATAATCACAGAATGAGGTTCCTCTGCTTCAGCCCAGCATAGCAGTTAAAATAATTTTAAACCACCAGGACTATGAAGACCAGTTATTTAGTCAAATAGATAATTAACAAGAACTTTTTACCCAGTGTTTCAAGCAATCCAAAAAGAGATTATTTGAAATATTTTGCCCTCTTAGTCTCTTGCAAATTAAAAAGAAGGGAAGGGAGGTGGAGGGGAAAAAAAGAACATGGCGGCACATTTAAGACTAACTGGTTTTAATTTCAGCAGGAGCTTCCTTGGATATAAACCTTCAGATGCAATACAGACTGGTATTTAAAGCCTCAGGTTATGGAGCAAATTGAAAAAGTTTTGGAGTAGGGTGGGGGTGGGGTGGGGATTTTACTTGATGAAATCCAGAAATATGCAACTCTGTTGCTCTCCCGAAATGGTTGAGAGGGATGGTATTTGAGATCTTTGCCATGGTCAGTTTGTGCTGACGTATAAAAGCAATAAATCTAGTTACCAAAAGTTTATCTGGGTTCAAAACTGTAATAAGAGCAGTAGTGAACATGTATTGTCGAAGGCTTTCATGGCCGGAATCACTGGGTTGTTGTAGGTTTTTTCAGGCTATATGGCCATGTTCTGGAGGCAATTTTTCTCCTGACGTTTCGCCTGCATCTATGGCAAGCATCCTCATTTTTCCTACTTCCAACAGACCTCACTACTTCTGAGGATGCTTGCCATAGATGTGGGCGAAATGTCAGGAGAAAAATTGCCTCCAGAACATGGCCATATAGCCCGAAAAAACCTACAACAACCCAGTAGTGAACATTCTTGTATTAATATAGATCAGGCATGGGCAAACCTTTTTGCCTTGGGGTCACATTGTGGGCCCGATCAAGAGGGCTGGGCTAGGAGGGAGAGCACCAGGGATGCGCTGGGTGAGATGGGCCTGGGAGGAACAGGGCCTGTGAGAGGGTGGACCTCGGAGGGGGCAGGGCAGGACCTGGGTCATCCTCAGGTTGTCCTCCTGGCTTAAGGATAGGGCTGCTCGACCCATCCTTATGCTGGGAGGACAATTAGACATGCAGCAACTGCTCCTTGATCCTCCCCCCCCCCCGATCTTTGGGCTCTCATCTCAGCAGTATGCTGGGAGGAGGGCAAGACAGGTGACACCTGAGAAAACTCTAGAGGGCTCTCAGTCACTGTGTTCTTTCCTTGGGCCATCCTCTCAGCATAAGGACAGGGCCGCTCACATTGTCTTTAAACCAGGAGAAGAACAAGACATGAGGTGGCTGAGAGTGCTCCCAGCTGCTGTATGCCTTCCTCCCCATCCTTTCTGCATAAGGACATGGATAGGGAAAATGAGGAGGGCCTGAGGTAGGTGCCCATGGGGCCGCATTCGGCCCCTGGGCCTTAGTTGGCCCATGCCTGATATAGATGTAGTGTGCCATGACGTTATTATAGAATCATAGAGTTGGAAGAGCAATCCAGTCCAACCCCCTGCCAAGAAGCAGGGAAATCGCATTCAAAGCACCCCCAACAGATGGCCATCCATCCTCTGTTTAAAAGCTTCCAAAGAAGGAGCCTCCATCACACTCCGAGGCAGAGAGTTCCACTGCTGTACAGCTCTCACAGTTAGGAAATTCTTCCTAATGTTCAGATGGAATCTCCTTTCTTGTAGTTTGAAGCCATTGTTCTGCGTCCTAGTCTCCAGAGCAGCAGAAAACAAGCTTGCCCCCTCCTCCTTATGACTTCCTCTCACATATTTGTACATAGCCCTCATCATGTCTCCTCTCAGTCTTCTCTTCTTCAAGCTAAACATGCCCAGCTCTTTAAGCCGTTCTCCAGACCCTTGATCATTTTAGTTGCCCTCCTCTGGACACATTCCAGCTTGTCTACATCTCTCTTCAATTGTGGTGCCCAGAATTGGACACAATATTCCTGGTGTGGTCTAACCAAGGCAGAATAGAGGGGTAGCATGACTTCCCTGGATCTATGCTCCTGTTGATGCAGGCCAAAATCCCATTGGGTTTTTCTGCCGCCGTATCACATTGTTGGCTCATGTTTAACTTGTTGTCCATGAGGACCCCAAGATCTTTTTCACATGTACTCAAGCCACGCATCCCCCATTCTGTATCTTTGCATTTTCATTTTTGCCTTTGTTCATTATGGATTGGAATTTGGGAATATCTGTTTCTCTTTATAGTTTTCATTTGTAAATTCCTTGTCCATGATGGTGAACTTTTAAAGGTTGCTTAATAGCCTGTCTCAGTGGGCTCAGCAAAACATTCCATAGGACAGAATTCCAGAAAATTTCACCACCAAAATAATAATAATAATGATATGATTGCCTGTCAGTCTGATATATTTGAAAGGGGAGTTCAGTCAGGTTTTATGTGCATTATCTATTGGTTCATTGGCTTGATTTCAGAGTTTGCCCAGAACACGGGCTTGTAAGTGATTCTGCTTCTATGTATATTTAATGAACGTAGGTCTGTCATATGTGGGTATACAAATGGGCTTTCAAAATATGCTGGTAAACATTTTTCTTGGTGAAGGATACACAGGAGAAGGGACACACTTTAATTAAGCTTATAAACAACTCAGAGGATGAGAGAAAATGCAGAAAAAGAAAGAGAAGAGAAAGAAAAAGTAACACAACTCCCTCATATATAAATTATCCACTCACACCAAGATATACCATTAAGTGGAAACTCTATTGCTAATTCCACTACATTACACATGATGATGATGCTGGGAACAGCAGGTGCTTTATAGCGACACAGTATATTTCAAGGTTTTTATAAATAATCCTCCCCTTCAAACACTAAATTAAACAAATGTGTGGGTTTTTTTTAAAAAAAAGAATAAAAACAAAAAAACACAACCCATTCTCTTATGGGGGAAATATGCATCTTCTTTTAACATTATGAGCTGCCTCGGCTGCAGTTCACCCAAGCCGAACAAGTAGATGCAGCTCCTACCTCCCCAAATTCAACCCACCATTCTCAAAAGGACTATTTCCATTTCAAAATGCAGCAGGTTTCAAGTAATTACTATCTTTATTGTGTAATTTATCTAACAAAAGAAAGGGAGTGGAGCTGGGGGTGGGATAGGATCCTGTTTTGATGAGCCTTGCATTTCAACAGAGAAGCATGAAGGAATCAGAAAAAAATATCTGCATAATTTGTGGACAGAGAAATCATGGGGCAAGAGACCTTTTAAATCACAGGCTGGGAAAAATGTGGTTCTTTGAACATTTAGGGCAAAGGCTTTAAAATGCAGTCCCAGAAGCACCTCAAAGCCCACAGACCCTAAACATTTCTAAAGTATGTTTTGCACCCATCTTCAGGCAGTTCCCCCCTCAAAAACCAGCCTGAAGTATCTGAAAAAAAGAAGAATAAAAGAATTGCCCTAAATTGGCCAACGTGATAGCCAGATGTTACTTCACTTCACAAAGTTCAGGGGATATATTGTTGTCATGAGTTCGAAGCCAGCCCGGGCTGGAGTGGGTGTCCAGCCATTGTGTAGCCCATTGTCGACCTTTGCAACCCGAAAGACAGTTGCATCTGTCAAGTAGGAAAATAAGGCACCACCTTGTGTGGGAGGCTAAATTTAACTAATTTATGAGGCCATAAAGAAAGAAGACTCCGGGGAATGTGGAATGCGGAAGAACTTCATCGGTGTCGTTGATGGACGATGAAAAGCAGCAGCTCCCCTGGCGGCCAGAAAAAAAGTTAAATAGCCTTTGTCTGTTAAATGTTGTTTGTCAAACTGGCATTGAATGTTTGCCATATATGTGTTTACTGTAATCCGCCCTGAGTCCCCTGCGGGGTGAGAAGGGCGGAATATAAGAACTGTAAATAAATAAAATAAATAAATAAATTGTTGTCATTGTTGTCGTTATTATTATTATTTGATACACAGCAAGATTAGTTCACAGCAAACACGATCACTATGCTGGCTGTTGTATTGGATCACACGTTGGACACTTCCCAAGTGTCTAGGACTATGTGATGTATCGGCAAATAATGCGTGCAGATCCCAGTAGGGTGCCCTTGTAATGGTAATTTTGTCAGCACCGATTGTGTTTAAGTGCAGGCCAAGGTCTTTAGGCACTGCACCCAATGTGCCAATTGGCACATTCAAGATTATGAAGAGGGAAGAAAAACATGATATTTCTCTTTCTATTAAAAATCTCTTTTGGATTTTGAAATACTTTTTTGCTTTTAAAGTTTTATATAGTTTAGAAAAAATAATAAAAAGGGAGAAATATTTTGCCATTGTGTACCACCTTCCTGTGGTAAGCCAGAATTAATTTGAATGAATTATCTCTTAATATTGAAAGCCTCCACAGAACACCAGCACTTCTCCATAAACAGTTTAAAAAATACCTCGTATTGTCTCTTTTCGTGCATGACCCAAGAATTACCATAGCAACTTGTCTCCCAATTAGCCTTCCTTTGCTCACAATCTATATAATTAGACAAGGTCAGCCTCAGAATGAATACTATGGATTGTGTTAAAGGGCGCCAGCAAATCAAGACGAGTAAGAAAAATAAGTGGGCAATTGGATCATTTCCATTCTGGGAAGGAAAAAGCTTTTTGAAAAAGAAGATGCACAAAATAAGATCATAACAACAAAATAGTAGCATGCAGATAACTATATGCATGCAAAAAGATTCCTGAACATTTAAATGAGGGGAAAGTATTGTAATTCCATCACTACATCCAATTGTGCATTTACACAGGTGGTTCTTAACCTGTGGGCCATGGATCACCAATGGGCCATGAGGTCAAAAATCTGGTCCACAAACCTCCTTCCTCTTTATTTATTTTATTTATTTTATTTCCGCTCCTTTCATGCCACCTGCCACTCCTTCCCTGTTGCTGACCACGGCATATGTTATGTATCAGAAACTAGAGCTGATGTGGTCTATCCAATCCAATTTTCTGAATCAGCACCCCAAACAGAATCTAAAGTTGACCAAAATTGATTCATAGGCCTTTTGGAACTAATGTTGGGGAGCGGTCCCTGGTCGAGTGGTCCCTGGTCAAAAAAAGGCTGGGAACCACTGATCTACACTGTAGAATGAATACAGTTTGAGGCCACTTGAATTGCCATGTCTCAATGCTATGGAATCATGAGAGTTGTAGTTTCACAAGATCTTTAGCTTTCTCTGCTAAAGAGTGGTAATGGCTCTCCAATCTCCAAATTCCAGGAATCCATAGTATTAAGCCATGGCAAGCAGGTGGTCTCAAACTGCATTAATTCTACAGTGTAGATACACTCCAAGTGCAAATAAGTATTGTTGACGTCAATGACATTTATTTATAGTCAAGCCATTTCCCAGCTTTCAGTGATTTGAGTGTGGCAATTGTACAGCTAAAAATCAAGCTCTATCTAAACAGTCAATAGGCTGCAATTTGGGATCTATTTGGATATAAAGTAGTCTTGTTTCTTTCCCTCAAATTAATGATGGGCATAGGCAACCACTGCAGGTTATGTAGCTGTGCTAGCATCCTTAGGGACCTTGGAAGTCAGAGATTCCACTGCATCACTTCCATGATTTCACCATGTTTGGAGCTTTCTCAGGAAAGGCCTTTTCCCAAAGTGACTTCAGATCACTTTTGATTCAATACCTTTTCTAAATATAAAAGAGTACAGGAGTCTCTGAAACATGACAACATTTATCTGCCCCTCCACTAAGGAAACTTGAGTGCATTTGCAGGCAACCTACCCCCTTATTTTCCAAAATAATTGAGCCATGTAGCCAGAGTAAACATCCTAGAGAACAACATGTAGCTTATAGCCTGCATTTTTTACTATCTTATCTAAGCCCCTTTCCACACAGCTGTATAAAATCCACATTGAACTGGATTATATGATAGTATGGATTATCTTCCTTGATATTCTGGGTTATATGGCCATGCGGAAGGGCCTCAAGAGTACAACTGTACTGTAGAATTCATGCAATTTGACCCCATTTTAACTGCCATGGCTCACTGCTATTGGATCATGCACCTGCACTGTTTAGCAGATCAAGCTAAAGACCTCTGGGGTGTGTGTGGATGGGCCCCCAGGAACATTCACGTTTTTTTAACACAAATGTTCCCACGACAAATGCCTGTCTGGAAGTGCCCTGAGTCCATGCTGCCATATAAGCCAGTTCAATTTGGATTTTATACAGCGGCGTGGAAGTGGTCAGAGAAAGCTAAAGGCCTTGTAGAACTACAACTCCCATAATTCCATAGCATTGAACCATCATAGTTAAAGTGGTGACAAGCTGCAGTAATTCTACAATGTAAATTCAGTCGTAATGAAACAATGGGATCTGAAGCATGAGGCACATCTACACTGCCTAGCTTGCCCAGCAGTGCCAAACTGTGTTTGGTGGTTGGGCCATGGAGATATCTCTTAGATGGCTGAGTTCTTATTGGGCTATCGTACAGAACCAATCTGGCATCCAGAATGCCAGATCAGGCCCACATTTCCGGTACATGCAGAAAGGCCCATTGCCTACTTAGCATTTGGCCACTGATTCCATGGGTCTTCATAGCTGTTGTATTTACACCTCTGGCTTTGAAACATTGGCCACCCTAGCTAAGTTCACAGCCTCCAGTTTTGCACAGCTGTCCTCTTGTTCTATTTGTTTTAAAGGTTTTGTAACAAATAAAACAGCTGTGGGTTACTGGCAGGGATAACAAAAATGACCACCCCATTTTTCTTAGATCTTACAGAAACTGTAAGAGGTATATCACTGTCAAGGTCTCTCCCACTGATAAGCCTTGGAGATAAAACAGCAAATTGCCAGGTGTTCCTAACTGGAAGAAGCAAAACAAGCTAGTTCAAAAGTGTTGTTGAGCCATGGTTGATCCCTTCTGCTTGCACATGGAGCCAGAACGATGTACTCTATATTTATCTGGGCAAACTTTGCTCTGTTCTTCCACTGCCATTTTTGAGGGCAAGATGGGGGCAAGATGGAGAGTATTTGGGCTAAGAAGGAGAATTCTTGGCATGGATTCATACCCCTCAAATTTCCTAGATAGCAGGTGGGTCTATATATATATATCTCCATAATCAAAATAAAATGTGCACAGTATGTATGCCATCAAAAGCCCGGTTAGTGAGCACCATTCCTGGTTAGTGAGCACCATGAACATGTAGTCCAGCCCCTGCCAATGTCCTCCCCAAACACCATACTGCCCACCATCCAAGGAATGCTTTCATTCAGGGCAATCTCATCCTAGATTTTACATGTTTTCTCCACCACAGACATCCCATTGTTTCTTAGTATCTCCATTGGTGTGGAATTTGCATGATCACACTCACTGCCGCTCCCTTAACCTTTTTTTACTTTTTTCGCCTCTGCACATCAAAGAGAGTAGAGCTAATCAGCTGGAGGAGTTTGGAGGGTTGGCTCCACATGATGGAAGTTATAGTTCATCCTGTGTCAAGTCAGAGCACTGTGACCCCCCACTGACAATGGACGTGGACCACATTTGGCACACAGAACTCCCATGACCTAAGAAAAATACTGGAGAGATTTGGAGGGAATTCACCTTGATTTATAACCGTTGTAGGTACTAGGATTTATACTTCACCTGCAATCAAAGAGCAGTCTTGATCCCAGCAAGAATGGCCCTTGACCTCACTTAGCACACAGAAACCCCATGACCAAGAAAAAATACAGAAGGGCTTTGGGGAAAATTCACCTTGATTTATAAGAATTATAGTTCACCTACAATCAGAGAGCACTGTGAACACAAACAACGGTGGATCTGCACCAACTTTGGTATACATACCCAATATGTCAAAATTTAATATTGGTGTGTTTTGGGGTGGCGGATTGGCCTTGACTGTTGTTAGTTGTAGGAACTGGGATTTATAGTTCACCTGCAATCAAAGAGCACTCTGGACCTCACCAATGAGGGACCTGGACCTAACTTGGCACACAGAACCCACATGACCAACTGAATGTACTGGTGGGATTTGACAGGACCGACCCACCATGGTGAGAGTTGTAATTCATCCTGCAGTCAGAAACCACACTGAACCCCACCAATGATGTATCTAGCGCAAACTTGCCCAAGATGACAAACTTTAAGTACTGATGGAGTTTCTTGGGGTTAACCTAGCATGATGTGAGTTGTAGTACACCCACAACCTTATGCATTTTGTAAAATAAAAATGACTTCTAATAACTCAGGCAATGCTGGGTACCCAAGCTAGCAAATAAATAAATAAATAAATAAATAAATAAATAAATAAGCAAACATCATAAATCATTTTTGCAATGTTCTGCCAATTTGTGAAAAAGATGCATCGCTGACTGGGCCAAAGTTCTGCTGCATTCTTAGTGATACTAAAAGCCTACTGCTGATGAAAATGCACCTGAAGAACTCTGGTTTGATTGGCACATCCTAGAAAGGTTGGAGTGCTTTTTCTGGCATGGTCTAAAAGCATATATAGATGTCTATCTGCAGTCAAATAATGATCTTTTCTCAGGACCACCAATGACAATTTGCTGCCTATAGTAGAGTAGGAAATTGGCCTTACACCCCACCCTCACTATCAAGGCCTCAAATCTCAAGCAAGTTAGTTTTGTAAGAATATCCATATCTTCCAGCATTTTTGGGATGGACAACTCCAGTTTCATTCGGTCTTCTCACTTTTTCAGTTTTTTTAATTGTTTAAATTTCTTTATTTTTATCCTGCTTTTATCCCATGGGTGGGATTCAAAACAGCGAATAATGGTTAAAACAACAGAAATTACATGACAAAACAAACAAACAAATCCTCCCAAACAAACAAATAACACATTACATAAACCATATAAGACATGCTTAATAAATACAAATCCAAGATAGCCTTACCCATAGCTACCTGGTCATTCCCTATTATGGGTTATCAGGAAAGGCCTGCTTCCATAGAAAGGTTTTGGCCTGTGCCTGAAAGACCAGTTGAGATTGGTCAATCACATCTCTTTGAGGAGGGAGTTCCAGAGGCGTGGGACCACCACCCAGAAGGCCCTCCTTCTCGTTCCCACCAACCATACTTGTGACAGTGATGGGACTGAGAGAAGGACCTCTCCTGATGATTTCAGGGCTGGTGTGGGCTGGTAGGAGGAGATCCAGTCCCTCAAGAAGGTTGGCCCGAACCATTTAGCACTTTATAGGCTAAAGCCAGCACCTTGAATTGTTGTTCTGGTTTCTCTATCCCATTTCTCCCTTTGCTCTCAATTTACTTCAATTGCTGAAAACTGAGTTCAATGTGCACAATTATTTGCATTCATTTAATTCCTCAGAGGGGAGAGGAGGGGCAGGATCTCACCTTTCTCTATAGGCTCAGGCAAAAGCAACTGTTTCAGACTCTCCTAGCTTTTGCTTTCTTCCTCATTAATAAATATTGTCATTTTAACCAGACTCTGATATTGCTTAACCACATGTATCTGGGCTTTCACACTCTCCAACATTTCACTGATGAAAAATCCAAATCTCCCACCTAGTATTCCCATTGTCAGAAAGGATCTTTCCAGGCTCGGAAAATGACTCTTTAAATGAGTTTAAAAGGTTGAGGATGAGGTTAAGGGTGAGTATAAAACAATCCCATCTCTTACTGTTTGCATATAGTTTCTTGGTATAAACAGGTAAAGTTAACAGATAGACTGAGATATTTCTGCTGTTGGGTTTGTTATGCAGTGAATGGATGAGAGAACCAATTATTTTTATATGTTTTTTTCTATTCAAATTAGTCTATAGTTCTATTCAAATTATGGACCTTTGGTGGCCATCCAGATACTGGTGACATAATTTCTGGCCTTCATACCAACACTTATAGTTTTTTCTTGGTTCAAAAATATTTGTTAGATGGAGGGGAAAAACATGAAAAGGTCATTTTCTACTGCTTGAGAGAAAATGCTTATATCAGGTCATGAAAATTCAGCAGTGTGCTCGTTGGCCTCAGGATAAGAGAAGGAATTCTGCATAATCTCTAGTAATGTAAATTAAGAGTGTACCACACAAATTGTTGCTCCTTCAGAGCATGCCCTTGAGAATTTGAGACTACAGTACCTACAGGAGCTTCGCTCTGCATTTCAATATTGGGGTCATGTCGATGGTATTCAAGAAGAGGAAGTGTATTAATTCCAGTCTAGTTAAAAGATACATGTAGCCCAGCTGCAAGGCATAGAGAGTGCACTTAGTTGTCTATACCCTCTCTCCCATTTACTAGTTGTGATTATTTGTGGTTACTTTTTAATCCTGCTTCTCCTACTTTTTAAAAAAGCCACAGTTTTATGGAAGATAACAGACATTATTACAAATAAATTCAACATTAATATCACTGAAAACATCAGATTCCTCAATAATCACTAGATGAAAAGAGTATGTCTTCACACCCTAAAAACACCAAAAAGGAAGATTAATCTGAAGTGAGTGTATTCCTTGGGATGGGAAGAATAGCTGAAAATATTCTTTAAAACGGTTAAAATATTTTGGGAAAATCTGGACAAAAGTGTCCTGGTAGATTACTGTTTTGACTGCTTAAGTTTTATTCCACACAAAAATATGCACACGATTTTTGCAAAGAAATTGAATTTTCTGTGCAGAACATATTTCAGCACACAATGCAATTTCCTGCACAAAACTGTATTTTCTCTGCAGAATGTTACATTTCTGTGCTGGAAATGCTATACTTAGTGGGAAGCTTCTTTTCTGTGTGGAAAGTTGTCATTTCATACAAAAAACCCTACATACATTTTATTTCTACAGGGCCTCAACCAGAAGCTAAACAACAACAACAGCAAACCCCACACAGGATAACACACAGCATAAAATCCCTCCTTGCCTCCCCGTTTCCTGGTGCATCAGTTCCTCATGCCAGGAGGATGAAAGGAGGACGTTAATGGTGGCCAGGTAAGTTTTGTTATTGGGATGACATGCAGCCACCCCAAAGCTCCCCAAACAAGACTTAAAAGTAAAAAAAACCCCTTACCTGGCTACCACTAAGGTCCTCCTTTCAGCTTTGTTGTTATTGGGATGGCATGTAACCACCCTCTCTGGGAAAGCTGGGGTTTTGGGTGGTTTGTGGAGACTAAAACCCATGCTGAAACAGATTTTACCCCTGTGTGGAATTGCGCTGAGAAGCTACCTGATATACATGTTTAAATATTTGAAAGGATGAGACATTGAGGAAGGGATCAAGCTTGTTTTCTGCAGCTTTGGAGATCAGAACACAAAGCAATGGATTCAAATTGCAGGAAAAAAATGATTCAACCTAAACACTAGGAAGAACTTCCTGATGGTAAGAGCTGTTTGACAGTGGGAAAAGCTGCTGCCTTGGAGTGTGGTGGAGACCCCGTCTCTGGAGGTTTTTAAACAGAGGCTGGATGGCCATCTGTCAGGGGTGATTTGATAATTGTGTCTTTTTGCATGGCAAAATGGTGTTAGGCTAAATGGTCCTTGGGCTCTCCTCTAATCATGGAATCATAGAATCAAAGAGTTGGAAGAGACCTCATGGGCCATCCAGTCCAACCCCCTGCCAAGAAGCAGGAATATTGCATTCAAAGCACCCCTGACAGATGGCCATCCAACCTCTGTTTAAAAGCTTCCAAAGAAGGAGCCTCCACCACACTCTGGGGCAGAGAGTTCCACTGCTGAACGGCTCTCACACTCTCATGTTCAGGTGGAATCTCCTCTCTTGTAGTTTGAAGCAATTGTTCCGCGTCCTAGTCTCCAAGGAAGCAGAAACCAAGCTTGCTCCCTCCTCCCTGTGGCTTCCTCTCACATATTTATACATGGCTATCATATCTCCTCTCCGTCTTCTCTTCTTCAGGCTAAACATGCCCAGCTCCTTAAGCCGCTCCTCATAGGGCTTGTTCTCCAGACTCTTAATCATTTTAGTCGCCCTCCTCTGGACACATTCCAGCTTGTCAATATCTCTCTTGAATTGTGGTGCCCAGAATTGGACACAATATTCCAGGTGTGGTCTAACCAAAGTGGAATAGAGGTGTAGCATGACTTCCCTAGATCTATAATGATTCTATGACTTCAACTTTTGGGTGGGAGGACACCAATAGATAGCAGGTTCTGCAGCCTCTATTTCAACAAAAACATGTTAAAGGTATTGCTGCATTTTCCTCCCCCTCCTTTTCCTTCTTCACACCTGCAACTGTTTATATAGATTTTCCTTGCCTTGCAGCCTTTCAGACCACATAATTATAGCACTGTTGTTCAATTTTAACTGCTATGGGTCTATCGTGTAGAATTCTAGAAGGAGCAGTTTAGGAAGGGACATTTACCTCCCATGTGCAGTGTAGAATTATCACAGTTTAGCACCACTTTAACAGCCATACCTCTATCCTATGGAATTTTGAGAGATTTAGTTTCTTGTAGCACCAGAACTGTTTGACAGAGAAGGTTAAATATCTTTTTAAAAAACTCTACAGATCTCAGAATGCCATCTCATTGAGCCATGACAGTTAATGTGGGGTTAAATTGCTTAATTCTGCAGGGTAGATACAACCTTAGACTTCTCAACTTAGGAGCTCTTGTGTCCCACTAAAGTACAAAACCTAAATTTCCTAGGATGTTGGTACATAAATACATTGGTATATACATGGAGTACAGCACTGCAGATAGTATGAAAGGGCCCCAGAAGCCATTTGTCCCCCTCGCCTAAAGTCTGGGAAACGAGGCAATTATCTGGGGAGCAAGACTATGTGATGAAAGTGGCAAATACCAATAAACAAAAGACAACGAACCAAGCAAAACCCTAAACAGGGGAAGTAACTTTCATCTAAGAACTAAGCCCTGCGCAGTGGCATCTCTGTAGGGAGAAGATTTCCAGCACAGCGGCAATGAAAATGGAAGGGCGAGTGATGAATATGCAAATGAGACCAATCAGCATCAATGGCATCTGCAGAGGAGAAGTAGCAATGAAATGTGAAATAGCTCACAAATCAAAAATATCACCCATAAAACATTCATCGGGAAGTATTCATGGTAATGTAGGGACACAAACTATCTAATCAAGTGATATATTTGCATATAAAACAGGGGACCCCTTGGGTGCGCTTCGTGCTTCTGCCCCGTAAGATCATGAACACAAAGACATGGGCGCAAAATGAGATTAAACTCGACGGTAGGCTATTTAAAGGGAATGGCTATTAATAATATGATGCCTCCATGTGGTAAAAGACATTTTGCCTAGAGTATACAAATTAGATACTTCAATACACATAACAGAACACTTGCATTAGCCCGTAGCTGAAATGCTTTTTTTTTCTTAAAAAAAAAAGTCCCACAATGGATGCATTTGCAGCAGAGGTTGAGTGAATTAAAAAATTCATGTCTATGAGATGCAAGGATAGCTTCAAATAGGCTCTCAAGAACCCAGCTGCGGCGCTATCCACAAAAGAAGAGCCGGAGAGAAAACACCATTGTGCTGAATTCTGCAAGGGAGAATGAAGGTTTTTTTCCCCCACTGAGAGAAATGTTTTTTACATTGGAAAAACATAAAAGACAGTTCTACTGCAGGATCGAACATCAAATTATGAGGGAATGGAGAAACTTGCATACTGTAAGGTCAGGTCTCCTGAGCAGAGCTGGGGAATTTTGCTGCCGCAGGCAAAGAAGTGTATTATTTATTTATTTGTGCCATTTGTTTACTGTCTCTCAATACACCGGGGCCCCTGAAGTGATGAATCGCCAGTAATCACATGTAAAAAAATATTATATATTGCTAAAAGTAATTGCAAACAAACTAGGCTCCTTCTTTGGAAGCTTTTAAGCAGAGGCTGGATGGCCATCTGTCAAGGGTGATTTGAATGCAATATTCCTGCTTCTTGGCAGGGGGCTGGACTGGATGGCCCATGAGGTCTCTTCCAACTCTTTGATTCTATGATTCTATGATTCTATGATTCTAAAGCCCCTCTTTAAAAATAATTCTAAATCCACTGAAAGCAAATTAAAGACCTCTAAGAACAACCTGAATGAACACCCTTGTTTTTAAGAACCAAGGACCAAGGGTGCACCTACACTGTGGAATTAATGCAGTGTTGACACTATTTTACCTGTCATGGTTCAATGCTGTGGAAACATGGGAATTGTAGTTTTTTTTAAGCCTACAAACTCTACTTTGCCAAATAATGCTGGTGCTTCACCAAACTACACATCCCAGAATTCCATAGCATTGAGTCATGGCAGTTAAAATAGTGTCAAACTGCATTCATTCTATAGTGTAGACACACCCAAAGTGAAATAGCAGTATTTCCCTGCTCTTGGGAAAACTCTGAAGGGATGGCATTAGCCTGGGAAGGAGATCCATAGCTACTATTCTGTTAGATGAGCTGTTAGGCCTATGGGATAGTCCTAAATATGAACATCCACCCAGTGAAGTCCATGTGCAAAAGATACACACAGACACATACACAAAGAATGTAAGTAAAATCTGTTGGTCTGCTAAAAACTTTGTCTCCTGGCAATATGGATAAGTCCTTTTGCTGAGTTATGCTATATACTTGTATATAAATTGACCTCCACTCGTGTGTATGGATTTTGATCTGATTTGTGGATAGATTGATGATCATTCCGCAATGAGGAGAAAGCGCCTACACCACCTCATGAGTCCAACTGAATTTGGCTGCTGCCTCTGTCATTTTCCTGCTTGAGAAAGACCAGAAGTGGTAGAGAGTAGAAGAGATTGGTGGTTCTTTTGGGTTGTCCTGTGTTGAACTAACCTCTCGTCTTTGCCACTATACTCAGAGAAGGCATGGAATCAGAGAGTTGGAAAAGCCCCTAAAGGCCATGCAATCCAACCCCCTTTTGCCTTCTACCCCTTGAAATTCACTCCTGGAAGAGTTATCATGAGGAAAAGGTATCTCCACTGAAGCTTTCTCACCAATCCTAGCTTCCACAACAAACCATATTTGTCAAAATCAAATAATCACAGAGACAGAAAATGAGGTGAAATCTTCTGAACAGGGGCACAGACAGCAAAACAAACATCAAAGGGGTGTTAACTCTTCCCTATGTGATCCAAAGCTAATATATAGCTGGAGTTACACTTACCAATTTACCTATTTCAACTTACAAACAAATTCACACTCAAGAACAAACCTACAAAACCTATCTTGCTCATAACTTGGGGACTGCCTATGCAAAATTGCTTTTGCAGGCACTCTAAAAACAGTGTGAGTGGGCAAGTGTAGAGCAACACAATTGGTCCCGCCTGTATCCAGACCTGAATGAAGAAAAATATTGTGTCTTCCCTTCCATTCTCAACTACTTTGTTAAAAGGGTGGAGTGTGATCTGATGCTGGGGAACCATATGGGATGTTGGCTTTTTACGGGCCCTTATATAAGTGGGGTCTGCTCTTCCCTTCCTGTCATCATGGCTCTTTGAGGAAAGACGCAGTGGGTGCTGGATGTGTGACTAGCTTCCTTTCTTCATCCCTTATTCACTACATATATGCCAATACAGACATTCCAAAAGCTGAATTAAAAATGGTCCCAAGCATTTTGGATAAGGAAGATTCATCCTGTATCATTTTTGTTTTCCTGTTACAAAGTCTGTGGTTAGATGAAGAACCTACTCCCAAGGGTCAGATGGGGAGATAACATCATTAAAAGCAGAATGAGAGAATAACTGTGGACCAAGACAAATGCCTTATAAAACATTGCATAAAATAAGATGTATTGAGTGAATAGAGATGGTTACATACATTTTTTCGACTTCGTCAAATCCTGAGAAGGCTCCTCTGGGGACGTTTCTTATTTTGGTGAGGAAAAATATCCTGAAAGCACAACACAATGCATATTTTATGTATTAAAGCATATAGTATAATAAATAATTAGTTTGGTTCACTTTGGACTGAAAGACAATGTAATTACGTGCCAAGAGGAGCGGGGGAAGAAATGCTCTGCTCAAAATAAATTCATTGTATTTGGATGACATTCTGTGAGTTTGGAAGAAGTCTGTTTCAGTTGGAGGTTTTATTCTGAATCTGATAGCTGGAATTTTGAAGAAGGTGAATATATAAAAAATCTTTTGGAAAGAGACATTCCAAAATAAATGAGATGGGGATCACATGGTCCCAATGGCACTTTACTATAGAGAAGGAGTGGGAAACACCAAGTCTTAGTGCTAAATCTCACAGTGTTTACATCCAGTCCTACCTAGTTTTACAGGAGACCATGCAACCTGTTCTGACATCATCATTTGGTCATTCCCCAGTCTTGCTGAAGGAGGTGGTTTCTTCTCATTCTGAAAGGTTGAGTTCCTTTGTCCAAGGCTTGCTCACTAGCTATAATATGAGGTTTGGTTCTAGGGCCACCCATGGATTGCACAATCCAAGGATTTTTGCTCAAGTTCCATTAAATACAACGGTATACTAAAATTGCATTCCTGATATAAAATGGTGAACAACTCACATCAGTATCGGAGAGAGCCTTGAGGATCTGTCAATTAATGGGAGGCTATAGTAGGATATTCTACATATCAGTGAAGTGTTCGATGTGCAACAAATCAAAGTTTAGTTTTGATCCCACTCCACAAACATTTTATAACCATGATTGATTCAATCCATGGAAGCAAAACTCACAAATATGGATGGTCCGGTTTCTTTTTGACTTCATCCTTTTAACCTTTGGAAGTTTGGTTCCAGAGATTTAAATTGGACTCACAATCAGAAATATGTTTGCCTTCCTTTTGACAGAATAAGGTTAAGAAAATCTGTAGCGGGAGCCACATATTATCTAGAAGACTTTTGTGCAGCCAGAAGGCCCCCAAGTCCTTCTGAACAGTGGATTTTGAAATATTGGTAATTAAAAAAGATTTACTACTTCAGAGAACTATGAGAGATGTTGTTGACTCAACTATACATCTCCAAAGCCCAAAATACACTATGATCCTAATTTCTGAAGATCTAGTATATGCAGTTTCATTAATTCACATGCCCACTTATTCATTAAGGGCCTCCTGTACAGGCCATACCTGTTTCTCTCTATTTCTTGTCATTTGCCCCATTGAAAATAATAGGGTTTGCTTTTACAGGCTTTTTTTTTTTTTGGTGTCAGGAGCAACTTGAGAAACTGCGAGTTGCTTCTGGTGTGAGAGAATTGGCCGTCTGCAAGGACGTTGCCCAGGGGACGCCTGTATGATTTGATGTTTTTATCATCCTTGTGGGAGGCTTATCTCATGTCCCCGCATGAGGAGCTGGAGCTGATAGAGGGAGCTCATCCGCCTCTCCCCGGATTCGAACCTGCGACCTGTCGGTCTTCAGTCCTACCAGCACAGGGGCTTAACCCACTGCGCCACCGGAGGCTCCCTTTTACAGGCTGAGAGCCCTGAAATCTAAAATGTTTTTAAAATCCAAAATTATCTACACGAGTGACTGAAATAGTAACACCTTTGCTTTCCGATGGTTTATTTATTTATCGTGTCAGGAGCGAACCAAAACAGTTGCATTGCATTAAAACAAACAAACAAATAAATAAACAAAACACAAAGTTTGCAGACTTAGTATTCTATTAAATGTCCTTTGACCAGTAGCTGGCCACTTGGAGTGCCTCTGGTGTTGCTGCAAGAAAGTCCTCCATTGTGCAGGTGGCAGGGCCAGGTTGCATTGCAGCAGGTGGTCTGTGGTTTGCTCCTTTCCGCACTTGCATGTTGTGGATTCCACTTTGTAGCCCCATTTCTTAAGGTTGGCTCTGCATCTCGTGTTGCCAGACCGCAGTCTGTTAAGCGCCTTCCAAGTCGCCCAGTTTTCTGTGTGTCCGATGGTCCAGTGTACACATTGTTTCATGCACAAAATTATTACTGCTATTGCATGGAATTACCTTCAGGCTATATAGACAAAGTATGAATTGAATTTCATGTTTAGACCGGGTCCCATTTCCAAGATATCTCATGATGTATGTTTTTTCAAAACTGATATCCAATGTAAGTTGGTCTGAAAGATTTTGTATACAGGATACTCCACCTGTATCTATGGTTTCATGTACCACGGGAAGTTCTGAAATGTGTCCTCCAGGAATATGGGGGTTGTATGATAGCGAAAAAACATATCACTGTAAAATGTGAATTTTTATGAGAATGGTGGTGGTGTGTCCCTTTATGATTTGCCATCTGCTATAAATCTAACTAAAGTATGGTTTAGGTTTTTGTTTGAAGGCAGCTACCATGACCTTAAGGAGGTTCAGAAGGGCATTGAATAGCAATCCATCACACAGTTTGAATTAAAAACAACACAGGGTTCATTTTGACAACTGGAAAGAGCCATTTGATTGGGCCCTTAGGGAGGACGGACTCTCAATTCTTTTACTCTCAGAACTGAGATTTTTTTCCTCAAACTGCTCATAATACAAAGATTATATCACCATCTAACTACTTTTCACAGCCTGCTTCCCCTCAGGAGTGACAGCTAATTGTTTCTTGAATTACTGCAGTTCTTGCCTCAGCGGTCTGGCCTGATAGATGGATCTTCGGTATCACAGATTTCTTTTCTAATAGCAATTGTGAATCAACTTCTCCCTCAATTTTGTTTTTAAAAATCCTTTTCTCCATCCTCTTTCTAGTCCATCCATTTCACATTTAAATGTATGTGAGGTGACTGTCTGAGGGTTTTGATTTATCTAATGCATAACATTGTGGATCAGGTTGACAATCTAATCCTAAGCTGTAGCCACACTGGTAAGAGTTTGATACCACATTAATTGTTATGGCTCAATGCTATGAAATTCTTGGGTTTTGGATAAGAGATTCTCAACTTGCATTGGAATCTTTATTCCTGTTAAGAGTAGTTCTTTTTGAAGAAACGAAATGCAAAATAAATAAATAAACGATCCAGCGGTTAAGGGACGTCTTGTATTTTGATGCCTACAGTTTGCAGGACCAAACTAGCCATCATATATGATGCTGCATCTGTCAGAAGCAAATTGTAGAAGTAGTAAATTTCATTGCTCTGCCTATTAGGGAAGGGACTGCTATTCTTCTGAAAAACCTGCAAGCCAGTCAGGTTCCAAATGTATGGCTGTAAGAATACATAGAGCAAGGCACTGAGAGCCTGTACAGGCACAGGGAATTTTCTTGGATACCCTGATCATAAAGCTTGTGTCTGAAGAAATACTCAGCTCCATGGAAGACATGACCAACCTTGTTCTATATAGGTTTTGGGGTCCATCAAGCCAATAGACCAGTGGTTCTTAACCTGTGGGGCGCAGACCACCAGTGGGTTGGGAAGATGAAAATCTGGTCCCCGAGCTCCTTCCTCTTTATTTTATTTTATTTTGGCTCCTTTCACACTGCCTGCCACTCCTTTCCGCTCATTGACCATGGCATATGTTCTGTATCAGAAACTAGAGCTGATGTGGTTTATCCAATGCAATTTTCTGAATCAGCACCCCAAACCAAATCTAAAGTTGACCAAAAACCAATTCGTAACCCTCTTGGTACTAATGTTGGAGAGTGGTCCCTGGTCAAAAAAAACAAAAAGGTTGGGAACCATTGCAATGGACCTTCAGACTCTATTTCATTATCAGAGGTTGGGCAGCAATAGTGGTGAAAATGAAGGGAGTGCCAAGCTGTCAACAATGGGGTGAAAGTGGAAACAATTTGTGTGGTGGTGGCGGCGGAGGCAGCAGCTGTATTTCTCCACTCTCAGGGAACATGAAAGCTTGGGGCTGCCATTGGCAATTTGTATACCAGCAAATCATAAGTCTCAAGATGGAGGGTCACAGTACATTGACAAAATATAATTCCAAGTGAAATATGTTCTCTTCATGTTCAATGTCCCATAGCATCAACATTGCCAGGAGTCTGTCTTCTCAGAAATTGAATTATCACATAGTGAACATGTTGTCATGTTGAAACATTACCATCTGATCTGAATTCCATGGTGTTCAATTTCACTCTTTAGTTAATAATTCTACGTAGATCCAATGTTATGTAACACTCACATGAAAGAGAGCATAGACCAAAGGGCGTGGGATATTTCTAAGGAGCAGTAGGAGGATGTTGTGTCCACCCCCCCCTTTTTTTTGCTGCTCTCACCTAATGTTTTCCTCCTGCAACATGACAAATTCTTGCCTACCATGTCAACCAAGAAAAAGCAGTAGCTTTGATAATGGTATGGAAACAAGGATTGCAAGAGGGAAAATCCAAAGGTCAGATTTAGGCATAGTGGTAGCTTGTTGCTCCCATGTTAGTAAAGTATAGGTAAAGGTAAATGTTTTCCCCTGACATTAAGTCCACTTGTGTCCAACTCTGGGGGTTGGTGCTCATCTCCATTTCCAAGCCAAAGAGCTGGCATTGTCTGTAGACACCTCCAAGGTAATGTGGCTGGCATGACTGCATGGAGCTTCGTTACCTTCACACTGGAGCAGTATCTATTGATCTACTCATATTTGCATGTTTACGAACTGTTAGGTTGGCAGAAGCTGGGGCTAACAGCGGGAGCTCATGCTGCTCCCAGATTTGAACCTGCGACCTTTTGGTCAGCAAGTTCATCAGCTCAGCACTTTAACCAGTAAAGTATAGGATTGCTCTATTACTGGATTGGCCAGATTTTATCTGGGTTCTAGGGAAACCACCCAGATAAAATGGTAATCTGGTATATGTGGTGAAGTACAAAAAACTGAACTATGGTTTGAGCTATGAGGCTTGGCAAAGGAGGAAAAAGAGAAATGGACAAATGAAGGATTGGACTGGCACAAGCAGTGGAATATAAGAAATAAGGGAAAGGTGCCTTGCAAGGGCACGAGATTCAGTGAGAAAGAGGGGGAGCAAGAAAGTCAAGAGAAGGAATGGCTGTACTAGTAAAAGCTGTGGTGTGCAAGAAACAAGGGAGAGGTGTCCTTGCGAGGTCATGAGACTTGCTGGGGGAGCTAGCAAGAAAGAAAGATGAGAGTGTCTTGTGAGTGAAAGAAACAAGACAGGGATGCTTTATGAGGGCATGAAGCTGAGAAAGGGAGGGAGTACGAGAGATGGGAGAGGGAATGGCCAGAATGGGGTAAAAGGCACACTACAAGAAGCAGGAGAACTAGTCTGCATGGGCATTTAGTAAGGCAAGTGCAAGTAAAGTGGTAGGAGAGATGGGAGAGGGAGTGGTGATAGTAGTGGGAGAAGTGGACTGAAATGAAGACATATACTTTGAAGCTGGAAGAGAAGGAATAGGAAATATAGGAGCAGAAGGAAGCTGCATATACAGCAGATTTCAAGATTAAAGGGAGGACAGCATACAAGTCCATGAGATGGAAAGGAGCATGTGGGAAAGGAGAGCAAGTGGTACAAGACACAAATGAGGGATATACTGTGTGGGTTAAATGCAAGGTGTGAGAGGGAGTAGGGGGGAAAGGGTAATGAGAGGAGAGAAAGAACATATGGGAGGTAAGTGGCAGTGAGTTGATGCAAAGAGCAGTGCAAGACAGGAGGGCATGGCAGAGCCCAGTGAGGGGAAATAACTGGTGCCAGCAAGTTAGGAGCAAGGGATTGTTGGAGGTTGTAAATGTAAATAAACAGATGCTTTACCACTGCTTCTGAACCAAAATATACCCTGCAGTATAATAATGTGTCACTCAAATTTGTATAACAAGTAACAGTAACTTTACTTCAGTTCAAAAGGCCAAACAGAGCAGCAATACATACAACAGTCTCTCTGAAATCTTATAGAGAACAGAGGGAATAAACAGTCCTTTTAAACAGTCTTTAAAATGTGCTTCATGCTTTAGAAATGATCAGGCTTCAGAGACTTGGCAAGCATTTCCTTCCTGGCTGTTTCCAGTCAGCGCTCTCTTCACTCTCTGAGGTGAAAATGGCAGTTAAAAACATTTCTCCCAACAGCAAGCTAGAGACAGCAGCCAATCAGAACTCTGGCTCCTGGCATGCTCAGCCAATCAGCTGCCAACACATGCCCCTCCAGTCAACCCATCACATCATGGTGCTTTTTTACAAATCCCCACAGGGAGGCATTGCAGAAACAAGCGCAGTTCGATTCATTGTCCTTGTGTTCTGCACCCTGAGGTGACCACGCCATGCATCTCCTCTTGTTCTTTGCATTGTGCAGCTGCTCTCCTACCTTTTTCATCCTTTTCTTATTAACCTATAATGATTACAGTTTTATTGACTGGCAAAAAATATAGAACATCTGTGATGTCTGTCTTTCCCCTTTTGTTCTGGCAACACTTATCTAGGATTATTACATGATAAATTAATCTTGAGTCTAACTGTTCTCACTCACCAAATTCAATCTGAGGATTTACAGACTGAAAAATAGCATTGCCTCAGTTAAAATATATGCTGATACATACTCATGGCTCTTTTCCTTTATTAATCTCCAGCCCTTTCAAAGCAGCATTTTTATGCAGTCTTCTGAATGAATATCAGATCTTCTTGGTACTTTTTGTTATGTGACTTTGGTTAAAGAGTTGACAGGGGATGACAGCTGATGACTTTCTCAGGACCACCCATTTGGCTTTCATGGCTAACTGAGATGCTAAGCTCTTGTTTTCTGACTCGTAGTCCAATACTCATGCCACTCCACTATGCTACTGGATGGCCATATAGTCATTGTCAAATAAGGGAGGGGAAAGAAGAAAGAAGAATTCTAATGCTGATGATAGCCATGTATAAATATGTGAGCGGAAGCCACAGGGAGGAGGGAGCAAGCTTGTTTTCTGATTCCTTGGAGACTAGGACGCGGAACAATGGCTTCAAACTTCAGGAGAAGAGATTCCATCTGAACATGAGGAAGAATTTCCTGACTGTGAGAGCCGTTCAGCAGTGGAACTCTCTGCCCTGGAGTGTGGTGCAGGCTCCTTCTTTGGAAGCTTTTAAACAGAGGCTGGATGGCCATCTGTCAGGGGTGATTTGAATGCAATATTCCTGCTTCTTGGCAGGGGGTTGGACTGGATGGCCCATGAGGTCTCTTCCAACTCTTTGATTCTATGATTCTATGCTGGTTCAACAGCTGGGCATGGGCTGGTTACCACCCTCTCTGTGCTCGATTTCCCCCCGGAGAAGACCAAAAAGCACCTACCACCTTTTTTATCCTCATTATTCACACAAATATACATATGTTCTGGTATGCTGGGATGTGCTAATTCAGATATAATGATATTAAAGTATTTGTACACATGTATCATCTTTAAAAAGTATTAAAATTCAAGCCAGAAAAGAATGACTTCCTGGTGGGAAGGATCAACTCCCACCAATTAATTCAGACCCATCAATGATTCCTCCTACTAACATAGTGAAGTGATTCCACCTGGAATGACAGCCCCCCCCCCCAATTTTCTATAAAACTATGGCATAAAAGTCAAGATTTTTTTGACCACAATGAAAGCCAGAAGAACCACATTACAAGTGAGGGTGCTTCCAGACAGCACTCAATCCATGCCAAAGTGGGTTTTAAAAACCTGCTTTGGCATGGATTTGAGTCCTTCCCCCAGAAACATGGACTTTTTCTGCAATGACTGGGATGGCATGGAACTACACCCCTCCCCCCACACACAAAGAAGCCCTTAAAATGTAAAACAATTTACCTGGCTGCCATTAAGGGACTTAAGGAGCCTTCCTGGCATATAGTAATGACACACCAGACGGGAGGGGGGGAGGCAAGGACGAAAATCACTCACCCCCCCCCCACCTTTTGACATGACATTTCTATGTGCCAGAAGGACTCCAGCAGTACCTTAATGATGGTTGGATAATGTGCAAGATGACAATGAGGACTCATCACTGGGTAGTCCCAGGACTACCAATGGGTGAATCCCCACATGCCCAATACCCATTAGACCCAGATCAAATGAGGTATCTAATTACTTTGGTTCAAAGCAGGGTTTACCTCCTTTGTCCTGAATTAATTTACTTTTACTGGAGGTGTCGTTTGGGTGGCTCCAGTAAAAGTACGACAGGCCCCGCATTTTTGGGCCTGTTTGGAAGAGCCCTGAATTGTCAAGAATGTTGTGTACCAGGATTGCAGTACGATAATGTTTGATTTTTTAAATTCCATATAGACAAACTGCTAGTTGCTGAGAAGTTCAAATAAATCCCTAAAAAGGAGTTTGTTTTCACAGTGGTGACTTGAAAAGAGGAATTAAAAATATCAAACTTATTTTGGAGAATGGGTTCTGTAATTTGGATAGCTCTTTAAAGTTGATGACTAAAGTTCAAAAGTAATGTCATTTCAGCATTCCACTGACATGGGAATCATCACCCTCCATTTAAGCATAGAATTTGGGATTTTTCATGTTGCTGTTGTTGTTCATTCGTTCAGTCGTCTCCGACTCTTCGTGACCTCATGGACCAGTCCACGCCAGAGCTCCCTGTCGGCCGTCACCACCCCCAGCTCCTTCAAGGTCAGTCCAGTCACTTCAAGGATGCCATCCATCCATCTTGCCCTTTTTCCTTCCACTTTCCCCAGCATAATTGTCTTCTCTAGGCTTTCCTGTCTCCTCATGATGTGGCCAAAGTACTTCAACTTTGCCTCTAGTATCCTTCCCTCCAGTGAGCAGTCGGGCTTTATTTCCTGGAGGATGGACTGGTTGGATCTTCTCGCAGTCCAAGGCACTCTCAGAACTTTCCTCCAGGTCATGTACAGGTCAATAAAAGTCCTAAATAAAATATGAGTGGTGCTGCCTCTGAGGAACAGAGAATGGGTGCAACTTTATCCTATCTTGAAGAGTCAGAAGTGCAGACATGCCAGGTTTATCATGAATAGCTATGCTATTTAACAATGTTCCAAAGAGTAGAGTTCACTAAGATCTTAAAATCTCTACTAGATAATTTGTAGAGGTTGTAGAGGTTTCCCCCACAAAACATGGGGAATTACTTCAAGCAAACTGTGGAGTTCTCATAGTTTACATCATGAAAGACTCTTAAAATACCCAGTAGACTTCTTGTTAAAAAGCTGAGCCAATTAGAAAAAGCTTTAACTGTGTTCTGTACTGATTTTTGGCACCAACTAACGCTTAAATTAGGTGCCCAAGGGAAGTCGATGTGGACTGAGGTGGAATGAGAGAACAGCTGGAGTAAAGTATTTTGCATTGATTTAATGCATTAAAACAACTGAGCAAGACCAAACTCCTTGTTTTGAAAGTGTTTACAGCATTTTAACTGTTGCATCCAAATACCTGAATATTCAGTCCACTGCATCCTCCTATCTTTATGCTTCTACGTTTCCCTATGACTCCAGGTTCCTGGTGGGGTGGTTTATATCACCATGATTCCTCAATTACTTTTCAAATGAAACCAAGGCTCACCACAGGTTGCACCAGCCTCAAAAATGCAAAAAATAAAAAAAAATGCTTAACAGCTGAAACAAGAAGCAATTAGCCACCCACTTCTAGTTTTGCAGCTTGCAGTGACCGGAGAAAGGACTGATAACAAAATTACTACTTCTCAAGGCTTGCAGGATTGAAAAATTATCTTTTTGGTTCTATTTTTAGCTGGGGGATCTTCAAGGATCCTGGGCACATGAAGAAGCCTTTGGAATACTAAAGGGAACTGGGAAGCTGCATCTTAACCTCTTCCTCCCTATTTAAAACCAAAAATAATTTGAGCCAATGTGTTCAAAACTCAGCATCTGGGTAGAACATAAGATTTGTTTTTCAGGTTCAGAAGATACCAAAGACAGTCTGTTTGGTCATTTAGTTTTGGTACAAAATCAATGAATGGGTTGTTGTAGGTTTCTCAGGCTGTATGGCCATGCTCTAGAAGCATTGTTTCTTGATGTTTCGCCTGCATCTGTGTCAAGCATCCTCAGAGGTTGTGAGCATCCTCACAACCTCTGAGGATGTTTGCCACAAATGCAGGCAAGAGGTCAGGAAATAATGCTTCTAGAACATGGCCATATAGCCTGAAAAACCTACAACAACCCAGTGATTTAGACCATGAAAGTCTTCGACAATACAATAAATGAATGGTTTTGTGTATCAGGTTTGTATCACTCAGTAGCCCATGAGTCTTCCCATGCTTATTAAAGTGTGAAAAATACAACACATTCACATTCTCTCACATTTAAATGGTTTAAATCTCATATTCTTTTCATCCATTGAAGACGTGCACAGTCTGATATATTCAAAAAAGAACTAAAATGTCATTCTCTACATGTAGAAAAGCTGAATTCAATAGACCAGTGCTTCTCAACCTGTGGTCCCCTAGATGTTTTGGCCTTCAACTCCCATCTGGTAAACTGGTTGGGATTTCTGGGAGTTGTAGGTCAAAACATCTGGGGACCCACTGGTTGGGAACCACTGCAATAGACACTGCTATGGTTCTCAACCTGTGGGTCCCTGGGTGTTTTGGCCTACAATTCCCAGAAATCCCAGCCAGTTTACCAGCTGTCAGGATTTCTGGGAGTTGAAGGCCAAAACATCTGGGGACCCACAGGTTGAGAACCACTGTTAAACGTGAAGAACCTCCAGAAGAAAAAAGCTGGTAACCTAAATTAGCACTGATATGGGGCAAGTCTACACAGACATGAAAACTGAGGGCAAGTCACTTTCATGGTTATATTCATAACATTTCTGTACTTCTGATGAATATTGTGGTCTATACACAAAATGACATTGTCACACCTTAGTCAAAATTGGGGGATTCCCAGGTTTTTTTAAAAAAACAACAATAACTTCAGAGTATCTCAGAGGTTTGGAGAAGTATAGACAACTGGATTGGGTCCGACTTGGTGCAGTCAGCTGTCCAGACAGGACACTACCACTATCTTCTTTTCCTTGTGCCCTTTTGTGACTTTCACAGTCTTCGTTTTGATTATTTTCAGCTTTGAAATGCTGTAGCTTCCCAAAGTTGGGCTGCCATGTGAACATTTACATGGTAGCACCATCCTCAGGAGGTGAGTGACAAAGCTATTTGGGAGGCATGGATGCTGTGAGTCTCTGTTCTACTCAGCATACCTCTCCCTTTTCTGGGAAAAAACAGAGATTTGTGGCATGCAGGTAAGAGAAGAAGCTGGATCCATGCCACTTCAAGTACCCCACAGATCTGGCTCCTCTTCCTGTGTTCTATGAATGTCTGTACCTCCCTGAAATTGGTGTGGAATGGGAACACATAGCACACAAGAAGAGGAAGATGAATTAGATCAGTTGGGGCTGATTCACCTACATCTTTCTGGTCCTTTCTGTATCTTCCTGCCCTTGCCTGGGAGAAGGAGAGACCCACACCACACAGGAAAGGAACAAGGAGACAGGGAAGGTTAAAAGGTCTTATAAAAAGACTACTCCCACAATTCTATAACATTAAACCATGGAGATTAAAGTAGTGTCAAACTGTATTAATTTTGTATTGTTGAAGGCTTTCATGGCCGGAATCACTGGGTTGTTGTAGGTTTTTCCGGGCTATATGGCCGTGTTCTAGAGCAATGGTTCTCAACCTGTGGGTCCCCAGATGTTTTAGCCTACAACTCCCAGAAATCCTAAGAGCTGGTAAACTGTCTGGAATTTCTGAGAGTTGTAGGCCAAAACACCTGGGAACCCATAGGTTGAGAACTACTATTCTAGAGGCATTCTCTCCTGACATTTCACCTGCATCTATGGCAAGCATCCTCAGAGGTTGTGAGGTATTGATTTTGCAGTATAGAAAGTTAATTTCATTGTTACAGAGTATATATAGCCTCATGGTTCAGTTGCATTTTGAACTGTTGTCCTGTATAAAAGTACTAAAAAATGAATTAGTTATTTAGTACTAAAAATAATTTAGTTATTTTTTTAAACAACAAAATTCATTGAAATTTATAATGAGTAATATCTTGAGATTGTGATTGTAATTAATTCCTTTTTCAA
Source organism: Anolis sagrei (assembly GCF_037176765.1). Taxonomy (NCBI): domain Eukaryota; kingdom Metazoa; phylum Chordata; class Lepidosauria; order Squamata; family Anolidae; genus Anolis; species Anolis sagrei. The sequence continues at coordinate 20,283,871 of NC_090021.1, read as the reverse complement.
AGTAAATGTCTACACACTGCATGATTTGTACACCTGAGAGTAGGGCCATTAGTGGTATTAGAAAGGCAAGTTGAGTCCATGATTCATAATGCCAAATTCAGTTTATGCTTTTGCAAAACACTTTTCCGAAAACATTCGTCTCAGCCATTTGAAAGTTCCATATCGTTAATCAGAAAGCAAACACTGTCAAGTTATTCGCTTTTGCTCATCCTAGAAATGCAAAGTCATGATATTTAGTCTGATTGTATCACATCTTCTAAGCATTATAACTTATGTAAAATACCACAATAAAACATTTTCTTTTAAAAAATTAAAGCCCCAGCGAGATACTGCAACCATAATCCTAAGTCACTAGTCTCAGTTCTGAAGCAAAAGCTATGAAAGGATTTTGAAGAACATTTTGCTTTCATCTTGGAAGTAATAGTGTGATGTTATCACTTTCTAAACCTCAGAAGCAATGTGTATTTTGTCAGAAGGAGAGGAGTTTAATTTTCTAATGCTGACTTCCCCAACTTGCAGTTTTCCAAGATAGGCAGGCTTACATCCCTCAGCATTTCTGTGCTGGCTGTGCGTGATGGGAAGGAACTGCAAATCTAAGTGAATTTTGTACTGGGGAAAAAGACTTCTGGCACACTGGAAAAGCCTGGGCTGACATTGGTCAGCATCCAGCTAGCTGGAGTTTCCCCATTGATCTAACCCTAACTCCTCCCCTGTGGAGTAAGGGAAAAACTTGCTGTATCTTATCAGAAATAAGAATTTTTAAGAAAACATGATTCTCCAGTCTGGGATCAGAGAAGAAGAGATTTCTTGTCCCATTGTTAGCTGGGGCTTGCAGGCATTGGCTGAATCCCAGTCTAGGATTTATATGTCTTCTGTAAACTCTAGTATAGAGTTATAAGTGTAGTCAGCCCGCTCCACACTTATAGGTTGGACTTCATAGAATCATAGAATCAAAGAGTTGGAAGAGACCTCATGGGCCATCCAGTCCAACCCCATTCTGCCAAGAAGCAGGAATATTGCATTCAAATCACCCCTGACAGATGGCCATTCAGCCTCTGTTTAAAAGCTTCCAAAGAAGGAAATTTCCACAGATATATAAACCCCTTTTTTCCCAGCTCCAGCAGACTTCACCTCTGAGGATGCTTGCCATAGATGCAGGCGAAACGTCAGGAGAAATGCCTCTAGAACATGGCCATATAGCCCGAAAAAACCCATAAGAACTGAACAATCCTACTGTTTCCTTGCTGATATTCTGAAGGACTTATTGGTTGTAGTACTTCATCCTTCTGCTTTTTGTGCAGAGGAAATAAGAGGAGCAGGACCTTGTTTCTAGGGGAAATTCCAAGTTGAAAAATTACACCTGTAGTTTCAGATGGAAATTCAGGTACATGGAGCTTGTAGAGGGGTCAGGATGGGAAAATCAAGCCCATGAGCCCATTCCAGCTCCCCACTTTTGTCATAAAAATATAAGATTCTTGGGAGGGGACTTTCTCTTGGACTCATCAGGATCTCAGAAAAAAGAGAACCTTCTTGGTGGCACCTTCCAGTTGCACTGTTTCCTCTCTTGTGAGTCTATGTTGTCCCCCTCTCTATTCTCTTTTGACCTGCAAGTCAATACCCTTTTCTCATTGTTTTGTGCCTTCATGCTCTTTGTGACTTATTCCTCATTGATAATTTTTGCCAACTTAACATCACACTGATGTTACTTGACTACATGCATCCTGATCTTGATCTGTGAAATATTGGAGGGCACAGAAAACACATTTACAGCAATAGTATTGATCAAGAGGCCACTAGGGGCTGATGCATTCCACTTCTATGTGTGCAACATCTGAACACAACCCTGCACATTTCCTGCATTTGCTTGACATATACCAAATCTGCTTTCATAGACATTTCACTCATCACCTTGATAGGCAAGCTGGCCACATGTAGTAATTGAAAAAAAAAAAAGAGAGAGAGGGAAATAGGAGCCTAAGACTGTAGTTAGGCACAAAACATTTCATGCCCTTCAGCATTGTGAATTGTCCATCAAAACAAGTTGCTCTCAGTCTCAACACTGATACTTTTAAAAGAAAAAAAGGAGAAAAAGTTGCAGAGACAAAGAATCCACTGTCTTTTTTATCTCTCCCTGCACAAAACCATTCCACTTGAGCTATCCTGTGTTCAAGGCCACAAATGCAGGCAATTAAAATAAAAGCGGCAGATTGTTTTTCAAGCACCACCAATCTAGATTTAACTCATGCAATGCAGAGAGTTTTCAAAAATGTATTTTTCCTTGAGGAAAAAAAAAAGGTTAGTGGAAGAATGTAAGGGTTTTGCACATAGATGCTTTAAAGAATTGTCAGTGCTACTACAGGTTAACTATGGAATGTGTCCAGGGGAGGGTGACTAAAATGATTAAGGGTCTGGAGAACAAGTCCTATGAGGAGAGGCTTAAAAAGCTGGGCATGTTTAGCCTGAAGAAGAGAAGGCTGAGAGGAGACATGATGAGAGCCATGGATAGATATGTGAGGGGAAGTCATAGGGAGGAGGGAGCAAGCTTGTTTTCTACTGCCCTGGAGACTAGGAGGCGAAACAATAGCTTCAAACTACAGGAAAGAACATTCAACCTGAACATGAGGAAGAACAAGTGAGAGCTGAGGAGCAGTGGAACTCTCTGCCCTGGAGTATGGTGGAGGCTCCTTCTTTGGAGGCTTTTAAGCAAAGGCTGGATGGCCATCTGTCGGGGGTGCTTTGAATGTGATTTTCTTGCTTCTTGGCAGGGGGTTGAACTGGATGGCTCACGAGGTCTCTTCCAAGTCTATTATTTTATGATTCTATCCCTTCCAAAATCTGAAATGCTCAAGGAATATGAAATTTTCCACATGGGTGGCTACAATAATTTAAACCTTTGGTTTCTTTACACAAACTATATTTCACACACCCCATTACTAACAATATTGTATAAAATTATCTCCAATATCACTCATGATGTATGTATATTCAAATACAGTTGAATAATCTGTCCTTGTTTATCTCGTGTTTATCTCGCCTGAGTTTTTAAATCTGTTTCTACCCAATTTTCTTTTATCCATTACATGTAGCTCGCCCATGTTACCGTGATTGTGTTTATTGTGTTTATTGTAATTTAATATTGCTATAGAGCCCCCGGTGGTGCAGTGGGTTAAAGCACTGAGCTGCTGAGCTTGTTGATCGAAAGGTCGCAGGTTCGATCCCGGGGAGCGGCGTGAGCTTCCGCTGTCAGCCCTAGCTTCTGCCAACATGCGGGAAGGTAACAGCGCTCCATGCAGTCATGCTGGCCACATGACCTTGGAGGTGTCTACGGACAACGCTGGCTCTTCGGCTTAGAAATGGAGATGAGCACCACACCCCAGAGTCAGACATGACTGGACTTAACGTCAGGGGACTACCTTTACCTTTACCTATGTTGTTTTTTTGTTTTATGTAATTGTGTTATTATTGTTTATTATCTGCATTTTCGGTTTTGTTTTATTTCATGTAATTGTTGTTTTGGGCTTGGCCTCATGTAAGCCGCACCGAGTCCCCATCGGGGAGATGGAGCGGGGTACAAATAAAGTTTATTATTTTTATTATTATGATTGGTAGATGATGCATAAATGTAATTTCTGGTTGCTTGAGAGTTACTGTTAAAAATAGACCTAGGTCTATAGTGGAAGATGCAATTCATCAAGTAGCCTTGACCCATTTAGGGCTTTAAAAGTAATGATCAGCATTTTGCATTTATTTGATGACAGTGAAAGCAATAGTGCCATAACTGTGTTGTGTGATGTAATGATGTCCGTGGACATCATTACATCACCGGTGATCCCTGCTTTAAAAGATGCATCATGTTTGCTATAGGAGCAGAGCCAGACATTCGTGGGTTCAGTCTGATGAATGGTGTAAACGCCATAAAATATGCAACAGTGAACCTTGCTTAACTTTTCTGATGTTCAGAGCATCCGAAGCTAGAACATTTTCCTTGACCATTGACCTCTAGCAGATATATCTGCTGGCATTATGATACAACATTCTTATCTGGAGAGGGTATGTTCCTGGATTTGGTGTGGAGATACATAAAATTGCAGATAATGGCAAACCTTATTAAAATGAATGATGTTGTTTATTCGCTCAGTCGTTTACGATTCTTTGTGACCTCATGGATCAGCCTATGCCAGAGCTCCCTTCAGCCGTGGCCACCCTTCGCTCCTTCAAGATCAAGCCACTCACTTCAAGGATAGCATCCATCCATCTTGCACTTGGTTGGTCCCTCTTCTTTTTTCCTTCCATTTTCCCTAGTATCACTATCTTCTCCAAGCTTTCTCATTGAATGATGATCATCATGAATGATGCCTGCCCCCCAAATACCATACAGATGTGCTGTGCTTGAAGACTTAGAAAATGCCTAGAGAAGGCACATTCTGTCGGATGGGAACAGATGAAGCAGCAGATATGGGTCCTGTGGATCCAAATCACATGGATACCATACAGCTCTTTGTGATAATTGGGATAAAAAAAAAACTTCAATGCTGAGAAAAAAAGGTTTCTGAAAATCTTTCCACTTTTCTCGTTGTATTTCAAGGGGGTGTTTTGAAGTTCTTTTGCAAGCAGCCACACTATTCCCTTCAATCCTAATGGGTTTAGGGAAAATATTATTTTCCATTCTTCTTGAAGGTAGCAAGGCTTCCTTCAGAACCTTTCATTTTTTCTCAAATTTGTGGTAGAAATAGATGATAGTGTAAAATCTCTTGATCCTTTCTCATGTTGATGCTCCTTGATCCTTTTCTGTTGCCCTGAGAACATGATGGAAAGATTTGTGTATTTTTTCCACTTTATTAAAGACCCAGAAGAGCCAATTAGCTATTCTGGATATTGCAGAAAAGCAGAAAGAAATGGATAGTGTTTTGTGGATGGAACAGTTCCAGCTGTTCAGCTTCACTTGGACAAGGCAACACTGGAGACTTCAGGAGACTTTTCATCTAATATTTGAGTTGAGTTTTCTTAAATCAAAATGGATAAAAGAAAGGAAGGAGAAATCAAGCAAGAAAAAAATTGAGCACAGGAAAGACAGCTCTACCAATCTTTTGTTCCTAACACATTTTAAGATGTGTCATCTTATTAAAAAAATCTTGCTTCTTTCCAGCTTATTCAAAGCAGACTCTTGAGTGTATCTATACTTTAGAATTAATGAAATGTGCCTCCGCATTAACTGCTGTGGTTAAATGCTATGAAATCCTGGGATTTCTAGTTTGGTGAGGCACCAACACACTTTGGCAGAGAAAGTTAGACCTTGTAAAACTAAAACTCCTGTGATTCCATTGCACTGAGCCAGGGCAGTTAAAATTGGTGTCAAAATGCTTGATTCTACAGTGCCTATTATTATTATTATTATTATTATTATTATTATTTAAGGAAGGCCACCTTACTTGGATCTGTGCATCATTTGAAAATACATCACACAGTCCTAAATACTTGGGAAGTGTTCAACTTGTGATTTTGTAATACGAATTCCAGCATATATATCTTGTTTGCTGTGTCATGCTGTGTTTTGTGTCAATAATAATAATAATAATAATAATAATAATAATAATAATAATAACCTTACTTGGATCTGTGCACATCATTTGAAAATACATCACACAGTCCTAGATGCTTGGGAAGTGTTCGACTGGTAATTTATGATACGAAATCGAGCATATAGATCTCGTTTGCTTTGACATACTGTGGTTTTGTATCAGTAAAATAATAATAATAATAATAATAATAATAATAATAATAATATAGCCTGCCCTTTCTCCCTGAAGGGACTCAGGGTATTTTTTTAAAACAGCTCCATTGGCTGCCAATAAGATTCTGGTCCCAGTTCAAGGTGGAGGTTATTACCTATAAAGCCCTAAACAGTTCGAGTCAAGCCTATTTTCATGATCATATCTTCCCCTATGAACCCGTTCAGGCCCTAAGATCTTCTGGGGAGGCCCTTCTCTTGCTCCCACCTCTGTCACAAGCATGGTTAGTGAGGATGAGGGAGAGGGCCTTTTTGGTGGTGGCCCTCCAGCTCTGGAACCCTCTCCCCAGGGAGAGTAGATTAGTGCCCACCCTGTGCATTTTCCATAAAGGCCTAAAAATGTGGATGTTCCAATGTGCTTTTGACTAATCAGTCCACTAGGTAACTTTGGCTCCTTCAGCCATAACATAATATCTGGTTCCTGCACTTTACCATTGTCCCAATCCTATAGTTGTATTGCACTAATTAACTGGGCCCTTCTAACCCATACTTATCATCTTGCTCCTGCACTTTTTCATCAGCCCTGTCCTTGCAACTGTTTTGCACAAGCCCGTGCCTCGTCCCTTAGTTTAGTATGTGACCACAGGAGGATACATAGGCTATTGGTTGTTGCGATTCTTATGTTTTTAAGATTTTTTTATTTGTAATGTCCAGGATGTGTGTAAGATATGCTAAACCTCCTCCTTTCCATAAGCTAGGTTACACAGATGGGTCTTTAAAAGCTTTTTTTTTCAAGGAGAAGATGTCATTTTTAGCTCTTTAGGGAGGGATTTCCAGAGTAGGGGAGCAGCCACTGAGAAGTCTCTCATTCCTACCAGCTGCGCATGAGATGGGGGTGGGACTGAGAACAGGACCTCCTCTGTGGACCGCAGTGCTTGTGTTGGTTTGTATGCAGAGATGTGGTTTTTCAAATAGTCTGGGCTCGAACTGCTTAGGGCTTTATAGGTAGTAACCAGCACTTTGTGTTTAGCCTGGAAGCAGATTGGCAGCCAGTGGAGCTGCCAAAACAAGGGAGTTGTCCTCTCACGATACAGCGCTCCCGTTAGTAATCTGGACTCCGATCTCTGAACTAGCTGCAGTTTCTGAACTATCTTCAAAGCCAGCCCCATGTAGAGAGCATTGCAGTAGTCCAGATGGGAAGTAACCAAGGCATGTAGTACCATGACCAGATCCAGCATCTCAAGGTATGGGCGTAGCTGGAGCACAATTTTTAGTTGTGCACTCTCTGAGCCTTCTTTGAGTGACTAAGCAGTTTGGGGGGTTTGCTAGAAAACCATAGAAGGAATTGTACTAGTTGCTTCAGGTCTGAATACAATGTGTTGGTGATAATATTTGAACCTTAAATGGCTTGGGACCACAACTTTTCATGATCACTCCAGCAGTGGTGGAGAGAATGGTGGAAATTGGGCATCTTTCAGGTTTTCCCAACTTCTTCAAATCTCTCTGTTTTGGTCCACTGTTGCAATGAGGATAGTTGGGGAACTTGGGAATTCTTTCAGGTCTTTCCAACCCCTCTTAGGCTTTATCTACACTGCCATATAATAAAGTTCAATGTAGTTTAACTGTATTGTAAAACTGCCTTCTATAGCAGCATAGATGGGGCCTTAATCTCCCCACTTTGGTGGAGAGGCATCAAAGAGCCTCCATGTTCTTTTTCTTCCTGTCTACAATCTGTATCTTTTGGAGAAATTGTTAAAAAACAGCCAAGCAAAACTCTCAGCCTTCTGTGTTCATGGATTAAATAGGTACAATGATTCCCAGTATTGAAAAGAAATATTCTATTTGCTTGCGATGCACCTAAGAAAAAAATATTGGGGAGAATAGAGTCAGTGACTGTAATTCAGCACCACAAGCACAATTGAATGCTTAGAGATACAAAGACTTCAGAGATCAAGGCACCTCATGTTCTCTCCTTATATATGAGCAAATCTGCCAATTCACCTTCGTCTGCATTCACCTACATGCACATCTCATGGTTACATTCATCAAAGTTATGAACAATTTTGGGAATCGGGTTCTCATCCATAGGAGGAAACTCTGACATTTACTGTGTTATCATTGTGCAGTGTCCTCGGGCAATGTTTTGGACCCACAGGAATCATTTTGTGCCATATTTCATGAATGATTTTCTCAGGGTAATGAGGGATTCTTTTTTTCCATCATGATTAAGAAATTACTGACCAACAAGCACAGAATGTCCTTATCAATGTTGTGACTGACGTACAGATAAGGAGACAAGGTAATGTAAGGAATGGCCTTCATTTCCCCTCAAGAAATCTTCTTTATCTTTCTGCTTCCCAAAGTATTTTCTCCATCATCCTCATTTTACTCTTAGTTTCTTTTTTTTATTTCCCGTCCTCAGGGCGCCTCTCCCACTCTTAGTTTCAAGTACATAACATTGAACCCTTGACTAACAATTAAAAATTTCTGACTCAGAATTAGTTTCTGCCCAATCCATCTGTTTGGCAATATCTTTCATAATATTATGTTGAACATATCTGGACCATATCTCCCAGAATCTACCTCCAATATTTCCAGTTGGGCAGAGAGATCATCCCTGTTGCAGAATTATAGCAGTTTGTTACCACTAACTTCCATGGCCATTCTCTCCCCTCTGTTATTTAACATCTATATGCAACCACTTGCTCAGCTGGTTCGAGGTTTTGGCCTTGAGTGTTATCAGTACACCGATGACACTCAGCTGGTGCTGAAGATGGAAGGCCGACCAGACTCTGTACCTGATTGTTTCCATCAGTGCCTCAAGGCCGTTACTGGATGGCTGCATGCCAGCAGGTTGAGGGTGAATCCAGCAAAGACGGAGATCCTATGGCTGGGTGGACCGGGCAGTGGGGACATCCATCTGCCCACCCTGGATGGCGAGGCGTTATGCCCGTCATCATTGGTAAAGAGTCTGGGAGTCCTTTTGGACCCTCTGCTGACGATGGAAGCCCAGGTCTCCGCCGTTAGCAGAACTGCCTTCTTTCATCTGCGGCAGGCTAGATGGCTGGCCCCCTACCTGTCCAGGGATGACTTAGCTACGGTGATCCAGGCTACGGTCATCTCAAGACTGGACTACTGTAACGCCCTCTACATTGGCCTTCCTCTGTCGGTGATCCGGAATCTCAAGTTGGTACAAAACGCAGCTGCTCGGCTTCTTGCGGGAATTCCGATGAGATGCCACATAACCCCAATCTTACTACAGCTGCATTGGTTACCAATTGAGCACCGGATCACTTTCAAAGTGATGGTACTCACCTTTAAGGCCTTGCATGGTCTGGGGCCTGAGGGACCGCCTCACCGCCTACCAACCCCAGAGATCCCTCCGTTCTGAGGACCAAGATCTATTGGAAGTCCCCAGTGTCAAGACCTTGCGTCTAAAAGCAACCAGACGCAGAGCCTTCACAGCAGTGGCACCATCACTCTGGAATATACTACCACCTGAAGTCCGTGCCTTGCGGGACTTACCAGCTTTCCGCAGGGCATGTAAGACATACCTGTTTCGACAGGCTTTTAATGTTTGATAGTGTTGTTTTTAAATTGTTTTAAATTGCTTTTAAATTTTGTTAGATTTTAGCTAGTCTTGTAAGCCGCTCCGAGCCCCAGGGGAGTGGCGGCATATAAGTTCAAATAATAAAATAAATAAATAAATAAATGGTTGCGCCCTATAGAATCCTTTGATTTGTAAAGTGTTTCAGCACCAGAGCTCTCTGCCAGAGAAGGATAAATAGCTCACAAAAACTACAAATTCCAGAATTCCATTGTATTGACCCAGGGCTGTTAATGTAGTGTCAGTGTTGCAATTCTGCAGTGTGGATACAGCAAGAAAGGGTTCTGAGTAATCATCCTTCCAATTTTTCAGCTTTTTTTTTAAACATCCCATTTTTTTTTCTTCTCCTCCCACTTTTTCCATTTGTCTCCAAACTGAATTCAAGCACAAGCATAATTTTCAGGCAATTAATTCAATATGAAGAGAGAGCAGAAATAGAAAGGGAAATATTGCTTTTTCCAGTAGGATAAAGCCAAACAAACTGCTTCAGCCTATTCTACCTTGTGTTTCCAACAAAGCATGGAAATGATTTTCTTTTCAGTCAGGAAGAGGTGATTTTCCTGGCAATGAGAGCTGCTCTGTAAGGATTATTGGACATAAAGAATTTTGCAGGATGAAAGGATGGAAAGGAAGGATGGAAGGAGAAGGAGGGAGAGAAGGAGGAAAGGAGGAAAGGAGGAAGGAAAGAGAGAAGGAAGGAAAGCCAAATGGAAGGAAGGATGAAATGGTGGAAGGGAACGATGGAAGGAAGGAAAGAAAGAAGGAAGGAAGGATAAAAGGGTGGAAAGGAATGGAGGTAGGGAGAAAGAGGGAGGGAGGGAATGAAGGGATGGAGGAAAGAGAGAAGGAAGAAAAGACAAAAGGGAAGGAAGGAAGGAGAAAGAGGGAAAGAAGGATGAAGGGTTGGAAGGGAAGGATGGAAGGAAGGGAAGGAAGATGGAAGGAAAAAGAGAAGGAAGAAAGAGAGGAAGAGAAGGATGGATGGAAGGAAGGAAGGAAGTGAAGGAGGAAGGAAAGTGAAGGAAGGAAGGACAAAGGGGTGGAAGAGAATTGAGGGAGAAAGGGGGAGAGAAGTAGGGAAGGAAGGAAGGAAGGAAAGAAAAGGAGGTAAAGAAAAGGTAAGATAGGATGGAAGGAAGGAAAGAAGGAGAAAGAGGGAAGGAGGGAGGGAAGAAAGGATGAAAAGGGTGGGAGGAAGGATGGAGGGAGAAACAGGAAGGTAAGGAAGTAAGACAGGGAGGGAAAGATAAAGGAAAGAAAAGGAAGGAAGGATAAGACGGAGGAAGAGAGGAGGGCCTGAGAAAAGAGCCCAAAAGACTGCATCCGGCCCTCGGGCCTGTGTTTGCCCATACCTGCTTTATCAGAAGAAAATATAGGGAATTATGGCAACCAGTAGACGTTGTCCAAAAAGGTTCTGTAGTAGTAGTAGTAGTAGTAGTAATAGTAGTAGTAGCAGCAACAGCAGTTTTAATACGTTTGGCATCAGAAGTAAAATGTAATGAAACCAAGGGGGCTTCTACACTGTAGAATTAATTCAGTTCAGCACCACTTTAAATGCATGGTGCAATGCTATAGAATCATGGAAGTTGTAGTTTTAAAAAGCCCCCTTTGCCAAACAGTGCTGATTCCTCACCCAACTACAAGCCCCACAGTTCCATAGTATTAAACCATGGCAGTTAAAGTGATGTCAAACTGCATGAATTCTATAATATTGGTGCATTCCTACATGATCTTTCTGATACATATTTCTTAACAATCAGCAATGGTGGTCCAAAAACACACATTTTAAATAGAATAATAGAATCATAGAACCGGAAGACAGCTTGTGGGCCATCTAGTCCAACCCGCTGCCAAGAAGCAGGAAAATTGCATTCAAAGCACCCTGAGAGATGGCCATCCAGCATCTACTTGAAATCCTCCAAAGAAGGAGCCTCTTCCACACTCCAGGGCAGAGAGTTCCACTGCTGCACACCTCTTACAGTTAACAAGTTCTTCCTAATGTTCAGGTGGCATCTCTTTTTCTGTAATTTGAAGCTATTGTTCAGCACCTTAGTCTCCAGGGCTAGGATTCACCCACCTCTTTATGACTTCCCCTCACACCTTAATACATGTCCCTCATCATGTCTCCTCTCAGCCTTCTCTTCTTCAGGCTAAACATGCCCAGCTCTCTAAGCCGCTCCTCATAGGGCTTGTTCTCCAGACCCTTGATTATTTTAGTAACTCTCTTCTGGACACATTCCAATAGGATAAAATAAGGATGAGAATTGGCAAACAATGACATGCACATTCAGTGAATCTGAATTCTGATATTTTAGTGCTTTTATATGCCCTGAGATACTTTTGTGGCGGAACAATGGGATACACATCAGTAACAAGCAAGCAAGCAAGCAAACTAACATTAACTTAAACTGAAACAACATAATATACATTTCTAAACCTGATAATAACCTGATAGAATTTGTAAATCTGTTCTTGCATTGAAAACAGCTGTCTATGGACAATGGATAATTCTCTGCTCAGCAAGACCCTAACCTTTAGACATTTTTCCATTTAGAAGGACTTGAGTGATATTCTGTAAATCACAAAGCAAGACCGCCAGCATTATCAATGTTGTCCTGGTGTCTCCTGTAGTAATACCTATCTTGGGATGCAAAGAAAATGCTTAATGTTTTTTGTCCTTGAAAAGGAGTATCTCAATATACTGGGACACTCTGCTGCAAAGATGGTTAACATTTAAAAGATTTTCCATAGTTTGGGAGTTTGTAAGGAAAAAAATATTACTGTCAAGCCATTCGGTGTCACTCTGCAGTCAACTTCTGGTGCGAGTTGACTATAAAGTAGTGCTGGAGTACCTAGGGATTTCTAGGTTGGGTCTACACCTGATATAATCCAATTTCAGAAAGCAGATTAGCTGCTTTGAACTGGATTATATGAGTCTACACTGCTATATAATACAGTTCAATGCAGTTAATCTGCATTCAGAAACTAGATTATATGGCAGTGTGAATGGAGCTCTCTCAGGTTTTGAAAAAGTGTTTTTTTAAAATGTGCTTTTCCACATCTGATACACATAACCTCAGCAAATACTGAAGATTGACTATGTGTGAAGATTTACTTCTCCTTCTATTGATAGACCAGCTGCATACTTTTGGGACTGATCCCTGTGGAAAGGGGAACTTGTTAGATTTGCGTCCAACCTATCTTCTAGACAGCATTTCCATCTATGAACCAGCACAGGCTTTAAGATCTACCGGAGATGCCCTCCTCTCGTTCCAACCTCCATCTCAAGTGTGGTTGGTGGGACCAAGAGTGAGAACCTTCTCGGTGGTGGCCCTTTGGCTTTGGAATGCCCTCTTGAGGGAGATCAGGCTAGCCCCCACCCTCCAAACCTTCTCCTCACAATTAACCAACAAGCCTTCGAACTTGTTTAGGCTCCCTAATAGCATATATGAGGACCTTTAGATTATTTATTAGCACCTTATACTTCTGAGATCAAATACTGTTGTTTTATTTACAGCAATTGCGATATTTTATTGTTTTTACCAGAGGGTACTGTGAATTTATGATGTTGTGTTGATTGTTTATAGTCTACTCATATGTTCTGTTTTGCACTTGTATTTTGCATGTCACACCTTGAGTGTTTTGTGAGCCTCCCCAAGCCTTTCTGGGAGATGGTGGCAAGATAGAAATAAAAGACTATTATTATTATTTTACTGACACAAAAACACAGTATGACACAGCCAACAAGATATTTATGCTGTATTTTGTATCCCAAAATCACAAGTCAAACACTTCCCAAGCATTTAGGATTAACAAAGTTTTAGAACACAATACACCAGACATTATGATTGTGATTGTTGAAAAGAAAAATATTATTATTATTATTTGAAACATAACAAGATGAGTCCACAGTAGACAAGATCACTGGAAGACAAATCAACCTTTCTTACCCCACTCTAACCCCTCCTCACCAACATTTTCTAGCTACCATCCACCCTTTGGCATATGACACAATCGGCAGCTGTTTCAGTGCCTACTTGTCACACTGGCACTGATCCTGAGCATGTTTAAGCCTGAAGCCTCAAGAATGGAATAAAACAGTGGTGGTGGGCATGGTTTTATGAAATTGCACCCCCCCCCCCCCCAAACAGCCAGGATAATTCCCAAATGGTTTGAGTTGGATCCCTGTATAACCCCAGCCTCTTCTCTTCGTTCAAGGTTTTGTTAGTTGTCTTCGCTCCACATCTTTCCATCTCCCATCCTCCAGTGATATGCTGCCAAATCACAGCCTTGGGTTTTGCAAAGAGATTTGGCTGCTTGATGTCCTTCCTGGCTGAAGGAACGCAGGAACAGCTTATCACTGAGAAGAAGGAACGAGGCCAATGTGTGGTTAGCTGCACCTGCAAAGATTTTTTTTCCTGAAAGACCTTTTGTTTATCCATTGGAGAGACCAGCTCCCTTTCTTCTATGGGAGAAAGCTTTCTTAGGGTGCATCTACACTCTACCATTAATGCAGTTCGACACGATTTTAACGGCCAGGGCTGAATATTATGGAATCCCAAGAGTTATCAATTGTTGAGGCACCAGCACTCTTTGGCAGAGAAAGCTAAAGATTTTGTAAAATTACAAACCCTATGATTCTGTAACAAACTAGGAGAAAGCCTTCTTAGGGTGCATCTGCACTCTACAATTAATGCAGTTTGACACCACTTTAATTGCCAGGGTGGAATATTATGGATTATTGGTCAGGCACCAGCACTCTTTGGCAGAGAAGGCCAAAGACTTTGCTACAGAATCATGGGGTTTGTATTTTTACGAACTCTTTAGCCTTCTCTGCCAAAGAGTGCTGGTGCCTCACCAAATGATAACTCTTGAGATTCCATAATATTGAGCCCTGGCAATTAGAATCATAGACTCATAGAGTTGGAAGAGACCTCATGGGCCATCTAGTCCAACCCCCTGCCAAGAAGCAGGAATATTGCATTCAAATCACCCCTGACAGATGGCCATCCAGCCTCTGTTTAAAAGCATCCAAAGAAGGAGCCTCCACCACACTCCGGGGCAGAGAGTTCCACTGCTGAATGGCTCCCACAGTCAGGAAGTTCTTCCTCATGTTCAGATGGAATCTCCTCTCTTATCGTTTGAAGCCATTGTTCCGCGTCCTAGTCTCCAAGGAAGCAGAAAACAAGCTTGCTTCCTCCTCCCTGTGGCTTCCTCTCACATATTTATACATGGCTATCATATCTCCTCTCAGCCTTCTCTTCTTCAGGCTAAACATGCCCAGCTCCTTAAGCTGCTCCTCATAGGGCTTGTTCTCCAGACCCTTGATCATTTTAGTCACCCTCCTCTGGACACATTCCAGCTTGTCAATATCTCTCTTGAATTGTGGTGCCTAGAATTGGACACAATATTCCAGGTGTGGTCTAACCAAAGCGGAATAGAGGGGTAGCATTACTTCCCTAGATCTAGACACTATGCTCCTATCGATGCAGGCCAAAATCCCATTGGCTTTTTTTGCTGCCACATCACATTATTGGCTCATGTTTAACTTGTTGTCCACAAGGACTCCAAGATCTTTTTCACACGTACTGCTCTCGAGCCAGGCATTGTCCCTCATTCTGTATCTTTGCATGTCGTTTTTTCTGCCTAAGTAGAGTATCTTGCATTTCTCACTGTTGAACTTCATTTTGTTAGTTTTGGCCCAACTCTCTAATCTGTCAATTAAAGTGGTGTCGAACTGCATTAATTGTAATGTGTAGTAGCACCCTAAGAAGACTTTCTCCCAGTTTGCTACAGAATCATGGGGTTTGTATTTTTGCAAACTGGATTAATTCTGCAACGTGAATTCACCCATAGTATATGTATCACACTTATTTGGACCCATGAAACCACCTTCTGCTGATTCATACCTAGTTGTCCTGATATTATCTACTTCAGGAGTTGGGTGGTATTGAAAGTGACCAGCATAGTCGTCTGTCCTTCAGTGGCATTCCTACCAGCATGTCACAGATAAAAACTGGGGCAAATTCCTAAAAAGGATACATCTCTAGAAATGTTCTCAATCCTCCAGTGTAGGTCGTGCATTTGCTGTTTAAGATTTGCTGTTAATGGTTCCATGGCAAGTTCTAGATCTGGGTGGGTGGGTGGGGTCATACAGTTTCGTTCTTTTTAAAATTTCCAGAGAAAGATGGGATGATAATGACAATGACAACAGCAACAAAACCAACAACTATTATCATTACAACCTACTTCCCTCCTAAAAAAAAATACCCTGGCAACACTCTTCACAATCAATAAGCCTGGACTGCATTCAGGCTTATTGATCCTATGAGACCCTATGCAGAATGTGGAAAAGTTACTTTTGGTACCACAAATCCCTGGGTGACCATTGTCATGCTTTCTGTGAATTGTTTTAAAAAAATCTTTTTCCCAAATCCAGAGTAAGATTCTGAGCTATAAAATATAAAATTTAAGAGGACCTATAGTATTATATAAAATTCAGTAATCCGTTGCATTTTTCATACTTTATTTTTCAGAGGCGGTACATAATTTATTTGATATGATTTATATCCTACCTTTCTTTCAAACTGGGGGACTCAAGATTGCTCGGAAGAAGATTTAAGAACAGATAAAGATTAAAACGCAAAAAGTAATGGGGCTCAATCCTGGTGTTAGATTTGTGTCAAGCTGAGTTACTACATCACATGGTGAATGGGGGAGTCGGTACATAGGTAAACCCCATTGATTCAAGGGGTCTGCTCTAGCTAGGAGTCAGGCGATCATAGCCTGCTTTCTATTGAGAAGTTATACTGAAAGTAATGTTGTAATTTCAATTTAATAAATAGGAGCCCCTGGTGGCACAATGGGTTAAACTCTCAAATCCAGGGAGAGTGCAGATGAGCTCTCTTTGTTAGCTCCAGCTACCTTTGTGTCCAATTCTGGGCACCACAATTCAAGAGAGATATTCTGGGCACCACAATTGACAAGTTAGAATGTATCCAGAGGAGGGCAACTAAAATGATCAAGCGTCTGGAGAACAAGCCCTATGAGGAGCGGCTTAAAGAGCTGGACATGTTTAGCCTACAGAAGGGAAGGCTGAGAGGAGACATGATGGCTATGTATAAATATGTGAGGGGAACTCATAGGGAGGAGGGAGCAGGCTCGTTTCCTGCTGCCCTGGAGACTAGGACATGGAACAATGACTTCAAACTACAGAAAAGGAGATTCCATCTGAACATTAGGAAGAACTTTCTAACCATGAGAGCTGTTCAGCAGTGGAACTCTCTGCCTTGGAGTGTGGTGGAAGCTCCTTCTTTGGTTTTAGAAGATCCCAGGAACAAATTCACAATGGCAAAGTTTGGATGGCCATCTGTCGGGGTGCTTTGAATTCAATTTTCCTGCTTCTTGGCAGGGAGTTGGACTGGATGACCCACAAGGTCTCTTCCAACTCTATGATTCTATGTTAACCAAGTAAGATGAGAGAGTAAGATGAGAGAGAGGTCAAGATGGCAAAAGTTATTAAAGAGGAAGAAAAGACAAACTAGAAGAACCTGCAGCATTTTGCTTTTATCTGAATCTACTGGGGAGAACAACATTCTACATCTCCCTCTCTTTTCCTCCCTGCAAACTACTTTTTACCTTTGAATTCAGTTTGCAGTAATTGATGTAAGCTGGGGAGAAAGGAGAAAGGAGAGCTGAAGAAGCTTGATGTTCGCAGCTTGGGTGTGACCCTGGACTCATCGTTGAGCCTGGATCCCCAGGTTTCAGCGGTGACCAGGTGAGCATTTGCACAGCTCAGGCTCGTGCGCCAGCTGCGCCCGTATCTCGGGAAGTCTGACTTGGCCACGGTGGTACACGCTCTGGTCACATCCCGCCTTGACTAGTGCAACGCTCTCTACGTGGGGCTGCCCTTGAAGACGGCCCGGAAGCTGCAGCTGGTTCAGGGCGCGGCAGCCATGTTACTAACTGGAGCGGGTAGCAGGGAGCACACAACGCCCTTGTTGTCCCAGCTCCACTGGCTGCCGATTTGCTACCGGACCCAATTCAAGGTGCTGGTTTTGGCCTACAAAGCCCTAAACGGTTCCGGCCCAAAATACCTTTCGGACCGCATCTTGGCCTACGAGCCCACGAGGACCTTGAGATCGTCTGGGGAGGCCCTTCTCTCGATCCCGCCTGCCTCACAGGCACGGCTGGCGGGGACGAGGGAGAGGGCCTTCTCGGTGGTGGCCCCCCGGCTATGGAACACTCTCCCTGCAGACATCAGACAGGCGCCCTCCCTCATGGCCTTCCGAAAAAGCCTTAAGACATGGCTGTTCGAGAGGGCATTTAATTAAGTGCAACTACAATGTGGTAAAGAAGATCGGAATGGAACAAGGAATATGAGACTGGTTGTGATTCTACTAAGAGACGAAGCGGATTTTTAGTGTTGTCTGTAATTGTTGTATAATCTATATGTTGTTGTAATTGGCTTCCTTTGTAAACTGTCTTCTATATGTGTTTGTACACCGCCATGAGTCGCCCTAATGGGCTGAGAATGGCAGTTAATAAGTGCATCAAATAAATAAATAAATAAATAAATAAATAAATAAATAAATAATGCATATGTGTGTATGGAGGTATCAAGGCATACCTAGGTGCTG
The DNA here is from genome assembly GCF_037176765.1 of Anolis sagrei. Classification (NCBI taxonomy): domain Eukaryota; kingdom Metazoa; phylum Chordata; class Lepidosauria; order Squamata; family Anolidae; genus Anolis; species Anolis sagrei. The sequence goes on along the minus strand of NC_090021.1, from coordinate 20,265,897 downwards.
CACTTTAATGTACAGGTTGTGCACTCTTGCTCTGGAAATAAATTTATACACAGTTTCCCTGCAAGAGATGTAGAGAATGAGTAGGAAAATCAGCATAGAAGCAAATTTCAAATTAGTATGCTAGTGTAGCCTGCAGGGATTATAAGTGATCCAACATTTATCTGTAATTGAAATGCAGAAATGTAAAAGAAGGGGAGAAAGGGGGGAAATAAGAGTCCAGCCTTAGCTGTCATTAAATTTACTGACTGTAACATGACTGTGAACTATTCTTTTCACCAACCCAATGAAAGGCGGAAAAAAATCCATGGAGATGGAGAATAGAAAATGAATGGTATCAGATGCTTTAGGTTCAAGGGTAGAAGGGGTAGAAATGGCGATAGCATCCAGGGGCGGCTCAACCCATTACGCAAAGTAAGCATTTGCAGTATAGTTGATTTTGCCCAGGGGTGCTCTTGAGGCGGCTCTTGGGGGAAAATAGACCTTGACATATGCGAGTTGTAGTTGCTGGGATTTATAGTTCACCTACAAGCAAAGAGCATACTGAACTCCACCAATGATGGAATGGAACCAAATATGGCACACAGAACTCCCACGACAAACAGAAAATATATATCAGTGATTGGTTTTTTTTTTTGGGGGGGGGGGGAGGGGAGCCGCCACCGTTTGCTTATCGTTGAAAATTACTTAGGGCCACCTCTGATAGCATCATACTGGTTAAAAAGGGGAATTATAATACCATAAAACTAGAAAGGATCACAAAGACAATCTAATCTAATTCATCCTCTCAAGGTGCATCTCCTCTGTAGATTTAATGCAGTTTGATGCTCTTTTAAATGCTATGGCCCAATGCTTTGAAATTATATGTGTAATAATTTGGTGTCACACTGGAAGGGAAGACTAAAGACTACCATGTATCCATAGCATTGAACCATAGCAGTTAAAGTGGTGTCAAATTGCATTCATTCTACACTGTAAATGCGCCAATAGTGCTGAATCTATAACAAAAGCATTCCTGCAAGATGGCCATTCAACTTCTGAAGGCAAACCTACTACCGCAATCTATAAAACTGTGTTGCTGTGAGTTTTCATGACGTTCCAACACACAGTTTTCCCGGCTGTATGGCCATGTTCCAGAAGCATTTTCTCCTGACATTTTGCCCACATCTAAGGCAGGATGCCTGCCATAGGTGTGGTTGAAACATCAGGAGAGAATGCTTCTGGAACATGGCCATACAGCCTGGTAAACTCACAGCAACACACAGCCACGAAAGCCTTCGACAATCTATAAAACTGTTTAGAAAATGTATAGCATGCAAGCTGAATCTTTGCAGAGAGTTCCACTGTTCAGCACTGTGTTGGAAGCTCCTTCCTTGGAGACTTTTAAACAGAGGCTAGATGGACATCTGTCAAGGGTACTTGGATTGTGCTTTTCCTATATGGCAGGGGGTTGAACTAGATGGCCCATGTGGTTTCTTCCAACTCTATAATTCTATTATTCTAATCCAGAGCAAACTGGGAAATCCAAGGCCCCTTTCACACAACTGAATAAAATCCCTATTATCTCCTTTGAACTGGAATACATGGTAGTGTGGACTCAGATAAACCAGTTCAAAGCAAATATTGTGGGGTTTTCTGCCTTGATAATCTGGGTTATATTGCTGTGTGGAAGGGCCCCCAGTTTTCTCCGCATTAATTCACTTTTACTTGAAGTGTCCTTTGGATGCCTCAGGTAAAAATGTCCCACGTTTTGGGCCTGCCTGGAATGGCCCACAAGCCACATGTCACCCATTCTTTATATATGCTACCTATTTTTCCTGCCTAAACCAAGTGATGAAAGATGTGTCCATTGATTCCCCCGCTCCCTTGGTAACAGAAATCAATGTAAATGCCAGTGTGTAATGCAGAAAGTTACTTAAAAAAATTAATGAGTAAAAGCAGCTTTGGGTCCCATATTAGTATAAAGGCAGGATATCAGGCAGCCAACTCATCAGTCCATCAGGCAATCAATCAATGTAACAAATTATGGCTTAAGCAGCACTGCACGGAGTAACAACTTTAAAAAGAAACTTCCAGTGATTTGCTTTCTTCTCTGCAAGTGAACTGCTAACATTCAAAACTTGTTGGCAGATATGCTCCACTTTATGATAATAATGTAGTGTGGGGCAGGCGTCCTCTCCTAAATGCAAGGATGCTGCTAAGAATGCTTAAGAGCTTCATTTCCTATTGGGATATTTAGTTGTTGGGTTTCCTATGCCTTCCAATAAAATTCAAAATGCCATATACACTACAAGAAGTGGAAACTGCTATGGTGAAAGTGTGAACTCCTCAAAAATAGTTCATTTATTGTCAAAATAATATCATATGAAAGCTGACTGGCACAACCTGGGGATCACAACCAGATACAGTGAAGACATCTGCCCTGGCACTTTTCTACTCTACTGCTGAGTATGCATGACCAGTGTGGAACACATCTCACCACGCTAAAACAGTAGGTGCAGCTCTTAATGAGACATGCCACATTATCACAGGCTCTCTGTGTCCTACACCACTGGAGAAATTACACTGTTTAGCCGGTATTGCATCACCTGACATCCACTGGGAAGTAGCAGCCAATAATGAATGGACCAAGACAGTGACATCCTTGGCCCATTCACAGGAACACCTCAGCAAGCAGGAACATCTCAGCAAGTGAGAGTCCAAGAGTGGCAGGCTAAAACTCTGAACCTCAATCCATGGCTGATACTAGATGACTTTTTCCTGGGCACATAGAAGACTGGGCAACTTGGAAGGTGGTGAACAGACTGCGCTCTGATACCATGAGATGCAGAGCCAACTTTAAGAAATGGGGCCACAAAGTGGAGTCCACAACATTCGAGTGTGGAGAAGAACAAACCACAGACCACCTGTTACAATGCAGCCTGAGCCCTGCCACATGCACAATGGAAGACCTTCTTATAGCAACACGAGAGGCACTCCAAGTAGCCAGCTACTGGTCAAAAGACATTTAATATAATGCCAAGTTTTTAAACTTTGTGTTTTCTCAAATGCATCACAACGATACCCTTGGTTCACCCCTAATACGATAAATAAATAAATAAATTGTCAAAACATTTTTCAGTCCACATTCCAGTATTTTAAGTATGTATAAGTACCTTGAAGGCACCAGATTTTATCTTATCTTATTTTGGAAACTAGGCAGGGTCAGATCTGGCTCGTCCTTGGAAGGCAGTTGTTGTTGCGTGCCTTCAAGTTGTTTCCAAGTTATGGCAACTCTAAAGTGAATCTATCACAGGTTTTTCTTGGAAATATTTGTTCAGCGCGGGTGCCTTTGCCTCTCTCTGAAGGTGAGAGTGTGTGATTTGCCCAGTGGGTTGCTGTGAGTTTTCTGGGCTGTATGGCCATATTCCAGAAGCATTTTTCCTGATGTTTTACCCACAACTATGGCAGGCATCCTCAAAGGTTGTGAGGTTTGTTGAAAACTAGGCAAGTGGGGTTCATATATCTGTGAAATGTCCAGGGTGGGAGAGTGAACTCTTGTCTGTTTGAAGCAGCCAAGTTTTGAAGCTGCAAGGCTATTCAATGCTAATTAAGGTGATCAATTGCAACATTCACACGCACCTCAAACAGACAAGAGTTTTCTCTCTCATCCTGGACATTCCACAGGCATATAAAGCCCACTTTTCTAGTTTCCAACAGCCCTCACAAACTCTGAGAACGCCTAACTAAGATGTGGGTGAAATGTCAGGAGAGAATGCTTCTGTAACATGGCAATACAGCCCAGAAAACTCACAGCAATCCAGTGAATCTGGCCATGAAAGCCTTTGACAACACATCACCCAGTGGGTTTCCATGGCTGATGGGGATTTGAACTCTAGCCTCCAGACTCAAGGTTCAGTGCTGAAGCCATACACTAATCTGGCTCTCTACTTGGAAGGAAGACTGCCAAGGAATACCAGGTGCTGTTGACTGTATTTAGAGGAAAACAATGGCAAAACACTTCCAAGAACTCCTTGCCTAAGAAACTCCTTGCCTCCTTGCCCATAGAATTTATTTATTTACTAGCCGTCCCTTACCCCATGTTGCTGTGGCCCAGTCTAGTGATCGAGAAAATAAAGTAATAAGAAAGCGTTTCTAATATATGTAATTTCTTGATGCTTGTGGGTAAACAGTATTTCTTGTAGTTTCTTTGTCAGTGTTGATGTAGAAATTGTCTAGTTTGCCTACTCTGGACGTGCAACATATAATTGTCCTTCTTTAGGGGTCCCTTTCAAATCTATGAATCTATATTTGTCATATACATGTGTGTGTGTGTGTGTGTGTGAATCTTATCTATCTATCTATCTAATCTATGGCTAGATGGTTTTTTGCCAGGAGGGCTTTGATTATGTTGAAGGGAGTTGGAAAGGATGGCCTTAAGGCAGTGTTTCTCAACCTGGGGTCAGGACCCCTGGGGAGGGTCACGAGGCGGTGTCAGAAGGGTAGCCAAAGACCACCAGAAAGCACAGTATTTTCTGTTGGTCATGGGGGTTCTGTGTGGGAAGTTTGGCCCAATTCTATCATTGGTGGGGTTCTGAATACTCTGTAGGTGAACTATAAATCTCAGTAACTACAACCCCCAAATGTCAAGATCTATTTCCCCCAAAACCTCATCTGTGTTCATATTTGGGCATAAGGAGTATTTGTGCCAAGTTTGGCCTAGATCCTTCATATTTATTTATTTACAGTATTTGTATACCGCTTTTCTCACCCCGAGGGGGACTCAAAGCGGTTCATTGTTTGAGTCCACAGTGCTCTCTGGATGTAGGTGAACTACAACTCCAAAACTCAAGGTCAATGCCCATCAAACCCTTCTAGTTTTTTTTCCCTGTTGGTCATGGGAGTCCTGTATGCCAAGTTTGGTTCAATTCCATCGGTGGTGGAGCTCAGAATGCTCTTTGATTGTAGGTGAACTATAAATCTCAGCAAATACAACTCCCAAATGACAAAATCAACTTGGATTAGTAGGTGTCTTGTGGTCAAATTTGGCAGCAATTCGTCCAATGGATTTTGAGTTATGATATCATTCAAAATGAACAGAGCATTTATATAGATAGATAGATAGATAGATAGATAGATAGACAGACTCTATTTGTATCCCACCTTTCTCTACCCCGAAGGGGACTCAAGGCAGCTTTACATATGGCAACTATTCAATGCCTTTGAAAAACAAACAGTTGAAATATATTAAGTTAAAAATTAAATGCATATTAAAAGCATATAAAACATTACAATCACGATTAAAAATCACACCATCCACAATCGTAATCCGGAGCCGTTCCAAAAGTCATTGCACATAATTCCGTAGCTATTATTCCATGGTAGTTCATCTCCAAAGGCTTGACCCCAGAGCCAGGTTTCCTTCTGAAGGCCAGGAAGGAGGGAGCTGCTCTAATATTACCTAGAGAGTCTAGAAAATTCCTAGAGAGACTATTTTCCTTCAGGTAGGGCTCACTAAAACTGCAGATATGGTTTCTCCAGTTATGGATTTAAGTCTGGTAGTTTACTTGTGGCCCCAAGACTGATTTTGTGTCCATAGACTGCCATAAAAACCTTGTCTTTGAATGAGGAAAAAAACCCCCAAGGTTGCTTTCTGCTCATAGGATCCTCCAAGAACTGCAGTTTTTGAACTGTGTGTATGGTGGTGGTGTTGGGGGTGGGTCACAGGACATGTAATTATTAAGTATGTCATTTTTTTCAGTGAATGTTTGTAATATTTTAGCAATGCTTTGCACAATAAGGAACTATGTGTTTGTGAATCGGAGCTGTTTGGGATTTAATTAAACAAACCTCGCCCTCCCTAGCTTCAACATTTAAAAGAAGAGGACTGAACAAAACTCCTTGTAAAAATGTCTAGATGATAAATTCAATTCTTTCAGGGCATAACTCACTATAAAGGATGTGCCGTCAAGGAGACAGTGAATTTTTAAGAGTTGTTTCTTGAAGGTAAAATGGGACAAGACAATCAGCGCTGGAGGTCATCGATTCAAACTTGTTGTTTAGGCTTCTCATCATCTCTGTCTAGACTCAATACTTACCAAACTGGAGGCGCTGACAATCTCCTGCAACCTATTTGTGACGTTCATAAGGATGTTTCAAATTAGCAAGGGCAAGACATTTCTATATGCATTGTCAATATCCTTTCCATGTTTCAGTGATATAAACACTGTCAATATCTTTTTCATACTCCAGGGGTGCATCTACACTGTAGAATTAGTGCAGATGGACACTACTTTAAAGCCTTGCTAAACTTTCCTTATTGTACAAAGCCTTGCTAAACTTTCCAGGTTAGGAGCTGCTGTGGCACAATGGGTTAAACCCTTGTGCTGGCTAAATTGCAGACCTGAAGGTCAGTGGTTCGAATTCATGAGATGTGGTGAGTTCCTGTCTGTCAGCTCCAACTTCTCATGCGAGGACATGAGAGAAGCGTCTCACAGGATGGCAACCTATCCGGGCATTCCCTGGGCAACGTCTCTGCAGATGGCCAATTCTCTCACACCAGAAACAACTTGCAGTTTCACAAGTCACTTCTGACACGATAAAAAAACCCTGCCATGGCTCAATGCTTTTGAATCATGGGAATTGTAGTCTGGTGAGGCACCAGCACCCTTTGGCAAAGAAGGCTAAAGACCTTGCTGGACTACATACCAAAGATTTCAATGCAATGAGTTATGGCAGTTCAGGTGTTGTTATGGCAGAACTGAAGACCGACAGGTCAGAGGTTCAAATCTGGGGAGAGTGCAGATGAGCTCCCTCTGTCAGCTCCAGCTCTCCATGCGGGGACATGAGAGAAGCCTCCCACAAGGATGGTAAAACATCAAAACATCTGGGTATTCCATGGGCAACATCCTTGCAGACGGCCTCTTCTCTCACACCAGAAGTGACTTGCAATTTCTCAAGTCGCTCCTGACACGAACAAAATGTGTTGTCAAGCTGCATTAATTCTACAGCACAAATGCAGTCCAAAACTCCATGAAAACTTTCTGTCCTGAGTCCATTCTCTCAATGTAAAAATCTGAACACATAATAGAGGGTCAAAATGTGCTCTTGTCCTGTTGCTGTTGCCAATTAAAAACCCAAGAGTGGAACAGGGTTGCAGGCAGAAGCCATAACAAATGAGTGTATGATGGGGTTGCTAGACCCTCGGCTACTGCCTGGAGTTTCGGTGGATTGTTCCCAGGCGGCAGGTGAAGATTTAAACTTTCCAGTTGTCATGGAGTCAGTCAAGAGATAAGGCTGCATGCAACCTTTTGCTCAGGTAGGGAGCCTTCTGACTGGCTGGGCAGCTTGCTGTGCTTTGCAAAGGTTAATTGTTTTAAAGCCAGTGTTTCAATTTGCAAAGACATTTAATTTCCAACCAGGAAAATAGGTTCCAACTCTGCATGTATATTTTATGTTTGCACAACAAGCTGTGTGTGTCAGAGAGATTCTTGCTTAATACATAATGTGTGATGACAGCATTGGGCTCCATCCTTGTGACATCATCAGAGCCCATACTGAAGATCGACAGGTCACAGGTTTGAATCCGGGCAGAGGCAGATGAGCTCCCTCTATCAACTCTAGCTCCTCACGCGGGGACATGAGAGAAGCCTCCCAGAAGGGTGATAAAAACATCAAATCATCCGGGCGTCCCCTGGGCAACGTCTTTGCAGACGGCCAATTCTCTCACACCAGAAGTGACTTGCAGTTTCCCAAGTTGCTCCTGACACAACAAAAACAAAATCAGAGCCCATTCCTTGGTCTCATATTTTGAGATCAATAGGATCGTCTTGCTTCCTGTCTAAAGAAAAGCTCATATAATTGTGATTGCCTAATTGAGATTAATGGTTGCTTCACATGAGAATTAGCTAACATGCAACCTATGGGCAGCAATCAATCCCACACCCCCCTGAAATCCTCCTGGCATTACTTCAGAGGAGAAATTCACTTAGTTTGATTCTTCTTTAAAACAAACTCTAATCTAGACCTAACTTAGGCATAAAGACTTCTACAGATGCGGACTGCAGCCAGGGAATCAGAAGATGTTTACTTCTTGGGAGGAGAGAAATGACCGATCTTGATAAAACGGTTAAGAGTACAGACATCACACAATAAAGGTCCGCATAGTTAAAGCAGTGTTATTCCCCATAGCAACCTATGGATGTGAGAGCTGGGCCACAAGGAAGGTTGAGTGAAGGAAGAGAGATGCTTTTGAACTGTGGTGTTGGAGGAAAATACTTGGACTGCAAGAAGATTCAACCAGTCTGTACTTCAGAAAATAAAGCCCAACAGCTCACTGGAGGAAAGGATATTAGAGGCAAAGATGACATACTTTGGCCACAGAATGAGAAGACAGGAAAGCATGGAGAAAATAATGTTGCTGGGGGAAACTGAAGGAAAAAGGGAGAGGGGTCGACCAAGGGCAAGATGGATGGATGATATCCTTGAAGTGATTGGCTTGACCTTGAAGGAACTGGGGGTGGCGATGGCCAACAGGGAGCTCTGGCGTGGTCTGGTCCATAACATCATGAAGAATCGGAAACAACTGAATGAATAAACACACACAGACCTAACTTTGATCCTCCATCCTTTTCAAATGTTTCTAGGAAATCTGAAATTGGCTTCCAGATAGTTTTGGTTTTGGAGGGAAATAGGGTAATGGTGAAGAAAAGCCCACCAAATAGGAGATATACACTCCTAAGTCAAATTTCTTGTTAAGAGACCACATTTATGAATCATTCATGGATTGTGAGTTAGAGGAGATTCAACATAGACAAAAAGAGGATTTTTTTTTACGTGGCACACAGTTAAACTATTGAATTTTCTTACACAAAATAAGACAAGGATGGGGAAGGCTCCTTCTTTGGAGGCTTTAAAGCAGAGGCTGGATGGCTATCTGTTAGGGTGTGCTTTGAATGCGATTTTCCTGCTTCTTGGCAGAATGGGATTGGACTGGATGGCCCACGAGGTCTCTTCCAACTTTATGATTCTATGATTTTAAAAGTATGGCCTACAAAGATCTAAACATGCAGCAAACTGACCAATTGCTTTTCTTGGAAATTTCTGGGGGGGATGGGGACAACTGATCAATGAAGTGTGGAGATTAGGTGCAGTTCTCCAAGCTCCCAGGAACACACTTTCAACCATTTCCTTCCCAGATATTGTTAATACTCTCCCCATCCATAAATGTATCATGTACTCCTAGGTATTATGAATATATGACTTTTCAAAATACTGTCAGCCACTCAAAAGAAAGCATTGTGGTGGCTATCACAAGTATTCTTTACTATATATTTTGATCCACAGGTTCTCCTCCTATTAGTGAGTTCAAATTGCCACTTTTTATCTCTCCTTGCTCTCATCCGGCTTTCTTCCAATTTTGGATTGTTGAATGATTACTTAAACAGGGGGACAGATGTGGGAAATGGATAAAAAGACCTAAGAGAAAGAGAAAAGAGCTGCCACTAAAATATATCCCCAGATTAAATCTGAAACAGATTTGGGGATGCTTCTTTAGGTTAATAGTCTAAGGAGGTTCAGAGAAAGGTAACAAAGTTTGTGTAAGACTTACTAAAATCTGCCTAAGGGGGTTGGGATGGTTCTATTTATTTAAGAATTTAATCAGATTTTGTGTTGTCGAGGGCTTTCATGGCTGGAATCACTGGGTTGCTGTGAGTTTTCCATGCTGTATGGCTATGTTCCAGAAGCATTCTCTCCTGATGTTTTGCCCACATCTATAGCAGGCATCCTCAGAGGTTGAGGGGCCTGTTGGAATGCCCCTCAAATGAGGTTTCTGTATCTGTGGATATATATCTTCTCCCATTCTGGACATTTCACAGATATATAAACCTCACTTGCCTAGTTTTCAAAAGACCTCACAACCTCTGAGGATGCCTGCCATAGATGTGGGCGAAAGGTCAGGAGAGAATTCTTCTGGAACATGGCCATACAGCCTAGAAAACTCACAGCAACCCAGGGACCAGATTTTGTCTGATACAAATGGCAACATCAATTTCTTCTTAGGCATTTGGTGTGGTCAATCCTGGTCATTGTGAATTCTGCATCCACAGATTCAACCATCCATGGCTTGAAAAGAAAAGAAATCCCCAAAGAATTTTTTTTCTATGCCATTGTATATAATGAGACTTTGATACTCATGGATATCCACAGGGGTCCTGGAACCAAACATGAGTAGATACTCAAAGCCCACTGAATAAAAAGATATATGAATACAATCAGGACATGCAATTAAACATCACAATGCAAATTGTTCCTGTTTAAGACTGCAACCAGCTAGTCATCCATTGTCCTCTTCAAGTATACTCCATTCCACACATCCTTCTCTCTTTAACTTCCTTCTCCTTTTCTTCTTTATCTTCCAAAATTCAGTCAGGCACTCTTTGGTCACTGAGCCTGCTCAGTCCCTATTATGCTTCCTGCTTCTATCCTTTAGGACCCCTGCCTCTTGTAATTCTGTAAATCTGTTAATTCCCTCAAGACTTAGGATATCTCCCTATTATGTTCAGGCTACATAGATCCATGCTCAAAGAATAAGATTGGTGCTAGCCAACAGTCCAAATACACCCTAATTATAAGTTGCTAAATGAAGAAGTCAACAAAAATGGTTATTTTTCCAACAAACAAAAATACCAGCACACTTGTGGCATAATTATTTTTTAAATTATTATTTTATGAAAATGTTGTGCCATAAAGTACCCTTTAAGGTGAATTGCATGGCATCTATCATGACTTCTTGCACTCTCCCATTAGTGGAACCATAACTGGTCTATAAGTAGGAGCCCCCGGTGGCACAGTCAGTTAAACCACTGAACTGCTGAACTTGCTGACTGAAAGGTCGCAGGTTTGAATCCGGGGAGTGGTGTGAGCTCCTGTTGTTAGCCCCAACTTCTGCCAACCTAGCAACTTGAAAACATGCAAACATGAGTAGATCAATAGGTACCACTCTGTCGGAAAGTAATGGCACTCCATGTAGCCATGCTGGCTACATGACCTTGTAGGTGTCTACGGACAATGCTGGGTCTTTGGTCTAGAAATGGAGATGAGCACCAACCCCCAGAGTTGGACATGACTGGACTTAATGTCAGGGGAAAATCTTTACTTTAACTGGTCCATATCTTTACTCAATGCATTTGTAGGCTAAACTAAAAATCGGTTGTAATTTGGCTAAATGTGATGAAACTCCATATTTTTTTTAGTGATGACCACACAGCTAAGTGCTGGTGGTATATTTTAGTGTTAGCAAACTGGAGCCACATCTGATAAAGAACATTGGCTGTTTCAGTCTGTGCTAAAATAAATAGGAACTTTAAGTAACTGTCTTGCCGTTGAGAAATCCAACACAAGGAGCTGCCTCCATTTATTCTCATTAGTTGTTCTAGGACTGTTTCACTCTGCAAGGACTATTTGGTCTTTTGTTTGGACTTTATCTAAGATTCCTTTCCCTAGCTCCTTTTTGAACACATCACAAAGTTCACAAAGTACTTTTTGTGATCCGAAGGCAAACAGCTAACTTCTCACTGAGAGAAATGAAAAAGAAAGAAAACAGTTCTCTATATGGAATCCCAATGAAAATGCCAGGTTCTAAAAAAGAACCAACAACCAACACCACCAACATTCTTTATCAGATGGAATATAGAAAACCTTCAATTAAGCCAACTATACTTTGGCACACAAACTCTGTAGTTTCAGTTGCGTTGAAGTAACTGTGTTTCAGAAAGAATGTTGAGCACTTTCATATAAATTACTGGAGACACATCCAGAAAAAAAAAGTTGGCCGAGCTAGTCTTTGCTCATTTCAAAATGCTTTCGGGGAAGGGGTGAGCAGGTCAAATATTGTTTCTGGAGGAGTTGAGCATCCCTTTTAGAAGGCCGTCATCACTGTCCAGATGTTTTAGGAGCTCTTTCCCCTGCAAACCAGAGCCTGCTATGTAACTTGGCAACATTTCTTTGCTTGCTTTTCCCTCCCTTTACTCACAGTTCGGTGGAATTCCTGGGGATGTCCTTTGGCACGGAGGTCACCTTGTTCTCCTGGCAGATGAAGGCCATCCTGTTTGAGCATTGGCAGAGCGGATGTTGGCAACCTGAACAAGTCCCCGAGGGAAGCAGCAGCAGCAGGAGGCAAAGGTAAACCAGAGCCATCCTTGCCTTCACATTGCCCTCTAGTCTGTCCACTGAATGGCAAACTCCTCCTTGCTTCACACTCACATTCTCTCACTTCTCTGAAGCCACGCCTCAGAGGCCTGTGGAGAGTTACGTGAAGTCCAAGGAAAAGATCCTCTGTTTCATTGCTTCTCACACACATGGGTGTGTGTGTGCGCGTGTGCGTGTGCGTGTGTGTGTGTAGCAACATTTTCCACTCCATTGTGCCAAGGAACAACACTATGTTTATACCCACTGGGTACAGATGTTTTCTTCTTTTCTTCAAACTTGCCAGTAACCAGTGGCTGACTTTGGAGACTTTTAAACAGAGGCTGGATGGCCATCTGTTAGGGGTGCTTGGAATGTGATTTTCCTGCTTCTTGGCAGGGGGTTGGATTGGATGGTCCATGAGGTCTCTTCCAACTCTATGATTCTATGACTAGCACCAGTCCAGAGTAGCATTGCTCCATATGGACTATACCAGGCATGGACAAACTTTGGCCCTCTGGGTATTTTGTACTTCAACTCCCAAATTCCTATCAGCCTACTGGCTGTTAGGAATTGTGAGGGTTGAAGTCCAAAACACCCAGATGGCCAAAGTTTTCCTATGCCTGAGCTATACTCTGCCAGGGTCACTCAGACTAAATGGAAACAAGGAGCAGGGGGAAAAATGAGGGCATTGCCTCTCCAAACTCAAAATTCTGCCTTTTGGTAAAAGTTCTCTTCAGTGCCAAAATTTCTATCATTACACTGAGACACTGAAAATCATCTTCACCTAGAATTCTTACACTTGCAATGTTTGCATATGCAATGTAACATAGCCTGCCCTTACCTTTGGATACTTAAACTGTAATATTTATGGCTCGAATATTAAATTATTGTAATGATTGCAATTTGGAGAGTGAAGGAAAACTTCACTGAGTTAGGAGGCAAACATCTTTTTGGGAGGGATAATACCCTAAGTGCACCTCCCAGTCCCAATTGCTACACTCTTGTGATGAAGTGATGATGCATTTGATGCCAATAAACATTTACATGCAACATAGGATGGAGTCAGTGAAAAGGGCTATGGATGATGCTTTAGGTGATGAAAACAGTGGTACTTTTAAGAGACTAAGGAGAGAAAGGCAAGGTGGAGCTTGCCATGAAACTGGTGCCTTGCTTGTCAGTGGAGCTGACCCCAACCTCAAAATAAATCCAGCACTTTGGATAGCTCCTTCAAAGTTCACACTGACATGTAGATAAATTCCAATCCTTGCTGACATGGAGCTCACCAGCAACTTCAGGAGTGTTTTGGGGAGTGTTGACTCCTTTTTATGTGAATGTATGAAACTGCCTTATACTAACTCAGTCAGTTGGTTATTTTAGACCAGTATTTCCCAACCTGCATCCTTCAGATGTGTTGGATTAGAACTCTCAATACCCACACCATCATGACCTTATCTAGACAGTACTAGACATTTCTTAACATTTCAAGCAGAAGATCTTATGCTCTTCACCCATTGCATGAAATCCTTTGAAATGCCACATGCCATGCTTTATCCATGTTCACTATCCACTGTATCATACAGGTTTAGTTCATAAAGTTTAATCAAACACAGTTAAACATCCACAACAAGTATACCATCATAAAATGAGAAACCAGTTAAAACAAATACATCAATAAAGATATATAGTGCATCTTGTACAAGGCCTGATTTCCCTGAGGCTCCATCTGCACTGTCATATAACCCAGTTTCTGAATCCAGATTGTCTGATTTGAACTGGATTATATGGCAGTGTAGACCTGCATAATCCAGTTCAAAAGTAATATTCAGGATTCAGAAACTGGATTATATGGCAGTATACATCCAGCCTGAAACATCAATTCTCAAAGGACTACTTGAATAAAAAGGTTTTTATCTGTTTGCATTAGTGTGAATGCGAGCCTGGCTTGAACTCTTCTTCTTGACATATTGATTTAATTCTGCAAGCAATATCTATGTGGTGTTTGGATTCACATTCAATTACATAACAATTGTATCTTGTCTCTTTATTTGCAGCCTTATCATATAGGGCAATTGAAGTGTCCTAGGATGCTTTTGACCCGGTTCACCCATGGAGCCCCATGCCGTTCCTCAAACAATGTAGGTTGACTTTCAGTGGAGCTCCATAGGAAAACTGGAATCTGCCCCATGTTCCATAAGGAACAATGGGGCTTTGGCAGAGCAGCAATGCTTCCCCACAAGGGATGGAGAAATGTCAGCTGGCAGCTATTGACCTGCTGCCACCATAATTCACCACGAAGGCTGGTGAATCATGACAATGGACCTCACCCATGTGATGAGGTCCTTAGGTATTTTGCTGCAGCTTTCATCCACTTACAAACAAACAGACAGACAGACAAACCAAAAGAACTCACAGCAGCTAACAACATACCTAAAATCAGAGTTAATAATAAGAGCATTAACTCCATCCTTTGAAACAAATCCAACTATAAACCATTAAAATCAATAATCAGTAACGATCAAAACAGTGAAAAGGGTCAGTTGAAAGAGGCATGCCCTCACACCTTTGGAGAGTGAAATATGACCACAATACAGAAAGGAGTCCATTTCACAATTTGTAATTGAGAGAGATTTTTGGTGGCCCATTGAACATTTCCAGAAAAGCCTCCATAAATATCCTTGGAAGGGATGCTGCCTGTCATTCATTTCAGAGCTTGCCAAGTCTTTCAGTAGTGTATATAAACAAACAACAAAACGCTGGACTGCCTGCCTTGTTTTCTCTGACCCGAAAGCAGTCTAATTGCAACAAGACAAAGAAAGATCACTTGCAGTGAATGCGCTTTTGGGGTTGCTAAGAATGGCTCTGTAGTTGAGGTTTGATCTGTAACAATGTTGGAATGAAGCCTCTGGTTGAGTGGAGAGAATGGGAAACTCCAGAGAGTTGTGATGTGATGGAAACAGACAGACATTAAATCAATATGTAATATTTCACCAAGACTGAAATGGCCATGGTCCTGAGAAGGTTATCTGATTTAGGAGAACATTTTCTCCCCGGTGTTTCTGCTCAAGAAGGGGCTGGCTGACATCTTATTTTGTTTTGCTTTGTTTAGCCATGTTAAGATAGATGCTTATCTTCAATGTTGCAAGCAAATGCACAATGACATAACCAAACATATGGGTAGTTGAACACACACAGACACACACACACACACTAGTATTGCTACTGAATGGTGGCAAGTAGCCTCCATGCAAAGGTTAAGGAAATAGTTCCTATGAATCAAAAATGCTCCATGGGGGGACTATCTGTTGTATATCTCCATGATACTTTTCCTTCCACTGTTATACCAGGCTGGCTTTGCATTAGGCAGAGTGAGGTAGTTGCCTCAGGCACGAATAGCCTGTCACCGGTTAGCAATGACTGCATACTGCAGATATGTTTATTGGGGTTTTTGAACTAGATATCAAAATAACTTGACCACACTTGCATATAACGACATTAGTAATGATTTGGGAGATTATGATGATTTAAACTTCTGTTTTAGGAATCAAGGAGGAGTTGTGGCTTCCATGTCATTGTGGTGATGGATACATTTTGGCTTTCATTTTGAACTTCAAAGAACTTCTGGGGATAGGATTCAGCACCTTAGATAGTTCCTTAGAGATGGAGTTAAAACCAGGAATGTATTTGCTTCACTACAGGTATGGACCTCATGAGCCTACTCTGCTATTCGTGCTAAATAACTTTCATATCCATTTTTTATTTTTTAAAAGACCACAGTCTTCTTTCCATCGTGGCATGATATAATTACTTCCTTTGATTTTGTACAGTATGCATTTCAAAATGGATTCAGAGCCATTTTCCTTTGATTAGTTATTATTTGAGGGGATGCCTAATACTGGGAACCTCAAAGGACTTCTTGTGGCTCTTGAGGGGCAGAGAATCATACAAGTAATTGGAGAGGGGACTCCTATGACCCATAGGTTACATATTGCCCAATTGTGCCATAGGTCTTCAACAGACAATGGATTGTTCTTCTTTGGGCAAGGTATAGAGAATGTTGCTATCGATTCTTGCTTGAGGAAATTCTTTTGTCTTGGTTTACACAACTTGGGGGCTACAAACAATCCATTGTGCAAGGGAGGAGGGGACAAGTCCTATGTGACATGATGCACCGCAAAGGTATCAACAGTACTTAGATGAAAGAAAGTTTCATATAAACACAAAGATTGATTTTTTTTATCCTGCTGATAACTAGCAGTGTAATTCTTTATTTTTCAAATGAAGCAACAAGCAATCATAGCATTTTTCCTCCCCGTAAGTCTTTGAAAATCATACAGTTTTTGAAGGGTTTTGGGGTTTTGCAATCTGGAATGCATTCTGCACTAAATTTACACATGGTTGTTTTGTACAGAAAACATTTCTGGCCAGAAACAAATATTTTATGAATAGAAAATTCTGTTTTCTTTACAGAAAGTGATTTTTTTCATGCAAACTATCTACACATTAATTTTCTTTAGGATAAGTCCCTGATCACAGTCTTCTCTTTGCATGAAACTGGTTTTTTTCTGTGCGAAAAAAGAAAATGCTGTTTTTAAAAGCAAAACAACAACTTGTGAATTTTGTGCAGAAAATTTTTCAAGCTGCAAAGATTGTTGTCAGTTTTAAATAGGATTTCATTGACACTAAAAAGGTTTTTTAATAATTAACAATATTTTCAAATATTCTTTCCCTCCCTAACCATGACCTCTCTGGATATTAGAAGTCTTCCTGTTGGGAATACACCTCTCCTCATCTATATGGTAGTCCCAATTCTGCTCTGGATTTTGCCTCCATAAAACCAGGATTTTATCTCAATTGGATTTCTGCACAAACTTAAGTATTAACCTCATCCCCTGCTTTATGTTATACGTTTCAAAGTACTCTGCAATGAGCAAGTCTTCCTACATTTTCTAATTTCTTGACCCCCTAACCCCAACAGTTTAGGAGATGGGAAACAGCACTGTATGAAATAAAGGAAAACCACAGCACTGATGGAAATTTGAAAGAGAAATGAGAATGTTAAATTGTCTGCCTACTCCCTCACCCAAAGATGCAAATAAGGAACTAATCCCTTTAGTGGACTGAAAGTTTCTAGGATGAGGGCATGTTATTATAATAGAGAATGTGGAAGTCCATGCTCAAAGCTACAGTAAGCTGTTCCCTGACTCTTCTACTGTGAGAGGTTAGCTGGGTTTAGGGATGTGGATATCCCAGTTTCATTATGCCTTATGAATCCCACCTGCCTTTTCTTCATGTCTCTGTTTCATATGTGATTGTGAGACTTTGGTAGTCAACAATGTAGTGTATTTTTTTCTGCAAGCAGAACTATGTTTAATCTGTTCAACCCCCATCAGAGAAGTGTGACCCTATAGCTAGATGACCCTATAGCTAGATGCAAACCAATAATAATAATAATAATAATAATAATAATAATAATTTATTTATATACCTCTCCATCTCCCCGAGGGGACTCAGAACAGTTCCCAAGTAATATCACAAAACATACAGAGTAAAAACAACATAACTATAAGATTAACAAACAAAATATAAACATACAAATTGTCGCCACAACACACATATACAGGGTTAGTCAAAATGCATAGGCCAATAAGCCATTCAATTGAATGGCTTATTGGCCTATGCATTTTGACTAACCCTGTATTAAAAATAAGCCTGCCTGTTCAAGGCAATTAAAAATTTAAAAGGCTGGGCCAAGATTTGTGCAAGCCCCAAAATTCTAGGGGGCCCGGGAATTAAGTGCAATGCTATGGCAGGCAACAATAATATTAGGTATGGGTCTGTTGCTGTTCATTCTGGGGCTGATTAGAGGAAAGAATCTGGGTAACTGGTAGGAAGAATAAGGCCGTCTGGGTAACTGGTAGGAAGAATAAGGCCGTATTAGACAATGTGTGGGGCTGAGTTAGAACTGGTCATTTTCAAAGGCTTGTTGAAACCACCAGGTCTTCAAGCTCTTACAAAAGGAGGGGAGGGATGGGGCCTGTCTTATTTCCTTTGGAAGGGCGTTCCAGAGACGGGGGGCCACCACTGAGAAGGCCCTCTCTCTCTCGTCCCCACCAACCGTGCTTGAGACGGTAGTGGGACCGAGAGGAGGGCCTCCCCAGACGATCTTAGAGTTCGCGCTGGTTCATAGAAGGAGATGCGATTGTGGAGATAGGCAGTGCCCGAACCATTTAGGGCTTTATAGGTCATGACCTGCACCTTGAATTTGGCTCAGCAACTTATCGGCAGCCAATGAAGCTGTTTTCATAGGAGTGTTGCATGCTCCCTATAGTTACAGTTGACCCTCCACATTTTGCAGATTTAATTACTTGTGGATTTTGATTAAAAACATCCTCTCTAGGTCCTCCAGTGGTTTATTTTGAGTGGAGGATCACATTAAGTCACATGGGAAGAGAGAGGACCTCTAGGTCCTCCGGTGTGATTCTATGGACAACAGATAGAGAATCTCAGCAATACATGTGGAATCAGGTGGAGCTCTTTGGAGAATAAGATGGTGATCATAAAGTCATGCTGGAGAACGTAGAGATTCCTAGAGAAGAGTTATCTCATGTAAAAAATATTCCCAGGAAATGTGGAGGGCTGAATGTACATCACATCATTTGAGATCTACCAGAGCCTTTCAGAAATCTCAGTGATGATGTGTCCAGCTATGGGGGGAATAGTCAGAAACTTATGTGATTATCCATGCTCTCCACCAGCCACTCATTGACTATGGGGAATGTGTGTGTGGGTTGTAGTGAAAAAGGGTGTCCAGGGGAAGTGGGATTTGGCCACTGAAAAGGAAAAAAGAAAATACCAGACTCTGCAACATTTTTAAAAAGAGTTATGCAGGTGTACTTTGAACTGACATTTGTGTATTTCAGTAATACTTTATAAATATACCATATTCATATTTGTTTTGCATAGAAATATGTGTACATTTTGACACACACTTTTTATGAATTTTGTGCACATGTCCTCCATTAACTATAGAGAACTACACATATATGTTTTGTGAGAATACTGCAACCTGGACTCTCCAAGGCCTAAAGCAAGGCAATAGGAAACCTCTCTGAAGAAATCTTGCCAAAAAAACTCCATAAATCCATGTCCGTTTGAAGGTACCTAACCCACAACCTGAGATAGGGGTCAATGCCATGATTAGCTCATTGAAATTACAGGCTGAAACCTGGTGTAGATATACTGCCCCCCAAAAATAGATGCCAATCTCAACTTCCTTATTCCATTATTGCCAATGGCTTTTCAAACAAAAGTATTTGCTACCTCCTGTCTTAGAATAATAGAATCATAGAACTGGAAAAGACCTCGTGGGCCATCCAGTCCAAACCTGTGCAATCCCACCACTGTTTAACAGCTTCCAAAGAAGGAGCCTCCACCACACTCCGGGCAGAGAGTCCCACTGCTGAACAGCTCTTACAGTTAGGAAGTTATTCCTCATGTTCAGGTGGGATCTCCTTTCCTGTAGTTTGAAGTCACATCCTAGTTTCCAGGGCAGCAGAAAACAAGCTTGCTCCCTCCTCCCTATGACTTCCCCTCATATATTTATACATGGCCCTCATCATGTCTCCTCTCAGCCTTCCCTTCTGCAGGCTAAACATTCCAAGCTCTTTAAGCTGCTCCTCATAGGGCCTGTTCTTCTGATCCTTGATCATTTTAGTTGCCCTCCTCTGGACACAACCCAGCTTGTCAACATCTCCCTTCAATTGTGGTGCCCAGAGTTGGTGTGATTCCAGGTGTGGTCTGATCAAGGCAAAATAGAAGGGTAGCATGACTCCTCTGGGATGTAGACACTATACTCCTATTTTTGTAGGCCAAAATACCATTGGCCCTTTTTGCCACTGGATGACATTGTTGACTCATATTTAACTTGTTGTCCACTAGGATTTCAATATCTTTTTTCACATGTACTTCTGTCGAGCCAGGCGTCCCCATTCCGTATCTTTGCATTTCATTTTTTCTGCCTAAGTGGAGTATCTTGCATTTGTCACAGCTGACCTTCATTTTGCTAGTTTTGACCCATCTCTCTTCTATGTGAACCTCTTCAATCTGAAGATGCCAGGGCTTGGGTTATGGACCTCTAGCATGCAAAGCATGTGCTTGACTCCTGAACTGCGATCTCTACCTCAATTTGTACAATTCACCCTTTGACAGCTGTCTTTGGCTTCCCCTATCTTAGCAAAACACTTCAGAATGGAGAAGTGGGAAGATCTCTCAAGCCCAGAAAGATCCAATTACAGCTGTTGATTAATAATGAATAAGGAAATAAGCCTCAAGTCAAATATAGCCAATGTCCATTGAATAATCCTAGGGCACAAACCCCAGGCACTCTTCCCCTGATCAAATCCCATTGCATTTGAGTTGAGTTCAGAGTACAATTAGGGAAATAATAATAATAATAATAATAATAATAGGGTTGTTATAGGTTTTTCAGGCTATATGACCATGTTCTAGATATATTCTCTCCTGACATTTTGCCTTCATCTATGGCAGGCATCCTGCCATAGACGTCAGGAGAGAATGCTTCTAGAACATGGCCATATAGCCCGAAAAACCTACATCAACCCAGTGATTCCAGCCATGGAAGTCTTTGACAATAATAATAATAATAATAATAATTAATTTTTTTACCTGTCTCTCCTTATGGCTCAAGGTGGGGCAAAGCATAATTAAAATACATTATCATAAAACATGTAGTAAAAGGCATATATTAAAACATATTTCTACACATATTAAAATACACAGAACAAAGATTAAAACACAGACTTTGCAGTTCAAAATTGACTGGTTATGTCTAGTAGAAGGGGGAAAATTAGGGTGGTGGTGGGGGGAGAAAGTGTTTCCAGAAATCTGAAGAGTAACACATTTTGCTCTTGAAAGTTTATTATTTACTAAAAATGCATGCCGTATATCTTCTACTCTCTACATTTACTTGCCTGTAAAAACTAAAAATAAAACACATCTCCTTTCTACTTGACCTCGTACTGCTTAAGACAAACCAGATCTGCATGTGAAAAAGAAAGGCTCCAAATGAACAGAGACATGAAATATTCAGAGAAACCTTCTGGGAAATGTGGCCTAGCTGGATGGTTCATTAAAGCAGAGTGCATAGAAGGGTGGGCGAGGCTGGGAAAGAAATGTTACATCTACCAAAATCTCCAAATGCCGTGCAAAGTTCTGGTGATGTTCTTAAAGAGTAACAAAGACACTCAGACAAATCAGGTCACGGTTATAAATAAAGCATTGTGAGATGATAACCAAGTAAGTGTATGCAGGGAGAATGTGCTCCAATTATATATATATATATATATATATATATATATATGACTTTTTCATTGTTGAATAAATGTTATGAACTCCTTTCCAATTCTATGTGCAACCAAGCTTACATAAATGACCAGATAGATACAGCGGACGTTAAAGATAGAGACAGTTTGTTAAGTTTTATCTTATATAGAACTTTCTTGCATATGGAATGATATCTTTTACTGGCTGTTAGGAATTGCGGGTGTTGAAGTCCAAAACAACTGGAGGGCCGATGTTTGCTCATGCCGGTTCTACTCATATAGCCAGAAAAGCACACTATCCCACATCTATCAGATATACTAGTCATATGACTGAAATCCTATTGGTGTTCCTTACACATCTGTACTTTTGGAGGCAGTGCACAACAGATATATCTGTAGCCAAAATTAGTTAGTTGCTTAGGGGGCGGAGTGGATCCATCACCCAGCACACCAGCTTACCTTGACTGCCGGAAGATATGTGGACTGGATTTGAAGTTAAAGCCATGGAAGTTACTGCATTAATTTTACAGTGTAGACATAATTAATGAAGGGATAATAATAATAATAATAATAATAGTTTTGGAGCACAATACTCCTGACCTCACAATCATGTTAAAAAACCAAGTATGGATCGTCGATGTTGCAATTCCAGGTGACAGCAGGATTGAAGTGAAACAACTGGAAAAGCTGAAATGATACGAGTATTTAAAGATCAAACTGCAAAGACTGTGGCACAAGCCAGTAAAGGTGGTCCCAGTGGTGATCGGCATACTGGGTGCAGTGCCTAAAGACCTTGGCCTGCACTTAAACAGAATCAGCGCTGAAAAAATTACCATCCGTAAGCTGCAAAAGGCCGCCCTACTCAGATCTGCATGCATTATTTGCCGATACATCACACAGTCCTAGATACTTGGGACATGTGTTGTGCAATACAACAGCCAGCAGAGTGACCTTGTTTGCTGTGTACTAATCATTTTGTGTTTCAAATAATAATAATAATAATAATAATAGCTTTATTTTTATACTCCACCTCCATCTCCCCGAAGGGACTCGAGGCAGCTTATATGAGAACAAGCTCAAAGTTCCACAAAGTTAAAATAAAATATAACAACAAAATTCATAAAAAAACATTTCAACAATACAAAATAATCACAGAATACAATACATAGCAAACATCTAACAACCTTCAATGGTCGGAGTAGTGCACAGTTCTGAATGACTGGTGCAAATCACCTGCAAAAGGATAGGGTTGATGGATAAAGTTCTAAAGGCAGGTGACAAGATTAAGACCGGGGGGGGGGGGGGGGGGTTGAGTAAAGAGAGCACTATGTCCCTAAAAGGAAACAGTGATAATGAGCAAGATCTAATTATGGATAAAATTGGGAAGCAGAATTATTTGGGAAATTATCTAGTTAAAGGTACACTGGAATATCAATACCAAAAAAGAGAAGAATGGTTGAATAAAGTGCTAGAGATCATGAATATGGACAAACTTACCTATTGCCTATCATTCAATCAAGGCCTGCCAAAGAAAGAAACTAACTGGGACCTAGTAAAGGACTATTTTAAATAACTGAAAATAGATCTCATTTGCTGAAAAGAATCAATCATATGGAAAGAGAAGATGGAGAAGAAGCAGATAAACTATTATACAACATTATGTTAAAATAAACTAAATGATCATCAAAAGCAAGAAGGAAGTCAACAAACACTTTTTAAATATTCTATTTTAATTTTTCCTTTTTTTCTTTATTACTTTTTCTTTCTTTTCCTGTCTCCTTTCCTACTTTTTATAAATGGAAATGTTCTCCCACTTTCAATGTAGAATCATAGAATCATAGAATCAAAGAGTTGGAAGAGACCTCATGGGCCATCCAGTCCAACCCCCTGCCAAGAAGCAGGAATATTGCATTCAAATCACCCCTGACAGATGGCCATCCAGCCTCTGTTTAAAAGCTTCCAAAGAAGGAGCCTCCACCACACTCCGGGACAGAGAGTTCCACTGCTGAACGGCTCTCACAGTCAGGAAGTTCTTCCTAATGTTCAGATGGAATCTCCTCTCTTGTATTTTGAAGCCATTGTTCCGCGTCCTAGTCTCCAGGGAAGCAGAAAACAAGCTTGCTCCCTCCTCCCTGTGGCTTCCTCTCACATATTTATACATGGCTATCATATCCCCTCTCAGCCTTCTCTTCTTCAGGCTAAACATGCCCAGCTCCTTAAGCCGCTCCTCATAGGGCTTGTTCTCCAGACCTTTTATCATTTTAGTCGCTCTCCTCTGGACACATTCCAGCTTGTCAATATCTCTCTTGAATTGTGGTGCCCAGAATTGGATACAATATTCCAGGTGTGGTCTAACCAAAGCAGAATAGAGGGGTAGCATTACTTCCCTAGATCTAGACACTATGCTCCTATTGATGCAGGCCAAAATCCCATTGGCTTTTTTTGCCGCCACATCACATTGTTGTCTCATCTTTAATGTAAAATAAATTATCTTCTTAAATCTTATATTCTTTCACACACACACACACACACACACACACACACACACACACATATATATAGTCACAGTGGAATATCCACGTCTTTAGTTCTTTCCAGAAGGTGGACAAGGTGGGTGCCAGTCTATTAAATATACAAGAAATGGAATGCACTTAACTGTACTTTCAATAAGGGAAGTGAAAAGAACAATCAGATTGATTGAGATGATCATATTCACGTCCTCGCTGATTCCTCCTGCCTCCCAAAAACAAGGGCAGTATATTTAACTCTTCTACCCAATGGCTTCTACCCTTTTTTGCTTTTCTGTTTAGAAAAGCACTGTTTTGCCTTTTAGCCTGTCATTTCAATACTTGTATAATTCTGCATCTCACATTTTGCTAATGCACTCAGTTCATTGTCTATGGAGCAGTCAAGGCTATCCGCTAATGCACTGTTTGACCTTTTATTCCCACAGGTAAAGATGGTAAAGGAATTGCAGAGAACACATGGCTGTGACTCCATGAACAGCTTTTTTTTTTTTTTTACTATCAAACAACTTTTTTTTGTGCCTGAAAGCTATTGTTCTTGAATAATAAGTGTGGGGCAGGAAGGAAAGTTCAATGGAGAAACAAATGTACAGTCTACTCAATTTTTATCCCTTTTAGGCAATTCCAATAAGGATTCTGAAGGCACATTCTCCGTATTCTTATACGTGTGTTTTTTAAAGGTTTCTGCATTTTTAATTGAAAAATAGTTGAGGAAAAAATAGTAGGTCTTGGGGATCTGAGGATACAATTCCCAATATTTGGAGAGAAAAGAGAGATCATTAATTTAGTCTCAAAAATATGCCTAAAGAGGTTAGGATGGTTATTCCTTTTACGCACAGAGGTTGGTCCTGTTTTTCATTATTGGCTGTGGCTGGTCAAATTGAATCTCCATGTTAAATAGCAATTTACCTCTGAATATCAATAGTTAAAGTTTATTCCCAATAGCAGATCTCCCTCTAAACTTGATGAACTCAATAGAACTTACTTCTAGGTAGAAGTAGTATAGTATCATGCTGTCTTTGTGGTGTGAACACTCTGAAAAATATCTTTGCCTCTGCTTAATCCTCCAGCATCTGTACTGTGTTCGTAACCAGAAAGAACTACCATATAAGGGTATTTACATGACATATAGAACCACCATCACATTATTTTAAGGCAGTGGTTCCCACCAGTGGTCCACAAGAACTAAAATACGTTATGTGGCCTCACTGATTCTACACCATGCAACGAGAGCAACTGGTCTTGCGAAACCCTCTTATAATATCGAGGCTTATTAAATACGGTTTTCTGTGGGTAAGCAGATTGCAACTACTGGATGGCATATGTTCTGTATCAGAAACTAGAGCTAATGTGGACTATCCAATGCAATTTTCTGAATCAGCACCGCAAATAACCAAACTGAATCTAAAGTTGACCAAAAGCTGATTTGTAACCCTTTTGGTACTAATGTTTGTCCCTGGTCAAAAAAAATTGGAATAGCTGTTTTAAGGTGTATGTACACTGCACAGTAATACCACTTCGACACTACTTTAATTGGGTTGTTGTAGATTTTTTCGGGCTATATGGCCATGGTCTAGTGGCATTCTCTCCTGACATTTTGCCTGCATCTCTGGCAAGCATCCTCAGAGGTAGTGAGGTCTCACTACCTCTGAGGATGCTTGCCATAGATGCAGGAGAAACGTCAGGAGATAATGCCTCTAGACCATGACCATATAGCCCGAAAAAACCTACAACAACCCAGTGATTCCAGCCATGAAAGCCTTCGACACCACTTTAATTGCTGTGACTCCATCCATGGGAAAGCATCCTTGTTTTTGTAATTTGGTGAGGTACTTAGAACTTATTCCATAGTTTTTGAGCTATCATTGACTTTTGAAAACCAACTTACTAATGCCTTGAATGATCTCTCCATCTACTACAAAGATAACCACCTGAAGCCGAACTCTGCCAAGATACAAGTGTCTGCTTTCCACTTACAGAACCACAAAGACAACTGGAAATTGAAAGTTACTGGGGAAGGTCAAGAGCTTGAACACTGTTTCCTAAATATCTTGGTGTCACCTTAGATTGAACACTAACATTTAGGAAATGCTTCATGAACACCAAGCACAAAGTAGCTGCATGCAATAACATCCTGCGGAAACTTATTGGCAGCGCATGGGGAGCAGACACAAAATTAATAAGAACACCAGCCCTGGCGTTGTCTTACTCAACTGCTGAGTATGCCTGCCTTGTTTAGCATAAGTCTGTTCACATGAAACACGTGAACATAGCACTGAACAAAAAATGCAGAATAATCACAGGATGTCTCAAACCTACAGCTGTTGATAAACTCTACAAGCTAGCTGGCATTACCCCCCCCCCCCCGATGTGCGACGGGAAGTTGCTTCTAACTGAGAGAAAAATGGCTATCAGCCTCCTCCCAGTAGATCCAAATAAAGGTAAAGCTTCAAGTGAACCACCACTCCTCTTAATGTTTCCCCAGCAACAGCAAGAGCATCTCTCTGGGCAGTTAAACCAGGAAATCCCAATTGGATGCCCCCCTCCCCCCGCTCCCCACAAGTGTCTTCCTCCAGGGGCAAACCAAGAATGGTCACCTTGGAAGTCCCTGAACAGACTCAGAAGTGGAGTAGACACATCAAAAGACAACCTAGCAAAATGGCACTATCTAGAAGAATCCTCCTCCTTGTGTGATTGTGGAGCAGAACAAACAACTCCACACCTGTATGCCTGTCCACAGTCCCCTGTCTCATGTATGGAGGAAGAATTGTTTAAAGCTACAGACAATGCAGTCACTGTTGCCTGGTTTTGGTAAAAAAAAATATTTAGCTGTTTGTGCTCCTTCTATTTTTATGAGTTTTATACTTATGTATGCAATGCTATTGATATGAAATAAATAATCTACCGTTGACAGTGGATACATGCTGGGATACACATCTTTGATATTGTAGCTCACTTCATTTATGCCATTGATCTGATTCTGTGATCCATGGTCCTGCAATTGTACTTTGTTTTGGTTTTTTACAAGAAAATCAAAAGACGGTTGCTTTATTATTATGAGTCGATAACAATTTGTGCCAGAGAGCTTGTACGGCAGTACCTTTTCAAAGATTAGGAACATGAAGCATCTTTCAGCCTTCGCTTACATGTTTTTACTTGTCCAGTAAATTGTTTGAGAGTTCCTCATCCAGATTTTTAAAAAATATCATTTGTGAATAGTTTTATTATTGATAGGTATATTAACAATCCTGTTCTGATAAATCTTAATTATTTATTTATATTATTTTTATTATTTTCAGTATATAGTTATATTTTAAAAAATTATGAATGGAAAAGAAGATAGGTAACTTGATGTTCATGGGTAGAGGCAACTCCACCTTGTGTTCTCCTCCATAATGTTGGGAGATTGTTTCCATCAATTGCTATTCAATTGGAATCCTTTGTCGGTTCAATGTACTTTATCCCATTTAAAAAGACATTCATTGTTTTTAGATTTTCCAAGTAGGCAGTTAATGGTTCCCAATCTTTATCAAAAGTATTTGCATCTTGATTCTGTAGCCATCTGGACAGTTTGTCAATTTCGGGGACTTCCATGAACTTCATTTTCCATTATTCCACTGTTCACATTGTCTACAATATTTTGCAAAGAATATCCTGGAAACCATGCACTGAAATATTCTGAAACTATGTACTGAAAATTTTCTTTTCAAAATTTGTTTATGAATGAGACCTAATAGAAATGTTTTGGGCTTTAAAATAATTTTGATGTTTAATGTATTTTCCATTATTTTGTCCAATAATTTTTGTTTGTACTTTAGAATACACCTTCCTGCACTTCTACTGCTCTGTAATCTTCCTTTTCTTCTTCTTTTTATTTGAAACACAACAAGATTAGTGCACAGAAAATCACTATGCTGGCTGTTGTATTGGATCACACATCGGACACTTCCCAAGAGTCTAGGACTGTGTGATGTATCGGCAAATAATGCGTGCAGATCCGAGTAGGGTAGCCTTTTGCAGATGACAGATGGTAATTGTCAGCGCCAATTGTTTTTAAGTGCAGGCCAAGGTCTTTAGGCAGTGCACCCAGTGTGCCAATCAACACTGGGAGCACTTTTAGTGGCTTGTTGTTGTTGTTGCTGTTATTATTATTATTTAGCACAATGACAAACAACAAAAAAGGCAATTGAGGCTTCTTTGCTAGATAACTGCAAACTGCAAATGAGACTTCTTTGCTCGAGAATAGTAGTGCTGGGAATGTGGAGTAGAGAAATCTAGCAGAAATTTTAAATTATCTTCCCAAACTAAGAAGGAGGCCTGGCAATTAAACCATCAAAATACTGGGAATTCACCCTTAGTGTTGTTGAATGGCAACATCCAGCATTCTAACCAGAGGCGGCCCTAGGTAATTTTCAATGGTAAGCAAACAGCATTTTGGTGCCCTTGCCCCCAACCAATCACTAATATATATTTTCTGTTCGTCGTGGGAATTCTGTGTGCCATATTTGGTTCAATTCCATCATTGGTGGAGTTCAGAATGCTCTTTGATTGTAGGTGAACTATACATCCCAGTAACTACAACTCGCATATGTCAAGGTCGCATATGTCCCTCAAGAGCTCCTCAAGAGCGCCCCTGGGCAAAATCAACTATACTGCAAATGCTTACTTTGCGTAATGGGTTGAGCCGCCCCTGATTCTAACTAATGGTCTTGTTGGCTAGGGGTTCTGGGGTTCTCAGTGAAAGAAACGGTTTGTGAGCTGCAATTTGTTCAATGTGATCTGCCAAGATAAATGCTACCCATCAAGGATGAAGTGTTTTTTGAATGCCAGTTCACTCCATAATAATAATAAAAATTTATCCCTGATTTAATCATTGTGAAAGAGCCAACATGAAATATATTATCAGATCTTGAATCAATGAACTGGATGGAGTTAATCTAGCCCAGAAACATTCCACTAAGGTTAGAGCCTTTGTGAGCGGGTATATAATTTATATTTGAAAGAGAACAAGTTGGCAACCCTGCTGGTACCCCAAAGCCTACAAAACCATTAGCAGCAGCAATAATGATAGCAATAATCAATGAGCTGAGTCTAACATTAGTCTTATCTACTGAAATCTAAGGGATCGATGTCATCCTGCCCTTGAGGTGTGGAGCCCAAGACTCTTTATTGACCTTTGTTTGTGCAGGAATCTTGCCCAGGGTTGCCAGATCTTAAGGCCTGGGCTCTCTTTTCCAGTTCCTATAGTACAGGGAGAAGTTTCAGGACTGCTTCTCTCCAACCACCCCATGAAGTAAACCAGCCCGCTTTGGGAGAACAGCAAACCTCTGAATAATCAAGTCCATGAATATCAAATCCGGGAACGCGCAGGGCTTACTGTTCTCCATTCAGCCTTCTACCCAGATAACTCAACTTATGACTCTGTAAGTCCCATGCTGAATTCAATCCCTTGTCTTTCTGGGGAAGGTTTGAAAGCACTGGAGGTAAATTCTCCTTTTTAAATTACCATCTGCTCTTCATATTTTGTAGGTCACGTGGTGAAGTTTTTCACAGAAATTTAAACCAGACTACGTGAGGCCCCAACAGAATAATTTCATTTTTGAGGAAAGAAATGCCATGCTTTGCAAAATATCTTCCGACTATTCTTTCTCTCTGCTTCTTTGGCTGTAAGATTTATCCTACTTTAGCTGCATTTATCCAAGGCTTTTTGTTTTCAATGCAGCAAACCCCTGTGGAATCTTCTTTTTATGTCTAAAAACTTCTGATCTTAAAGGGCATGAATTATTCACCATAAATTCCATATATCTTTTTTCATTTTTTGTTAAATAAAACTGCATATTTGAAGCTATTGCCTCCCCCCCCCCCCGTGATTAACTCAAAACTATGATTAGAATAAAGAAATTAAAATGGAGCCTCCCTACATTGCAGTTTTCACAATATTACATTTAAAGAGTATTTCGTTGCATTTTGTGTTATGTAATATGATATGCACATAGAGTTGTCCTTCTGTATCCATGGGTTTGGCATCTACAGAGTCAACCAATCACAGCTCAAAAGTATTTAGAAAAAACACCTCCAAAAGCAAAAGCAAAGGGATGTTGTAGAATGTTGAGCATCCCTTTGCTTGCACGAGAGATTAATGCAGTGGTTCTGTGTTCACTGCAATCCCTGGTGTCCCCTCTCTTCCAGACTGGAACATATATTGAGTGTTTCTTTGGGATTGGAATGTTTATCGAGCATTTCCAGCCGGTGGGGCATTGTTTTATTGTTCATCTTGGTTGACTGATTTTATTTAGAACTAGAATAGATTCTGTCTCTGTAGTTTGAAGCAGCTGTATTGATATGCCATTTGCGTGCCTGTTCTTCATTCCCTCCATGGCCTGGGCAGTGGCAGTTTGGCTGGAGGAAGGGCCCTTCCACTGTTTCTAGGCCTAGGCACAGTGGAGCTATTCTGCCGCTTCTTTTTTACCAGAGCAGTGGCAGTTGGGATGGAAGGAGAATTTTTTAGGCTGCTACTATCTATTTGCATGATGGAGCTGTGCCTCTTCTTCTTCTCCTC
Source organism: Anolis sagrei (assembly GCF_037176765.1). Taxonomy (NCBI): domain Eukaryota; kingdom Metazoa; phylum Chordata; class Lepidosauria; order Squamata; family Anolidae; genus Anolis; species Anolis sagrei. Next base: position 20,235,307 of record NC_090021.1, on the reverse strand, counting down.
CTCTAAGGCCATGACAGTGGCAGTTGGGCTAGAGCAGGTATGGGCAAATCTAGGCCTCGGTGCCAGATGTGGCCCCTTCGGCTCTTTTCTCGGGCCCTCTTCTTTCTTACCATCTTTTATTTTATTTTTCTTTATTTTCATTTATTTTCATTTCCTTCCCTTTCCCCTTCCTTCCTTCCTTCCTTCCTTCCTTCCTTCCTTCTCTCTTTCCTTCCTACTTCCCTTCATCCCTTCTTCCTCCCTCCCTCCCTCCCTCCCTCCCTTCCTTCCTTCCTTCCTTCCTTCCTTCCTTCCTTCTTTCCTTCTTTCCTTCCTTCTCTCTTTCTCCTTCCTTCCTTCTATTTTGTCTTCACTCCCTCCCTCCTTTCCCTTTCATCCTTGCCTCCCTCCCTTCTCTGTTTCTTTCCTGTTTTCCTGCTGGGGGATGTTTGGGTAGAAGAAGAGAAGGTAGAGATGGAAAATGAGAACCATGTTTCAAGGTTTAAAAGGGTGTCCGATTGAAGGAGAGGGGGAAAACTGACTTTCTGCTGCTCTAGTGACCAGGGCACAAGGGAGCAATGGTTTCAAATGACAAAGAGATATGACTGAAAAGATTAGGAAGAGCTTTCTGGAGAGTGGCAAAGGATGTATTGGAGTGTGTAGAGTCTCCTTCTCTAGAGGCTTTTCCATAGAGGCTGTCTATTGAGAGTACTTTGATTGTGCCTTTTTGCATGGCAGGGGGTTGGATTGGATGTTCCCTAGGGAGTCTCTGCCTTCTCTAGAATTCTAGGAGTCTATATCAGGAGTATGCAATGAATACATGTATACGTTTTCCTCTCCCATCCACCATCTCATCCTGACCAAAGCTAACCCCTTTGGGATCAAAATGTTTCCTGTCTTTGCTTCACTTTCTACCTCCAAAAGAAAAGAGGAAGGGGAGGAAAGGGCAGAGAGGGGACTTGGGGAGAACCCCCTCCCTCCTGACCTGCCCACCCCACTCTGGCCCACCATGTGATCCTCAAATTAGAAAGTTTGCCTCCACTAGAGGGAGAGTCCGACCTCTGCTCCGATCTATAGGCATAATGCAGCTGTACCTCCTCCTCTTTTCCCCTACAATGCCAGAGCAGTGTCAGTTGGAATTGTGGGGAGGGCCTTTCATCTATGAGCTGTATGTCTGCCTCATCTCCACTCCTTCCATTGCCAGTGCAGATTACAGGGTTGTAATTACCTTTCAATTGTTCTTTGTCTCTCTCTTCTTTCAGGCAAGTCACTGTGTGATTGCAAAGACCTAAAAAGCAGCTTTAAAATCCTTCAAATAATATTTGCCCAGATCATTTCTGAACTGAATTAAGCCCTTTATTACCTTGCAGCCAGACTCCACTTTTCTACAGATCCAGGGTGGGAGGGCGGGAGTGGGGCAAGTTGAATGGGAATCTCACTTTCCATTTTTACTTTTACATTTCACTCAGGATGAATCAAGCCATCCTTATCTTCAACTATTTAGTAATGGAACCAATATTTTAGACATGTACCCATGACTGGGTTGTGGCAACTGAAAAACAACAACAAAGTACAAAGTTTATTTTCTCAGCTTTGGATGAAAGATTGTAGCATGGACTCACCATTAAGCCGCAGTAGCTTCCGTCCTCCCTAATCATAACAATAATTCATTATGTTATAAGACATTTTAGCCAATAAAAACATATTAAATATAATAGGTAGTCAGAGCATAGATTATAAGAGCAGCCATTTAAACAGAGTGATCTTGTGTATTCAGGTGCACGAAAGCACTTAACCGATGTAAAAAGGACTCTAATAAACAAGGCTTTCATAATAATTGCAATAAACGATATACAAAAGCATTGCTATGACTGGCAAACAAGGACATAACATTTTCTATAATTTTATTTTCTGAAAGCATTTTTAATGATGACTAAACTCAGACAATGCTTACTTAAAGGTACAGTGAAGATAAGAAATCTGGCTATAGTGACACCTATCTTAGTTACATCAATTTTGGACTACAATATGATCCCATGGAACCAATACAGATGGATTCCCTTATCCACAGTTTCATTTATTCACTTAGGACCTCTCATACAAGCTATACCCAATGCCATTCATCTTGTTGAAAATAACAGAATTCACTATTATCTGTATTTCTGTTTCCCCCCCCCCCATTCATTTCTTTTACACATCCTTTTAAAATTATGCTTACTGTATAATTAATTATTGTATGATTGAAAAGAACAATGGCCTTCTTACATATCTAATCATTTAGACTGAATATTTCACAGGCAGAATTTTGCATCACTGATTTCCTGCATACAAAATGTGCTCTCTGCTACTGATAACTGCAGATCATACTTCTTGAAGCTGGTTCCTATCGCATGATGCCATGTGCATTCTACCCCATTATTAACTTGTCTTCCATTATTGATAGGCAAACCCATTAATAACTAGAAATCCCACAATCTTCCTATCACCTACCATGTGTGAAAGAGCACCAAAATCCAGCAGTAAAGTGGAGTTGGGTGGTTCTCGTCTTCCTTTCTTCCACCTCTCCCTTACTATTCCTGAGCTGTATATTTTGTGTTTATTTAAGATTAGACAGTAACATTTGCATTTTTAGAGTAGAATAGTTTATTATTGTTTAGATCAGGGGTCACAAATGTTTTAAGCAGATGGCTGGTTTATGGTTCCTCAGACTGTTGGTGGGCCAGACTATAGTTTGAAAAAAACAAATTCCTATGCACACTGCACATAATTATTTGTAGTGCAAAAAACCCCAAAACAAAATAAAAAACAAACCATGCAACAACAATACAATATTTAAAATGAAGAACAATTTCAACCAACATAAAATTACCAGTAGTACAATGGGAAGTGTGGGCCTAATGAGATAGTCAAGTTAATTAGAATTGTTGTTGTGGGCCTTCAAGTTGTTTCAGATAGGACAGGGGGCAGATAAATGACCTTGGAGGGACACATCTGACCCGTGAGACTTAGTTTGAGGGACCCCTGACTTAGATCATGATAATGTAGTCTGTGCTTCTTCAGAGGAAGAACCACAAGCCATTTTAAACACCTTCATAGACGTATATTAAAAGCTTGGCCTCTCACTGAACACCAAAAAAACCCAAAGTGCTCTATCAGCAGGCACCAACAATTCCTCTGCAATGTCAGCAATAAAGCTTAATGGTCAATATTAGAAAATGTTGACCATTTCTGCTACTTAGGCCGCCACCTCTCCACAAAAGTTGACACTGACACTGAAAAACACAGTCAGAGCTCTGAGAATGCAACGTTGTGTTGAATGAAGTAGAGAGTGTTTAAGGATCACAACATTCATTGAGTTACCAAGATGCAGGTTTATAAAGCTATTATCCTTCCAGTTCTATTGTATTCCTGCAAAACATGGACCATCTGCAAATATCACTCTCAACTTCTGGAAAGATTCCATCAGAATTACCTTCAAAAATCCTGCAAGTCTCTTGGGAAGACAGAGGGACAAATGACATTGTTCTGGAAGAAGCAAAGACCACAAGCACCAAAGTGATGATTCTCTGCTATCAACTTTGCTGGACTGGCCACATTGCCCATGAATGCCCAATCACCATCTCCCAAAGCAGTTACTTTACTCTCAGCTCAGGAATGGAAAACAGAAGATCAGTGGGCCATTTAAAGCTAACAAAAAAAGTTAAATAAACCCTAAGAACTGGGAAGTCCTGGTGCTCAAGCATTCGAACTGGAGGTCAGCTGTTACCAACAGTGCTTTGGATTTTGAAGACGTATGAATAGAGGGAGAAAGGGAGACACATGCCAAGAGGAAGGTGTATTAAGCAAACCCTTGCTGGGACTGCCTTCCATTTGGAAATCTATGTTTTCATTGTGAAAGACCATGAGGATCCACTCACTTACGAATCCACTGCCAAGACTCTACTCTTGGAAGACAATCATCCTTGGCCATGAGTGATAGCCTATGAGCCTATGATGATGAGACCAATGCTTCTTAAACTGTGGGTCCCAACTCCAAATGGGCTCCTCTAAGCTCAATGTTGGGGTCACAAAAACGTTTCTGAATGCTACCCATTTACACAGATCCATTTAGCGGTGTTTACAGTGGATTCTGCAGCTGTACTCCACAAAAAGGAAAGTCAGCCTGTTTAGCACATCAATGTTTGGTTTTTATACCTGTTTTATATAGCTATATACCTGGAGTCATGTAAGCATTTCTTGATTGGAAAGGAATCATGAGTAGAAAAAGTTTAAGTCCTGGCTGAGACCATAAGACCTTCACAAACAAAATAAAGATCGTATAAAAGTGTGAAAATACAAAACAATATAAAAGTACTACTTAAAGTAATTGCCATATAGATCTTGCATATTAAAATTCAATACAGTTGAAATACAATACAACATATTATATATAAGCAACAATACTAAAATTTAGGTTAGATAAAACTAAATTACACAGGGTCATCTCCAGAACAATCAACTCTTGCAGCAACAATACATTTTGCCCAAATTTCCATTGCTGCCAGGGTGAAAAGAGAAATGTTGTGAGTTACCAGAAAATTGGAATCACACTTTTTTGTTATTTGTTGCTGAAACTGCAAAATTGGTCTATTTTTTCTAAAAAATGACAAAGCAATGGAAGTTGGAGAAGGGAGGGTTACAAAAGTATGCAAAAGTGTGGTCTATGAATTGAAAATATGATGGTGAAGGTCCTCATCCTGGTATGTATCTGTCATGATAGTGAACTGTCATGGAATAGTGGCTTTGTGCAATAAAGTGTGATTAACTAAGAATTGAAATGATAAAAAGATGTAATTCATTTGTGCAGAAAACTCTTATGCATGTGCTCAGAGTCTGTCAAAACCTTTCCAATTAAGGAGTCATCAGCCCTGATTCATTGATCTTTGCACAGATCTATTATTGCCACATTTATGGGGATCACTGCTATCTAACAGAAAGGCATCATTCCTTATTAACCTTTAGCCAAAGAGGATTTGAAAATTGAGTGGAGTCTATATTAGAAAAGAGAAATGCAGATGAATGAGAGACTGATTTGAAAGGATTTTGATGTGAGGCAGTATGTTTCCTCAACCCGACAGTTATCAGATGTATTGAACTCCCAGTGTTCCAAAGCAATGATATTATTATGGGCTCTGTAGTCCATGCTGGGAACAATCTGAGTTGACAAAGACAGTTTTAAAAGGGCTGTTTGGACGGCATCAATGATAATATGTGCCCCCAAATCAGGCATGACAACCTCTGGATCATTTTTTGTAAATCCCATGGTGAGTCCCAGAACTGGTGTTTTACAACAAGTTAATTAGTGATAACATGACCAATTAAATGATTGCTATTAGTGTGTATGGAAACAGATGACTTTTCCAGTTTCTACACTTAACATTATTCAACTCATTGTTAAATCTAATATTCCAGTTTTCTTAGGGAAGTGTATGAAAAGAACAACAGCAGGTGCAATTTGGAGTTACACCAGTATAACATCCCAACTGGATTCTGAGTTTAATTTTCCACTTTGGTCCCCAAGTCTCTCCACTCGCCCCAACCTTTTTCTCTTTCTCCTTCCACATGACCTGATTATGTCGAAAAGTCTGTTTGTGAAACCTTTCACTCTTTTGGGATTGGCACAATTGCTAAGCAATACACAGCTGACAACTGTTCCTGTTCCTTGTTATATAGGATTGATTTACTGAATTATTGTGCAAGGAATGGCAAGCTTAGATCTTGTAAAGCACAACAGTCAGAGGTATGACCCTTTCCCTGGAGAAAAGCAAAGCTCCTGATTCGAATAACGCCTGGAGCCTCAGTACCTAAATAATCAGACATGAGAAACCCTTGTGCTTGGAGTAGTACAAGGGTACACTTCTCTGCACAGTGACTCAAAATATTGCATTAAGATATGCGTGCTTATCTGCATCATTGAATAAATGGAAGGTGCATATTGTCTTCTCTTGTTCAAGATCAGGAGATATCATAATGGAAAAAAGACATTGATATCCCATTCTTGCAATGGAGTTCAAAGTCCTGAACAAGAAAACTATTTAGGTTAGTAAATAACTATTTCAGAAGGCAAACATTGTTACTGCAATGGTCACATTGCAATGTGCAACTTATTATTATTATTATTATTATTATTATTATTATTATTATTTTACTGACACAAAAACACAGCATGTCACAGCAAATGAGATCTATATGCTGGATTTCGTATCACAAAATCACAAGCCGAACACTTCCCAAGTGTCTAGGACTGTGTGATGTATTTTTGAATGATGTGTGCAGATCCAAGTATGGTGGCCTTTTGCAGTTGACAGATCGTGATTTTTGTCAATGTTTATTGTTTCCAAATGCCGGCTGAGATCTTTTCGCACGGCACCCAGTGTGCCGATGACTACTGGGACCACCTGTACTGGTTTATGCCAGAGCCTTTGCAATTTGAGGTCCTGATAATGGCTGAGTTTTTCCTGTTGTTTTTCCTCAATGCAACTGTCACCTGGTGTGGTGACATCAATAATCCAAACTTTTTTCTTTTCCACAATCATGATGTCTGGTGTATTGTGTTCCAAAACTTTGTCAGTCTGGATTCGAAAGTCCCAGCTGATTTTTCAATCCTAGCCTTAATTGCATCATCATCATCATCATCATCATCATTATCATTATCATCATCACCATTATTAATATTTCCAACATTTGTACCCCATCCTTCTCAATCCCCAAAGAGGGACTCAGAGCGCCTTACAACAGCAACAATTCAATGCCAACACATACAGAATACATACACAATATATATATGTGATTTAATTCAGTGTTCACTTTTATTTATTTATTTATTTATTTATTTATTTATTTATTTATTTACTGTACTTATACCCTGCCCTTCTCACCCCCAAAGAGGGACCCAGGGAAGCTTAATAACGATATAAGTAAAACACAGTATTATAAAACTGTTTAAAAAACATATACATATCAATTAAAATAGTCTTTCAAATGATTAAAACATATCAAACATATCAATAGTCTACCGCCAACTGAGTTTTGTAAACATTGAACCAATTGCTTTGCCATTCTTCTGTCATACTGATGGGTCATATTAATCCCCAAAGGCTTATTTAAGTAGCCAGATCTTACGATTTTCCTGAAGCTTAAGAGTGAGGGGGCTGTTCTGATGTCACTGGGGAAGGAGCTTTAACAAATCTGGAAACATGAGAGGTGTGAGGAAGTCTGTGAAGAATGATGGAACATGCAGGCACCATGGATCTTTGTCTTCCTTCCAACTAAGTGCTATTGCGTTGACTTCTGAGGAAGAAAACAACAGCCAGGAACAGCACAATCCTGACTGGATTCCAGCAAATAATGAAAGAGCCCCCTCCTCCCATACCAGCTGTCAGTGCTGTGGCCTCTGAGGGAGAGAAGAGAAGCCAGCATTGCTTGGCTTACTCTCTTTCTCCACTGATAATCCTTTCCCATTCTGTCTTATTTCAATTGGAAGCCAGGGGGCAAGGAACTGTCAAATTAATCTTTTGCAAGTCTTTTTGGCTGAAGATCAGGGTTGTCTAAATAAAACAATAAACATCATATTTTATCACATCTAAGGTGCTCATTGTCTTTTTAAAGGGCTTCAAAAATGGGATGGGCCTTACATTCGATGGTGTCTTAGATCTGCCAGCTTTTGTTTTGTTTTTTGAAAACTGTCTTACTTCTGAGAGAGATGAGGAGGAGGAAGAGCAAGGGCCCCAGCCTTGACAGTTCTACCAACCCTCTACCATTTTGTCCTCAACCACAGCCAGATTGCTGTTTACCAGTCTGGTTGAACTAAGCACCACTTTCTGCCTCTGCTGCCTCCCCAATGTGCTCATAGAACTGGTTTAAAAAACTCATGCAGACAATATGATTTCTGGGTTTCATCACTCCCCCTCATCACTCCACATAAAAGATTGCAAAGCTGCATTGAAAAAAAAAAGATATTGTGCATGCAGAGGAAATGTTTTCCCCCCCTCAAATTGAGGCTTCCAAAACAGGCTGTGCCTTATATTCAGCGACATATTAGATTCGGTGATATAGTAAGAAAATGGCATGGTGGTGTTGGATTATCAAAAATGGGAGGGATAGCTGACTGAAATCTGGGGGAAGGCAAAGATGGTTCAAGGAGGCTATTGAATCATTCAACATCCTGCATCTGACTATTCATCCCATTTAATTCTCTGTCATTCCACCTTTTCCAACTGCTTTTAAAGTGTCTCAGTTGTTTTCCTCCCACATCCCAGCTTTGTCCTCATCTTACTTTAGGTACTACAAACTCAGTTCAAAGTGAAATAGTAGTTCAGCATGGGAGAGAGGAGAGGAGGGGAAGTAATCCTGCCCTTTTCAGTTGATTCAGGCAGAGGCAAAGGGCTGTAACCTCTTATAGTTTGCCAATGCCGTCCCATTAGTAACATTTGCCATCTCGCCTTCACTCTGATATTGTTTGTCCACATACAGGTTTTGGGAACTCTTAGACTCTAGGAAAGTCCGAACCAGACAACCTTAAAGTTAAGGTTTTTTTCTTGTCAAGTCAACACTCAAAAATTCTACATTTAATGACACAGTGGACCAGTTAATAGGGGAAAGTCTTGGGGGCAAAGGAAAAAAAGGCACACAGAAGTCAGCTTCATGTCTGCTTGGGTACCAGATATTTAGAGAGTTCTTGGGGGAGGCTAAATGCCTGGTACCCAAGCAGACATGAAGCTGACTTCTGTATGCCTTTTTTCCCTTTGTCCCCAAGACTTTTGTGTTGGTTCTGGAGAACCAATACTGTGAGTCTACATGTGTCTAACTGAACAGATGAGAAGATCAAAAAGAGATAGCAGTCTTCAAAGATTTGAAGGGATATCAGGTGGAATAGGCATGGGTGTGGTGCAGACCATCTACTGCATCTGACCTAAGGCCTTCAAAATGCCCCAGAAAACCTCCCAATGTATGAAAACATGACAATATCTGCACCTTAACCCCAAAACACTTGGCAACCTTGTACTGCACCCACATATCTGTTTTTATGGGCAGAGATTTTTTGCTTCCACTTTGAGAAGAACTGCAAAGGCAAACAGATGTATTTGCCATTCCTCTGGATGAGTGTTTGGCCTGCTGAGGTCTTGTGGGAAATTGGGGAAAATTGGCCTCTGGACCTCATGCAGTTACCCACTTCTGATGTACAAAATTATATGGATTTTCCCCCCTGTAAGATGAAGTCTCTGATGCTCCCTTGCTCTAGAGAGTAGGGAGGGAACAGGATGATGGGAATGGAAAGGAATCCATTCTTGGGAACAGCCATTTTGAGAAACTTTCTTACAACAAGCACAGAGGGTAGCATATGTAAGTCTATTTAAGCATCAAAAGGAAATGGAGAGAGGAGAGATCTGGGAGCATCTTTGAGACTGATATTTTTTCATACCAAGCTTTTATGAACTGGAGTTCACATCTCCAGATACATGAAATATATGAAGAAGTGATACACTGAAGTATCTGAAGAAGTGGGCTGGAATTCTTGAAAGCTTTTGCTGAAATATATCTCTTTCTTTTTTGTTTCTTTCTTTCTTCCAGTAAGAGCTATTTAACAGAGAAATTATACAAGTTTGAGAAAGGGCCCTTTTCCTGGCTGACGATATTTAAGGAGAAGATAGGATCTATTTCTTGTAGAGCCCTGTCTTGACCCAAAAGTGAGACTAGTTGACCTTCAAATAACTTTCCATCTATTAAGAAATCATCTGATTCTCTGATCTGAAGCCAAGACCTGCAGAGAAACCTGTGCAGGGAAATTGGGAAAGCTGGGACTCCACTCCCATTTGATCTTATTGACTGTATAGATAACATTTTCCCCTTTAGCCCCTGATGTTTGCTTCATCTCAAGAATGTAAAGCAGACTGAATGATATACAATGAATGTCTTGTCACTAACCTCATTAAAACAATTTCTATTTAGTCAGCTGGCTCTTCATGTGTAGCTGGGAAGGGCAGAGCAAACATATGGCTGCTTCTGACCTGACCAGCTTGAAAAATGCCACCATATTTTAAGAAAGGCGTCTGCTACTAAAGACACAGAAGACGTGTGTGTGTGTGTGCATATGTATGTATACATACTTGCAGAACTTAGAAGAGTTTGTTGAACTACTCTGCTTGGAGCACCCCAGCTAGGATGGCTGAGGGGCTTCTGGGAGATGTAATCCTAGAAAGGCATAATTTAGGTTCTGCATACCTGAGTAAATATAAAAAACAATTCCTAATACAAGTATAGAATCCCAGAATCATTTATTCATTCATTCATTTATTTCATATATTTATATCACGCCCTTCTCCCCACAAGGGAGACTCAACGTGGCTTCACATGAGCATCAGAGGATGCTAACAACATAAATACCACATAAAAACAACATAAAAACTACAACGCACAATAAAATCATTTTAAAACATTGTACATCATCAATAAAATTTAACAATAAATTAATAGATTAATGTGCCAGTAAGACCAAGCCGAGCCAAGAGAATCCATGTCGCAAAAATCCAAATTTCCTTTTCCTAATACAAATCAATAAGCAAAATATCAAAGAAGATCTTATCAAATGCTTTATTGAAATCCAAGTAAATGACATTTCCAGCATCCCCATCTTGTACTAAACTAGTGATCTGATAAAAAAAATAATGTAATATCAGTTTGACATGCAAAATCCTGTGGATCACTGTATTGCTATCAAGATACTTGCGGACAGACTCCTGTATTTCTCACTTAAATATTTTTTCTGGTATTGAGGTCAGGGTGACTGGTGTATAGTCCTTTGGATCTTCTTCTTCTATCCTTTTTGAAGAGAGGGGCAATGTTTGCTTGTCTACAGTCCTTTGGCACTCTGCCTGTTCTCCAAGATTTCTCAAAAATGATAATAAGTGGTTCAGAGAGCACATCAGCAAATTCCTTCAGAACTCTGGAGAGTAATTTATCTGACCCTGTAGATTGGAACATGTTTAGGTTAGTTAGGAGATTCCTGATTACCTTCCTATCAATTTTGATTTGCAATTCAGATCCCTTGCCAAGGTCTCTGTTGCTGCAGTAAAGTACACAATTCTCTTTTAGGGAGAAAATGGAAGCAAATAGGTATTGAGTAGTGCTGCCTTTTTCATTGCGATCTCTTAGCATTTATTGCCCTTATTAACAACAACATCACATTTTTCTTGGCATTCTCTTGCCTTCAATGTATCTGATAAACTTCTTTTTTGCCAAGCCAGTTTATTCCAAGTTTTAGCTTTCTGGCAAGATTGGACTACACATCTGTACTCCTCCTTGGTGAGTCATCTTCCCTTCCAATCTACATCTGCTACTTAATATTCTACATCTGCTACTGAGTTACATATGTGTATATGAGCAACATGTCCCCATTCACCCTCTTGGCACACTTGAACAACCAACAGCTGTATCAAAAGATGTAGGTCTGTCCAGCTGCTTATTGACATGCAAGAAGGATAATTGTATAGTTCCAATCCCCTCCTTCCAGTGAGCAAAGCTGCAATGAGGGATTGCAACAGGGTCTTTCTTCTGGTTATTGCACCATCACCCACAGGTGAAAGAGGGCTGGAAATGTCATTTTCCTTGAAGCAGTAACTAAATAGAACATCTTCACTTAATCTGATCCAGCTGGTGGCTGTTAAGGTGGACTTGGAGGGTGTTTACAATCATGATTTTGTAGTTTTAGGATTTCATTACACATTGCAGGCGAGCCAGCATTGAAGCTGGATCACCACCTTTGGTGATAGCTCCTATTACATGATGCTTGTGCATCCCACTCTTGGTTTGCCCACCTCCCTCCATGATTCACCCATCTCTACCTAACAACAACAACAATAATACTACAGAAGATCTGTATAGGAAAGATAATATCAAGGATAGCTTTGACGGTGTGGTGAGTGAATTAGAACCAGACATCCCGAGGAGTGAGTTTGAATGGGCCTTAAGAGGCATTGTTAATAGAGAGGCAGTAGGAGATGATGGGATCCCAGCTGAACTGTTTAAAATCTTGAAAGATGATACTGTCAAGGTGATGCATGCCATATGCCAGCAAATATGGAAAACACAACAATGGCCATCAGATTGGAAAAAATCAACTTATCTCCCCATACCAAAAAAAGAAAAAAGAAAAGAAAAAGGGAAATGCAAAAGAATGCTCAAACTTTTCATACAGTGGTACTTATTTCACATGCCAGTAAGGTAAAGCTCAAAATCCTGCAAGATAGACTCCAGCAATACATGGGGCAAGAGTTGCCAGATGCACAAGCTGGGTTTAGAAAAGGAGGAGGAATGAGAGACCAAACTGCCAATATCTGCTGCATGGTAGAGAAAGACAGGAAGTTTCAGAAAAACATCTATTTCTGTTTTATCAACTATTCTAAAGCCTTTGACTGTATAGATCATAATAAATTGTGGCAAATTTTTGGTGGTACGGAGATACCAAGTCACCTTGTCTGTCTCCTGAGGAATCTGTATAAGGACCAAGTAGCAACAGTAGTAACAGACCACAGAACAACAGACTCGTTCAAGATTGGTAAAGGATTACAGCAGGGCTGTATACTCTCACCCTATCTATTCAACTTGCATGCAAAACACATTATGTGATGTGTGGGGCTTCATGAATCCAAGAATGGAGTTAAAATTGCTGGACAAAACATTAACAGCCTAAGATATGCAGATTATATCACTTTGATGGTTGAAAGTGAGGAGGAGCTGAGGAGCCTTCTAATCAAAGTGAAAGAAGAAAGTGCAAAAGCTGGGTTAAAGTTAAACATAATAAAAGAAAGTTACAGCAAGCAGACTGACTGATAACTGGCAAATAGAGGGAGAATATGTGGAGGCAGTAGCAGATTTGTATGTCTAGGTGCAAAAATTACTGCAGACCCAGACTGCAGCCAGGAAATCAGAAGATGCTTACTTCTTGCGGGGAGAGCAATGACCAATTTTGATAAGATAGTGAAGAGCAGAGACATCACACTGGCAACAAAAGTCCTCATATTTAAAGCAACGGTATTCCCTGTAGCAACGTATGGATGCAAGAGCTGAACCATAAGGAATGGCTGAATGAAGGATGATGGACGCTTTTGAGCTGTGGTGCTGGAGGAAAATTCTGAGAGTATCTTGGACCACAAGAAGATCAAACCAGTCCATACTCCAGGAAATAATGCCTAACTGCTAACTGGAGCAAAGGATATTAGAGGCAAAGATGAAATACTTTGGCCACATCATGAGAAGATAGGAAAGCTTGGAGAAGATAATGATGCTGGGGAAAATGGAAGGAAGAAGGAAGAGGGGCCAACCAAGTGCAAGATGGATGGATGATATCCTTGAAGTGACTGGCTTGACTTTGAAGGAGCTGGAGTGGTGACGGCTAACAGGGAGCTCTGGCATGGGTTGGTCCATGACGTTACAAAGAGCTGGAAGCAATGGAACGAATAAACAACAACAAAAACAGTAGTGCAGGAATGTGGGGTAAGTTGGTGTATGGGTGTTTGATTGTGAAATTGTGATAGTACAATTGTGCTATGGAAGAGAAGTGAGCTATCAAAGGTGTTCAATGCAGTTTGTATCCATTATCTATACTTAACACAATGGTAGAAGAATAGTGGGTTAATGTGATAAAGTCCTTGGACTTTGGACCAATTATACTGAGCAGCACACAAATGTTAGCCCTATTCCTGGGCATATTTGACCTTCAGATTCCCAAAAATGGCATCCATTTTGCTGTTCTGTGTTTTGATCCACAACACTAGATTACAAAACTGTAACTTCAGTACAAAATTCCAGCCCCATTTCTTTTGTGAGAAACGTGCTCATTCTCCTAACCTACCAATAGTTTACCAACCAGAATCTCATGTTCCTTCCATTTTGTCAGCTCAGCATGTTCTGCTTGGATCCGTCTGACCCCTCTTCTTTCTCCCTGAGGGAAAACGTTTATTAAAAGCATTTTATCTGTTACTTCTTGTAAATACAAATTTACATTTCATCAATAAAAAGCTCCCCCTCCTCTCCGTTTGGCTTTGTTGGAAACCAGATCCTCAATTTAATTTACTTTTACAGGGTTATCTTTCTACTAATAACCTCAGTCTGTGAACAAATAATTCTTGACTTGTTTTCTTCTTTCAGCCCAGAGGTACATTTTGGGCTGTGAAGTTTCTCATAGCATGTTTGGCTTCTCTGCATCTTTTCACAGGCAAAGCTGTTTGCTTTACAGAAAAATAATTACTGGCAAGATTTAGTAACATTTTAGATAGCTTTTTACAAATCTGCTACATAAGCAGTAGGAAAGCTATTCTTGCCTATCCTAGACTGGAAATGATTTACTTGAGAACAAAATAATATGTTTCCTATTCATTTAATTCATTGCTTCCTTTCAAAGAGTTGTGGTTATTTTCTACATATTGCTATAGGCAAACAGAATAACCTAAAATAACAAAATCTAATTCCTTTCATGAAGGGCTATTACAAGATAGACACTAGGGCTGGAAGAATGAGGGCAGGAATGCCTGGTAGCTTACACCTCATTGAATCTCCTCTGGGTTTCAATCCAAAGTTTAAATGTTTCCTGTTTCTTCCCTTGGCTTCATCCATTTTTGCTCATTGCTTCATATTCTATGAATCACCTCCCTGAACATGTGTGTACCTTCTCTTCCTATTTTAAAGCCTTCTCTTCCTATTTTAAAGCCTTCTCTTCCTATTTTAAAGCTCAGTTAAACCCTTCCTTGCTTTCCCAAGCTTTTAGCACTGTACTTTAATATGGTTCTATAATCTTGTAATTTTTATTCCAGTTTTTATTGTTCAGTTTCTGTTATATTGTGCTTTTGGAATGTTATTTTGATATTTTTATGCATAATTTCATTGAATAAAATCATAGATTGATATTAGCACAGACATTTCAGAGTTACAGTCATCTCTCCACATATACAAGGAGGACAGTTTTAGTGCCGCAGGGTTCCGTCCTGGGCCCGGTCCTGTTCAACATCTTTGTTAATGACTTAGATGAAGGGCTAGAAGGCATGACCATCAAGTTTGCAGATGACACCAAATTGGGAGGGATAGCCAATAGTCCAGAGGACAGGAGCAGGATTCAAAACTATCTTGACAGATTAGAGAGATGGGCCAAAACTAACAAAATGAAGTTCTACAGTGACAAATGCAAAATACTCCACTTTGGCAGAAAAAATGAAATGCAAAGATACAGAATGGGGGACAATGCGTGGCTCAAGAGCAGTACGTGTGAAAAAGATTTTGGAGTCCTCGTGGACAACAAGTTAAACATGAACCAACAATGTGATGTGGCAGCAAAAAAAAAAAAAAAAAAGCCAATGGGATTTTGGCCTTCATCAATAGGAGCATAGTGTCTAGATCTAGGGAAGTCATGCTACCCCTCTATTCTGCTTTGGTTAGACCACACCTGGGATATTGTGTCCAATTCTGGGCACCACAGTTCAAGAGAGATATTGACAAGCTGGAATGTGTCCAGAGGAGGGCGACTAAAATGACCAAGGGTCTGGAGAACAAACCCTATGAGGAGCAGTTTAAGGAGCTGGGCAAGTTTATCCTGAAGAAGAGAAGGCTAAGAGGAGATATGATAGCCATGTATAAATATGTGAGAGGAAGCCACAGGGAGGAGGGAGCAAGCTTGTTTTCTGCTTCCCTGGAGACTAGGACAAGGAGCAATGGCTTCAAACTACAAGAAAGGAGATTCCATCTGAACATGAGGAAGAACTTCCTGACTGTGAGAGCTGTTCAGCAGTGGAACTCTCTGCCCCAGAGTGTGGTGGAGGCTCCTTCTTTGGAAGCTTTTAAACAGAGGCTGGATGGCCATCTGTCAGGGGTGATTTCAATGCAATATTCCTCCTTCTTGGCAGGGGGTTGGACTGGATGGCCCATGAGGTCTCTTCCAACTCTTTGATTCTATGATTCTATGAACTTCAACTTAGCACAGATGTATACTACTACTTACTTACTTTAGCCCTCTTTGCAGATTCAATCATTTTATCATTAGACTGACTCTAAATGGCTGGCTGGCTGCCCCACAGAGTGCCTTCCTTATGGCGATGGTCCAAAGTAAAAGGAATAGGGTTTAATCACTTTATGTTATCTCGGCTTTGCCAAAGTTGCTTAATGCTTGCTTGCTTTAGTCCTCTTTGCAGATTCAATAATTTTATTTATTTTATTTAG
The DNA here is from genome assembly GCF_037176765.1 of Anolis sagrei. NCBI lineage: Eukaryota > Metazoa > Chordata > Lepidosauria > Squamata > Anolidae > Anolis > Anolis sagrei. Next base: position 20,219,086 of record NC_090021.1, on the reverse strand, counting down.
ACTAACTGTAAATGGTGATTGCTGATGCCAGCCCTCACTTGGGTTCTTCAACCTCATTTGAGTCCAAAGCAGATTTGCATTCTGGGAAATGTAGTTTAAGGAGGGACCTTTTGCAATCTCTACCATTGGGGGCCTGGGCTTCCCAGACTACAGTTAAGATGACTTTGATAGTCACATTCACAGCTCTTTCCTTATGGTGGCACCAGCAAAGATGGGGTCAAAGGAATGATTTTAAAAGCACTTTGTTATTTTGGCTTTACCAAAGTTGCTTAATGGTTATAATAAAAATTAAACTGACCATGGCAAGCATCCGAACATTACAGAACATTTACAAAAAAGTGGACAGATGATTCAGATTCTACCCCCCCCCCCCACCTTTCCTGCATGTCTCAGAAATTTCTTTGTATGCACAAAATTAATGAATTTGATCTGACTCCCAATTTATGCACAAGCCTAGTAATTTGCAATGAATTTTATGAGGTGTAAAATGACTAGAGAGTAACCACAAGCTTTGCAGCAAGCTTGATTCTGATTTCAAACGGTTTTGGTCAATGGCAAAATTCATGTGAAGACTGCATTCTATCTTGTTTGAGTTAAATGCATGTTAAAACAGTATGGGAACATCAGGCTCTAAGTCTATAAATATTGGATTTATGTAAATAGATACAGATGGGCAACTAGATACAAGGAAATAAACAGAGGCTGGATGGCCATCTGTCAGAGGTGATTTGAATGCAATATTCCTGCTTCTTGGCAGGGGGTTGGACTGGATGGCCCATGACAGGCATGTAGCCGGGGGGGGGGGGCTTGAGGGGCTTCAGCCCCCCCCCCCGAAATTCTCATGGTGGTTTGCGAAAAGGCCTTACTGGTGCATTATTTAAACTGTTATGTTTATTCATATCATGATCTCATCACCATACTCAATATATCCCATATGCATGGGGGTATTGCGGTAATGATGCAAAAGGTTTGCTAGGCTAGACCCTCTTTCACTCAGACTCAGCCCCCACCGAAACTCAGCCCCCCCGAACCCCCTGAAAGAAATTTAGCCCCCCCCCCCGAAACGAAATCCTGGCTACGGGCCTGGCCCATGAGGTCTCTTCCAACTCTTTGATTCTACGATTCTATGAAATACCAACAAGTTAACAGGTATTAGAAAATAGATAGCCCAGACAGTTGACACATGAATAATCACAGAAATATCATAGTGCAGAATTGCAAAAGTGCTTTATTTTTAAAAAGCGACTCCGTATGATTCTTTATCATTTTACTAGGATATCCTAGTGAGTTAGGTATGTTCAGGAGAAGAGCAGAAAAACAACAACTACTGCAACAATAACTTTATATCCCACCCCCTCTTCAACAGGACTCAGGACGGCTTACAAAAAATAAATACAAGACCAAAGCATGAATAAAGAAAACATAATACATGACGACAAAATAAAAAAAAAAACGTAGCAAATTAAAATAACAAGTAAGACGATAGCATCTTTAAATATATGAGTGGACATCATGTAGAAGATGGAGTGATCTTGTTTACCGCTGAGAACCAGTAGATTAAAATTATAAGATAAGAGATTCCTCTTAAGTATTTGGAAAAACTGTTCAACAGTGGGACTCTTTGCTTCAGAAAGTGCTGGAGTTTCCTTCCTTGGAGGCTTTTAAACAATCTTCCAACTCCATTATTCTATGATTCTATGAAACAACACAGGCAGAAGAGTCCTTCAATCAAGTTCTGCATCAGCACTTCATTGGATGATTAGAACTTTTGAGGCAATGTATATGTCCAAGTATATAATTTGCTGCATTGTTGTTAATGTATATTTATAGGAACTTAAATTATGATTGCGTTTGCAATATTCAGTTATATTTGGTGTCACAAAACCCAGAAAAAGTTAACTGCTAGTGGCTTTGACATTTCACAACTTTGGAGCCATGGGAAATTTTAAAATAACAAAAAAAAATCATATATCTTGCTTGGAGTCTCTTTATTGTCTATAAATCTTTGGGGAAGAGAGTGCTGTGGCTTGACAACACTGACTGGAGGACTATGGGAATTTTTGTCTGAAAATGACTTTTTCAAGTCTTGCCTCTTTACTCTGCAGGTGGCTACTGTAGTTGGCATGCTGTCTCCGACATTGATTTTCAGGTCGGATAAACCTTAGCTTGAAAAGTATTTGCCAATGACTGTCAACAATTGAATGAATTATATACAGTGTTGGTAAACAAAACACTACCTTGATGAATGATGGGCTGTTTCACTATGACACAATGGCTCAGCCATTCAAAGTGCTGATTAAACCCATTACAGTAAAATAATCACCATCCATTACCTCTTAGCGTTGCGACCTGACAATGTAGTTAAGGCAACGGAGGGTGTCAGCAAAATGATTTGTTGGGTTCTCTGTCCAATGACCATAAATCACATTCCTAAATCAATCCACAGTAGAAATAAAACAATACATTTTCATTTTTCATGACAGTGAATTACCAAATATGTGTATTGACTTATTCGTAAACATTGACGCCATTAAGGATGGATTCAGGAGCCATCAGCAACTAATTTTATGATTAATATTTTTAGTAATTTAGGTAAATTGTTTTCTCCTCTAATTTCCCCACAATTGCCACTATAGCAGTCTTCTGGCTATATCTACTCTTTCCCCTGGTGCTCTTGTGTTTTTATGTTAACAGTGAGACATGCTTCTTGGGGGTAATTTGGAGGGTTGAAACCATTCACAAATATAAACCACCAACATTTATCCATTCCCTAGTGCATTTTATTCTGTTCCCTCAGAGGAGAATGGCATACATAGCAACGAATAAGGCTTAGAATGTAAAAGGTACAAGAGGAAAGGAAAAAAGATGAATCCCAGCAAACCCCAATTTCTCACAGTAGATTTATACTATCCAGCTGGAAGAGAAACAATTGGAGGAGAAGATGAGACAACTGGTCCTCCAGCCAGCTTAGTCAATGGTCAGGGATTTGGGGAGCTAAAGTCCAAACCACCTGAGAGTTAAAGTTTGAATATCACTGCTCTAGATTCCCACAATCTATGGACAATATGATCAATGAGAATTTTGGATTTGAGCCCATGGGGGCTGCTCTACCTTTCCATTTAGATAATTGTCTAAGAGCATTTTGAAAAATGGCTGAATTTACCTATTTTCCCCTCTAAGAATATATTTACACCTGTTGAATCTCAGAGTAGGTTTCACCTTGCTCCCAAATACCACCACACAAGAGCTGTAGATTTTGTAGTTTATTGAGGAAAAATCCAAGTCAAAACATAGAGTAAGAAATGCAAAGTTCCAAAAACAAAGGTTAAATGCAAAAAACTGTTCCAAAGGTCCTCAGGTAAGAACATAAAGCATAATCCTTTAAGCAATGGTCAAACATGAGTCCATGGTAAAAGCAGTGAAACGCAAGTCCCAAGAATCACGATTCAGGAAGCCCAAAGCGAGCTGCTTTAGAACCAAGGTTATTCCATAGAAGCTTTCATGCTAAAAGCCACGTTGAACTGACACCTCCCCCTTGTTAACCAGAAGCCTAAATACCTTTTGCCAACAAGAAAACATTACGCTCTTGCCAACATGAAAGCATTACGGTGACCTTTCACCAACCTTGGCTTCTTTTTTGCCGGCTAGCCTCGAACTCTGCCTGACCTGCCAATCTAAACGTTCCTGCCTGCTCATTAAATCACTATCAAGGCTGCTCTCTTCTCTATCAGTATCAGCATGAGATGGCTGAGCAAGTGAAGGCCTCTGCACCTGGTTGTTATCTAATTCGCTGACATTCTTTTCCCACGAGAACTGACTTGTTGGCTCCTCTGGTGCAGTGTCTGCAAGAGACACAGAAAAAGACATAGGAACAGGCCCAGAAATCTGAATCCCATCATCCTCTTCATCAGGGAACATTTCAGGCTCACAAGAGGGTTCTGTTTCAGGCTCAGAATCAAGCTGAGCCACAACAACACCATTCTTTTAATAGGGAAAGATGAGGACTAGGGAACATACAATCATAACAATAACTGCTACTATTACTACATGTTCCTTGTTCATCAGTTCTTATAAATGTACTCCATAGGTGAAAGGTCTATCACAAGCAAACTGTTTTGCAGTCAGATGTGACTGAAATCTGAACTAGGTGCAGCTGGAATATCCAAGGCTCAGCAATGGAAATTAGTGTCTAGGCCTCAAGGCAAGAATGCTTATTTTATTTTTATTCCGTTTATAATGAGCACTCAGAATAGGGCAAGCACTTTTATAAATATTAAATGTTGATCCATTCATTATTTGAGGTTTGTTTTAGTTACTGCAGGAATATAAGACTGAAATGAGCGAAATAGCATTCCTTGCAGTCAATGGCCTTCCAACTGTTATCACTCTCTGGCCAAGATGCTAGATCAAGAAAGTAGGACACAACGTTCCACTGACAAGTTTTTGTGTCCTCTCCACAACCTGAGGGTCTGCTGCTATAAACATTTATTTGAACAAGTGTGAAGAGAGAGCACGAAGCAACTCAAACAATAAAGTAATTGGTTCTGGCTGCAAGAGGGCAGGGAAATGAAGTATTCTGCCAGATAGAGCATGTCCCCCTTTTTCTTCCCCTTGCATCCTAGTCTAGAATAATTTTAATAAAGTGAGTTGCTTCCTCCTTTCCTCTTGCCAAAAAAGCAGCAGTGTCCATAAAGGGCAGTTGTCTGGGGAGAAAGTTTAGGAGGGGGTGCTCCCTGTTCAACTGCCTGAACCAATCAGTGGCCATTTGGACCAGGGGAAGAAATACAACTGGTTCATATAGCTACTAGGGATTTGCAATCCACAAAAATGGTTTAGATATCATTGCAAAACTGGGGGCCACTGGCATTTCATTTTTAAAGACCCTTAAAACATTGCTATACAGTATCTAAAATGGAGAGAAGTAGTGATGTATTTCTGTAACTCATTCAGCCTGCTCTTTGATTGTAGGTGAACTATAAATCCCAGCATCTACAACTCCCAAATATCAAGGTCTATTTTCCCCAAACTTTACCAGTGTTCACATTTGGGCATATTGAGTATTTGTGCCAAGTTTGGTCCAGATCTAGAATCATAGAATCAAAGAGTTGGAAGAGACCTCCTGGGCCATCCAGTCCAACCCCCTGCCAAGAAGCAGGAATATTGCATTCAAAGCACCCCTGACAGATTACCATCTAGCCTCTGTTTAAAAACCTCCAAAGAAGGAGCCTCCACCACACTCCGGGGCAGAGAGTTCCACTGCTGAACGGCTCTCACAGTCAGGAAGTTCTTCCTCATGTTCAGATGGAATCTCCTTTCTTGTAGTTTGAAGCCATTGCTCCTTGTCCTAGTCTCCAGGGAAGCAGAAAACAAGCTTGCTCCCTCCTCCCTGTGACTTCCAAAAATCTATCATTGTTTGAGTCCAAAACTCAAGATCAATGCCCACCAAGCCCTTCCAGTATTTTCTGTTGGTCATGGGAGTTCTGTGTGCCAAGTGAGGTTCAATTCCATCATTGTTGGAGTTCAGAATGCTCTTTGATTGTAGGTGAACTATAAATCCCAGCAACTACAACCTTCAAATGACTAAATCAACCCCACCCCCAACCCCACCAATATTCAAATTTGGGTGAACCTGGTATTTATGCCAAATTTGGTCCAGTGAATGAAAATACATCCTGTATATGAGATATTTACATTACTCTTTATAATGGTAGTAAAATTACAGTTATGAGGTAGCAATGAAAATAGTTTTTGGTTGTGGGTCACCACAACATGAGGAACTGTATTAAGGGGTCATGGCATTAGGAAGGTTGAGAACCACTGATCTAGTCCAACACCCTGCCGTGCAGAAGCTTGCCCCCTTCTTAATGGAAGGGTTTGGTGGGCATTGTTCTTGAGTTTTGGACTCAAACAATGATAGATTGTTGGAAGTCACAGGGAGGAGGGGGCAAGCTTGTTTTAAATATGGCCATCATGTCCCCTCTCAGCCTTCTTTTCTCCAAGCTAAACATACCCAGCTCCCTAACCTGTTCCTTATAGATCTTGGCTTCCAAACCATTGATCATTTTGGTTTCTCTAGGAGAGTAAGTAGAAGCCTTTACAAGTGAGACTGGCTATGATTCTACTAAGAGACGAAGCGGATTTTTATGTAGTTTGTATTTGTCGTATAGTTATATGTTGTTGATACTGGTCTTTGTAACTGTCTTTTTATGTGTACTGTACACTGCCATGAGTCGCCCGTAAGGGCTGAGAATGGCGGTTAATAAGTGCATCAAATAAATAAATAAATAATAGTTGGTGGACAACTCATTTCTCCCAACTGCTGATCTTGTTGGGATAGAGGTGGTATACCAACTAATCACATTTGGTTGCTTCCACCCAGTGATAGGACAAGATGGAAGGAGATCTTTAATGTCTTCCCCTGTATTATGAAGAACAGAAATGTAAGGTCTGAAGCTAGAAAGGCTGAATTTATTTTACATTTTATACTTTAAATACAAAGTTTCAATACAGCACATCCTATTATTTATTTCTCCTAGTCTTTCCAGTATGGAGGACCTTTTAACCCTCAAACACTATTCATTAAATTAGATACCACCAAGGTGAAGAGGGTCTCTGAGAATCTCCTTCCCCAAGTGGAGCTCCCTATCTAGAGAAACGGAGTGGCTTGCTCTATGGAATTACTTTCCTTGTGCCAAAAACTGATTTTTCCCTCCATATTGTTTATAATCATTTCACAATGTAGCAGCTTGTAGCTTCAGCATCTAGCTAAACTTTATGTGCCGTGTTTACAGTGGCAACATCCCTTATTCCTCCTGGAGGTCCTGTCATTTAAATCTCATCTTCCTGCAATTCTAGAAAATTAAAATTAGATATCATCATTTAATATTTATAACAACACCTGAACAGCTCTAGTTACTCATTATACACTGAGGGGTGATGAGGATATAAACAGGATTTTGCCTGAAGGTTCATAACCTAATAAGTCGTGAAAGTGCTGATTCAGCCAGGACTGGATAAAAATATTCACTAACTACACTGTCATACAGGAGCCACAAGTTCAGAATATCTGCAAATATTTGTATACTTATTTAGAAATATTTGTACATTGAATAAACAGGGGGAAGTCATTAAGTTAGCTGAACAACTCGAGGGCAGATGCAACAGCAAACAACATATAATGTGTCTGTGACCCATTTAAACTTGGTATGGTCAACTGGATCAAGTAGCTGATTAGGAGGATAAATGATAGATAGATAGATAGATAGATAGATAGATAGATAGATAGAGATAATGAACAGATAGAATTTCCATATGTCACTATGATACTGTGACAGACTAAAATACCATATCCAGTTCCAGGCATTGCAGCTAAAGAAAGATATTGACAAGCTAGAACATGTCCAGAAAAGGACAATCAAAGAACTGAAAGCCAAGCTTTATGAGAAGTGAATTGGGAATAAAGGTATGGTTAGCTTGGGGAAGAGAAAATTAAGAAGAGGACATAATAGCCATTTTGAAAGAATGATATATTGTATATGAAGTAGGTGTGTTTTCTGCTGCTCTAGAGATTAGGACACAGAGCAATGGATTTAAACTTCAAGAAAAAAGGGTCCATCTGAATATTAGGAAGGACTTTCAGGAGCTTCAGATGACAAGAGCTAACTGCAATGCCCACAACTAGATATAGTATTTCAGCCACTTTGACTCTTCTTCGGTAGAGATAAAGTGGGGTATAAATAAATATAATAAATACAAGAACAACAACAACAACAACAGACAGTGTTGTTGCTTTGGACTGACTTTGGAAGTTTTGAAACAGAAGCTGGATGGCGATATGACAGGAGTGCTTTGGTTGCATTTCCTTGAATTGCAGGGGGTTGGATTGTATGGCCCTTATGGCCTCTTCCATTTCTATAATTCTGTGATTATATATGATTTAAAGGAACATTCCATTGGGTCACTAGTTTAGTAAATGGTGGGAGTGCTGTGAATGCCATTTATCTGGTTTTCAGCAAAGTGTTTGATAAAGTTCCCTATGATATTTTGACTAGCATACTGATAGCAACACCATCAGATGTATCCACAATTGCTTGAAAAATTGTGCCAAATGACCTGTCATCAGTGTCTCTGCATCAGATTAGAAGGAAGGCCCAAGTGAAGGGTTTTATCCTGAGCTTGATGGTCTTCAATATTTTAATAATGATTTAAATGATGGCTTGGAGGAAATCCTTATCAAATGTGCAGATCGGGGAGGCAAAGACATTGGAAGATAGAATTCAAAATGGCCTGGATAAACTAGAAAATTGGTGAGAAACTAACAAAAGGAAATTCAATAGACAAGTGCAAAACTCTACATTTAGGCCACAAAAACAAATGCATGGTGTAGAATGAAAGTGTACATAGCTGGTCAGTACTACGTGCACAAAGGATCTTGAGATTATTGTTGAATGTAAATTGAACATGAACCAACACTTTGATACTGTTGCGAGGAAGGCAAATGCTAACTTAATAATGGTCCTACTATAATCTGTGCTGGTCAGACCACATCTGGACTACTGTCTTCAATTCTGGGCATCTTATTTTAAGAAAGATATAGACAAGTTGGAATGAGTTCAGAGATGGACAATGGGGATAATAAGGGAATGAAGCATATGACCAGAGGTTGAAGGAGATGGGTATGTTCAGCTTGGTGAAGGGAAAAATGAAGGAATGACATGATTACACTCTTCAAATGCCTCAATGGCTGCCATAAAGAGGCAGATACAGAGTTGTACTTTTCTGCCTCGGAGAGTATAACTAGGCTTTAATTGTTTTGAATGGATCAACAATGGAACTTGAGAGGTGGTGTGGTATCTTCCTCTGGAAGTCTTCAAAAAGAGGTTGCATAACTACTTGCTGGTAATACTCTAGCTGTAAGTCTTTCCTTGAGCAGGGCTTTGGACCTAATGGTCCATAGACCCCTTCCAGCTCAATAATTCTATGGCCCCTTCTATACTGTCCTTATATCCCAGGATCTGATACCAGATTATCTGCTTATATTAGATTATATGGCAGTGGAGACTCATATAATCCAGTTCAAAGCAGATAACCTGGGATTAGATCTTGGGATATAAGGACAGTGTAGAAGGGGCACATGACTCTATGATTTATTCCATCCACAAAATTAGCTACACTTGGTAATGTAAGGAAGAAATAATCCATGTTCCCAAATCACATCCTTAGCTTAGATGTATGAACCAACCTTTAACCAAGAAGTTATTTCCTTTCAAACTTTCTTATAACAGCCCTTAGTGTTCAGAGGTAGATAATTCTGGGGGGAGATTCTAGGACACAGAATGAAGTGTCCACCAAAAATATCCAGCACTCTTTCTCTTAACTTAACAGATTTTTTTCCTGTCTTCTGTTGATTCTGTTCATCTCCGAGATGGAAATTCATAAGCAGATTAAAATGATTTCAGAGCCTTTGTTGCTATGGCAACACTGTGTGCTGTAGTTATATGTCTTTCCTTCAAATCTTGATTCAGAGGTGACTGGTTATATTTATTCTTGTCCTTTGCAGAATTTCACAGCATGATTGGGGGAAAGGAAAAAAAAAACTTCTCACGAAGGTACAGCAAAATATTAGGTTAAGATTTCTTGGCAAAAAAGTTCAGGTGACCTGAACTGGTTTCTGTGAGCAACAGGTTAAGTGTGTTTCAGGGTTAAACATATTATCCTGTCATAAAAATATCTGAGTTCAAGGTTGTATTGGCTGGTAGTTCCTGGACATTTGCTCCTGCCTTCCTCCTTGGTATATTCTAAGAAGGTGCAGAGTTCAAGGCAATAGGTCCTCTGATTCTTATCATTTCCAGAAGTTACCAAAGTGAGGCCCTCCAATATAATGCAGGTTGAAATAGCTTCTTCTCATTGCAACTTTGAAGCTCAGCCTGGACTACAATGGTTCAGCAATAGAGAAACATGAAGAGAAGATGAGAAAGAACGGTTTATTTCCCACCTTCTTCTTCTCCACCATTCCAGCATGATGAAAACAAAGAGAATACTAGGTAGAGAAGAAGGACCCCTCTTCTCCTTACAGAGATAGCACTTTCATGTTCTATCAAACCAAAATAAAGTTCTCCGCAAGGAGAGCAATACAGGTCAGGAAAAAATTAGGATAGCACCCTTCTCTCTGAATCCTATTGTTCATCTTAACTAAGATAGAGTAATTGGGTCCATTGGCTTTATCTATGTGTTGAATAAACATCGAGATGTTGAAAGAAGGGGTCTATTGTAACTGGGACTAACCAAATCAGATTCCAGCTATGTTTTCTGTACATACATCATTTTCATAAAGGTTTTCAATTTGGTTTGCAGGATTGTTTGGGATGAAGATACATCCTCTTTATTCTGTCATCTTTATCTGTGTGTCTGGTGATACAAAAGTTAATGGCTAAATATTCAGTTTGCACAACAACAACGACAAAAACATCAACAACAAATGTATTTCTCGTGTCTCCTTGTGGCTCAAGGCAGGGTGCAACAGGGTTAAAAAAGAGAGATAGAACAAAAGGTTATTAAAATATATATAACATGACACACACAGTTAAAACGCAGGCTAAAATTCACTGATAAAATGCATATTCACAAGTTAAATTTGATTGGACAGGCCTGGTGGAAAAGATAGATCTTCTGTTGGGTTTTGATTCTGATAGTTGATTTAGCTGTTGAATCTCTTCTGACTGGCCATTCCGCAGTCTTGGGACAGCCAATAAAAAGGACCTTTGGGTGTTGGTTGCCAGTCAGGTTCTGGCTGGCTGGAGTACCCCCCTCCCCCAAGGACTTAAGTCTCTGGGGCAGATTGTATGGGAGAAGGTGATCCTATAGATAATCTGGACCCAAACCATATAGAGCTTTAAAGGTCAGAACCAACACTTTAGCAACCAATGGAGTGACTTTAGGATGGGTGTGATATGCTCACTCCTAGATGTAGGCATAATTAGTCTAGCTGTTGTTTTTTGAACTAATTGGAATGTCTAAATTTGGCACAAGGGTAGCCCAATGTAAAGACCATTACAGACGCATGTGCACTACCATGTTTACATTCTCCAATTCTAGGAAGGAGCTCAGCTGGCATATCAGCTTCAGCTGATTGCATTTACATGAGCTTATATTTGGAGAGATGGATCAAGGAGCACTCCCAAGCTGGGTTGTTGTGGGTTTTTGGGCTATATGGCCATGTTTTAGAAGCATTCTCTCCTGATGTTTCACCTGCATCTATGGCAGGTATCCTCAGAGGTTGTGAGGTCTGTTGGAAATTAGGAAAATTGGGTTTATATATCAGTGGAATGTCCAGGGTGGAGTTAGGTGTGAACTACCTCCCAAGATGTTAACACACTCATTTCTTTAAGGCCAATCCAAAGTTTTTAAGGCCAATCCAAAGTTTTTGTAAGTACAGTCTTATTTTCATCTGAAATTATTTAGTGTACTTCAGGGGTCTACACACTTTTTAAACAGAGGGCCAGGTCACAGTCCCTCAAACTGTTGAAGGGCCGGATTTTAATTTGAAAAAAACATGAATGAATCCCTATGCACAGTGCACATATCTTATTTGTAGTGCAAAAAACACTTTAAAAGAAAATGAAGAACAATTTTAATAGATATAAACTTACTAGTATTTCAATGGGAAGTGTGGGCCTGCTTTTGGCTGATGAGATAGGATTGTTGTTGTTGTTGTGAGCTTTCAAGTTGTTTCAGACATAGGTTGACCTGAGCGAAGGCCGGATAAATGACCTTGGAGGGCCTTATCCGGCCCCCAGCCCTTAGTTTGAGGACCCCTGGTGTACTTCATTACATAATATATGTTTGCAATATGATTCTTGTGCTCTTTCTTTCCTGAACACAGTTTAGACACCTGGCATTTATTGCTCTCTATACAGCAATTGTCTTTGTTGTCGAATTTTTAACATCATTTTGCCTGCATGGGATAATAATGAAATGGTTTTATGATTACGGCAATCCCTGTTGTGCTCTTTTTAGGGACTGAAATGTATATTGAGAGTTTCCAGTCTGTGGGCCATTGTTTTATTTTTCATATTTACTGACAAACAAAACAAAGTGTTCATGTCACTCTGGTGGCACCACATGGTCTCTTAATTGTGACTCTTCTTGCCTGCTGATAACATCATTGCACGGAATTAACGTGTACCTCCAGTTCTACTTTTAAGCGTAGGGAGGTCCCCACTTCAAGTGACACATGCTAGGTAACATGCATGGAGCTCAGCTGTTCCTCTTGATCTCCTAGGTTATTCCCTTGTCTCACAGAGCAGGTCCTATGTTCCCAAACTAGCTTGTAGTCCTTAGAAATGGTGGAGGAACTTCACTATCAAGCCAAAGTGCAATTCAGCTTACAGTCTTATCGATTACTTGTGTATGGAAGGGACGGGTGCACTGCCTCATTCTTTGCCTCAGGAAGAAATATGTTTGGACCAGGTCCATGTGCCTCTCGAGACTGAAATGAACTCTGCTGTCAGATCTGACCTGAAATGAATCTCAGAACAATCTGGCAAGAAATCCAATGTCTTGTTTAAGCTTTGAAAAAATAGTCGGTATCCAATGATCAAGCACCAATCAAGCACACTCTTCTCTTGAGTGGTCAGTCACACAAGAGATACATGAAAAGACCGACAGGGATGCCATATGTATCCATGGTTTTCATTTCCAGTGAAAAAAAGAAGTCTATTCTCAACTGTAGATAAGAGCCCTAATTATAGCACTAGGATGTTAATTAGTTTTCATGGCTCTGTAAAAGAGAGGGAAAAACAGCTCACTTGTTGCACAAGATGATGCTGTAGAGCAGTGGCTGAGGGATAACACTGCTGGAAGTCCATTCTCTCCATTCTCTCTGCTGTCAATGCTGTCAGGAAGTCTTTGTTCACATTTCCAGTGTTCTAGTGAGCCAAACATCACAGCTTTTTGATTAGCAAGAATGGAGACAACATCTGCTATTCCACTCCTAGCTTTCCTCTGAGCTTAGCAGCAGTCATCCCAGAAACTGGGGGAGGAATGAATTTCCCTAGCAATTATACATTGTTATGAGCCATCCGTCATGCAAGCCAAAGTATTTTGGGGTGTAAAGCTTTGGATGAGTAAGGTCCAATAGTTTTATCAATGATTTGCTCATGGTAGAGATGAATGCTCCTTGAACTGCTTTCTTGGAATCATTCAACATAGCTTCCTCTGATTTTGGATTTTTTGAGAACTTCACATTAGGGACTATCAATTAATACATTAATTAAAATATTTCTATCCTATCCATTAATATTGGATTTCAGGATGATGTTCAAGTAAATGGCAATCAATTGGAAACAGTTTCAGATCAAAATAATATTTTAAAATATATTTTTTAAAAACCCTACAGTACAACCGTTATATCCATGGGAAAGGAACCCATGCTTTCATTGATCCATGTCTGACAATGTCCTTTCTGGGAATGTTCTAGGTCCTCCATGTGGTTCTATGTTGTGCTTCCACCAGAAATGGAGTCACATGGAAACACAATGGAGGACCTAGATATCTAGAAGGGTGTTTTTTAAAACCATATTAGAATGTCTATCTCTAGCTGTGAAGCCAATCAGAGCATTAGACTGGTAGGTAGGCAGAAGACAGCGTTGCTCCAATGGCATTGATATAAAATACTTAATGATGACCACTGCTACCTTACTCATCTATTGAGCATCATTTGAATACATGGCTCTTCTCCCTTCTTTTAACGGCTCACCTATGCTTTCTGCTTATTCTGGGGCCAGTCTGAAGTGGCAGTGGGATAGAGTCCAGCAGGTTCAACTAGGCTAAGATCAGTTTGACCTGACTGTCCCCCTGGGCTGTCTCACCCCAAGAGCAGTATACAACATGGAAAAATTCAATGTTGTCAATATACATATAAAAGCAATACATAACATCAACTAAAATAAATAACATTTAAATATGAATTAGACCATTAAAACATTATACATAAAAACATCATCACATAAAACATAGATGACTGCACAGTTCCATGAGAGCTCCTGGTCAGCATGGGTGCCCCATGCTGACATCAGAAGAGGTGATTATATGACTAGGGAGAAGGAGGGGGATAAACAACCAAGAAGTCACATGGAATTCTGAATCTTTCTGGCAGCAGTGGTTGCAGCAAGAGGGATCTTATCCATACCCCCTTTCCACAATGAGCAGAGGGAAAAGGGGGTATCAATGGCATGCAGAGCTATAGCAATAATAATAATAATAATAATAATAATAATAATAATAATATATTCTGGCAAAAATTGAGAGCCAAATTGACAAAGAAAAAACATGGATGTGGCTCACAAATGGAACTCTGAAAAAGGAGACAGAGGGCCTGATTCTGGCAGCCCAAGAACAAGCCATTTGAACCAATGCCATCAAAGCCAGAATTGAAAAGTCGACAACAGATCCCAAGTGTAGACTCTGCAAGGAAGCATGGGGATTTAGTTAACCAGTTAAAATTCATGAGTAAACCAGTTTTTTTAAACCTGAAATTTGGGGTGGGGGTGGGTTTGAACCACTACCCCCCCCCCCTCCAGGTACAGCCCTGGCAGCCTGTGAGAAAAGCAGACCAAGTCTGTATTGAATCTGGTCATGCTCTTCATACTGTACAAAGCTGTGGGATACTCTGGAGATCAGACAGGATCTCACTTTGTCCTCCTTTTGGAGTCAACTAAAAACCTGGATGTTCGGTGTGCTTTTGATTAAGCAGCTTACCAGTAACTTCCTGTCCCTACTTGAAGTTCTGCACTTTACACTGGCCCGCACTTTACACCAGCATATGATCTACCTCAACATGTGTTATGACAGTATTTCCTGCCCAGTGTAGTGTATTGTTGCACTTTCCTGTGCTCCTATAAAAATGTATTGCACTCATTGAATCTGTACCACAGCTATGTTTCTTCCAGTCATATTGTTTTTATATTGCTTTCAATTGTGTTGTATTTGTTTTATCTGATGTTTTAATTGGTTGAAGTGTTTTAATTGTAATTTTGGGCTTGTTCCTTGTAAGCTGCCCCGAGTCCCCCAGGGGAGATGGTTGGCGGCATATAAAAATAAAGTTATTATTATCATTGTTATTATTATTATTATACTATTTCAGCCAAACTCCCCCTACTTCTCTTAATGTAGAGATAAACTAGGTAAATCTGATTTATCCCGCAATAAGGGCTGGAAGTGTCAGGTTATCATGGGAACAGCCAAGTTGTTGGCTGCATTGTGAGTGTGGGCGCATTTCCACAAACTTAAATAAAGCTCCAAAGTAGAATATTGTGTAGTGTTATCAGATGTACACTCTTCCTGATCTCTAGCTCATTGCCATTTCTTTCTCTTTTTTTGAGATGTCATTCTGAGGGAGTGATTTTGAAGGGTCTGTAGTAGTATGTCTCTGATGATATAGGTGCTTTTGACTCCCCAGTTCTGCTAATGTCCTGGAGGGTGCATATTTCTAAAATTTGTTGTGGTGCATTCAAATCATTTATAACGTATGTTGACGGTCAGGCAAACCTATGACAGGTTTTGTGTATCAAGATTTGTTTACAGAGGTTTTTAAGGTATAACTTGTCCAAGGTCACCCAGTGTGTTTCTGTAGCTGAGTAGGGATTTGTACTCTGACTTCTGAAAACTTAGTTCAACACTCAAACCACTACACAGCACTGGCTGAAATTTTCTCAATTACTAGCTATACATTTGCAAGAGTAGATGTGATTCTTTCAGTCCAGAGACATGATGGAGCTCACAGTAAGGTTGTTTCTTCTAAGGAGTTGATACCACACTAGTTTACAAATTTCCCCAATACAAAAGAACCATCTCAGAGGTTGTGATGCTTCAATCTGTCTCAACTATGACCAAGTAAGTTGTCCCATATAAAGTTCCAGGAACTAATTTATCACACTACTATCAAGGGAAGAAGAACCTAGGGTTCCATTAATTTTCACACAAACTCTAACATTGGAAGAAGGACCTTAGTGATGCTGACATTGCAGCTCCAAAAAGCTTTCTGCTTATCAGTTAGACCCGCAAATTTTCCGTTTACAGAAACTATATAGTTCTGATTGCTACAAACTGTCTATAATTAATAGCTCCCATCTTGATGTCTTGCTTGTGGATGACCAAAGGATGCCTGGTCAGGTACTGCTGGAATCAAAATGCAAAATGAACTGTAAATTTCATACAGTGGTGTCCTTTTGCCCATTGTCACCACCTAGTATAATAAATAGGTTGAGAAGGAAGGTGGTAAAATAAAACCTTGATTCTATTGATCCATCCCAGCTACACCTATTGAATCTATGGCTAATGAGCCAATACATAGGTTTACCCTAATTGAGATTAACAATAGAATTCAGATTATGATCCCCTTCATGATGAGGAACTGAAAACTAGAGTGTTCCCTTGCAGTTGTCACCATCTGCTCTACTCATTTATCTTTCCTCTCAGACAGCAATTGGAATGGGGGTGGAAGAGGCTAGTTATACCCAAGAGGTAAGATTTGGCCCTTGAAACTGCAATGGCTGGTCCCTTCCTTATGTTTGTAGGAAAAACAGTGTTTGCAAAGCTTTTTCGACCTTCAGCTTTTTAGCTTTCTGATTAATCTGTTTGTTGGGTAATCTACTGATTAAGTCATTAGCACTTCTGAACAAAAAACCTCCAGTTTTAGCAACAAAATGTTATTAAGTGGCTTAATAGGAGTGGGGGAAGTAGATGGCTTTTTAACCTGCATATCTATTCAGTACCAGTTGCTGTTAAAATGCAGCTTATCTGATTCCAGCAGAATTCTATCCTCAATATTTCTGTTAGGAACAGAGTGGTGGTTGTTTTGCATGCAAGCATTCATCTGAGTAACAGAATGGGTACACACCAAAGAGAGGGTGGAGGAAGGAGAAAATGAGAGAGAGTTAATTACATTTTAATTATGAAAAATGATCTCATGATAACTATAATTTCCAGCACCAGCCACATGGTGGCAATCATGTTCTTTGCTATCAAATTAATGATGGATGGATCACAAGGTCACTTTGTGAATGGATAAACATTCACACCCACCCTGCAAATGATCTTCTTCTTCTTCTTCTTCTTCTTCTTCTTCTTCTTCTTCTTCTTCTTCCTCTTCTTCTTCCTCCTCCTCCTCCTCCTCCTCCTTTTCTTCTTCTTCTCCTTCCTTCTCTGATTTTCTTATTTAGCAATGATGAATCACAGAATGTATCATAACATCCCACCGCCTCTGATTTCTGCTACTGTTAATCTGATTCCATCCCTTTTTTCCATTAGCTGGCCTTGTTCCAAGCTGTTTTTGTTATTGTTGCCCCTTTTTGGTGAAAAAGAACCCTGATGGAAGTTGTCTTGTGATGTCATTTCACCTGAGCGCTTCATTTAAGATTTGTCAGGATACCTTTCATGGAATACAGGTATCTGATTGAATGGCATTTGAGAAACATTAAAACCAGACGACTAAGTGGCAAAATCCACTCCTGTTGTTTCATAGCAGCATTGCCAGGCTTTGTCTTTGAGTAGCTGGAGGAAGCTAGTTAATATTTAACTATCTCTTCGATCATTTCCTTAAAATTTATTTACCCAGGAAAGATTGCAGTATCTGGCTTGAGGAAGCAAACCAGAGATTTTCCTATTCTGGCTCCTAATGTGTTCATGCTGTGAGATGTATAAGAAATTTGGATGGTAGAGCCATCCAAACTTCTTATGCTTTTGTTGGTGGCATTTCAAACTCCTTTGACAAGAACAGCATTAAAGTCTGCCTCTAGCCATCAATAAGCAGGAAAATCATTGGCTATATGGCCATGGTCTAGAGGCATTCTCTCCTGACGTTTTGCCTGCATCTATGGCAAGCATCCTCAGAGGTAGTGAGGATGCTTGCCATAGATGCAGGCGAAACGTCAGGAGAGAATGCCTCTAGATCATGGCCATATAGCCCAAAAAAACCTACAACAACTCAGTGATTCCAGCCATGAAAGCCTTCGACAATACAGGAAAATCATTGCTTCCGTGTGAGAATAATAATTTAAATACAAAAATTACACAAGTTTGTTGTTTTTATTAGAATAAAAGAGTGGATCACAAACTGCTGCCATGCAAGAATACATAACCTTAATGATATTATTATTTATATGGATATGGCTTATACATTAAGATTTCAATTAGAAACATGAAAAGCCACATTAAAAGCTTGTGAAAACCACCCAATGACAAGATTTTCTGTGCAAAAAAAGTCTTTTGCTCTGCAGATTTTTTTTCTGTAGTAAACACATTTCTGCAGGAAACATATTTTCTGAGCACAAAATCCCATTCCCTGGACAAAACCAAATTTCTTCTGCAAAAAACCCCACTATTTTCTGTGCAAATTTTTCCCAAGTTTGACCACAGGCAGCCTCAAACAATTAATAATTTCACCACATTACATTTTCTCAATAGAGACGTCCTGACAGTCAGGACCCCCTCCTCCGTTTTATGCATGTGTTCAGGTATGCCAAAGACTGGAAAACAGATGAACATTATTGTATATTTTTAACATATTATTTTTGGAGGATACCTTGGGTCCTAATATGGGAGAATCGAAATATATCAATCAATCAAACAAACAACATTTGTGATCCAAGGGTCAGGTTACATGATTAGATAAAGAGAAGGGTATTGCACTCTTAGGTCTGTATCACATCAGAATTATGGTTGAATTGTACACATAGAACACAGACAACAGTCTCAGACTAAGTTTGACCATCCATCTATCTAGTTCAGTTTTTTTAGTCTTAACTGCAGAGGCCAGTGACTGAACCTGCATCTATCCATGCACACATAATCTGCTCTACTTCTGAACTGCACCAATAATTATTTGTTGTGTTAAAGCGGATGCTATGGGATAAAAAGATGAGTAGAGTGCAAACTGTGGGCCACATGCATCCCATCAGTCCTCCTAGGATCACCATACACAGTGCTCCCCCCCCCTCCCAATTCCATATTTTGACAGAAATTGCACCCGTGATACAAACTGCGCAAACCAAATATCTAAATGGACTCAATAAAGATATGGAATGAGTCACTATTCTATAAAAGAGAACTCCCTTTACTATATAATTTAAACTCAATTAAAATAATATAATACATTTGAAATCAATTATTAATGTACATAAATAAAAGAGATGCAAAACGTGTACAATAAAAGCCACACCTGCTTATCCATTAAATAAATATGTGCTTGCTGTTCTCATTGCATAAAACTTGTAAAAATCTGGAGAACTTGGCAGCTAAAGCTAGCCCAAGACCACATCAGCCCTGCTGAAATGTAACCCTACTCTTCATGTTGCTGTCCAAGCCACTGGCTATCCTAGGCACCTATGTTGATATCAGAACAGGGGCCTGTGTGACCAGCAAGAAGGAAGGGAGATTGCCCCATATTTCGTGCTGATCATAAGGCGGCCCATTCTGACATTAGCAGAAGCATCCACTATGGTAAGATACTCATATGGTCCTCCGTGGCCAGGTGGGAACAGTGGCGATCACTTACAATGAGCCCTACCTTCCTCTGTGATTTCAGCACAGGGAAATGGTGATGGTTGGGTGACCATCTGGGCAGCATATTAGGCCAAATCAGAGATGGTCCAGCTGTCCAGAATACTCTGTAATTTCCAGCAAGCTCTGCAGTACCCCACAGTTGGCAAAAGTGGGATAAAGTCAGAGTAAACCAAGAAAACCCAAATCAATACCAGGTGTTGGCAAAGGCCATGGGGATTTGAGGTGAGTTCATTTATTGTTGGAGGAAAATGAGAGTGCCTTGTACCCCGAGAAGATCAATGCAGTCCATACTCCAGGAAATAAAGCCTAACTGCTCACTAGAGGGAAGGATATTAAAGGCAAAGGTGAGGTACTTTGGCCACATAATGAGAAAACAGGAAAGCTTGGAAAAGATAAGAATGCTGGGGAAAATGGAAAGAAAAAGGAAGGGTGCCCGACCTGGGCAAGATGGATGGATGTTATCCTTGAAATGACTGGCTTGACCTTGAAGGAGCTGGGTGTGGCGACAGGCCGACAGGGAGCTCTGGTGTGGGCTGGCCCATGAGGTCACGAAGAGTTGGAAGTGACTGAATGAATAAACAACCATCACTTTTTCATGCCCATGTGGACCCGGAGGGTTTAGAAAAATTCCTATGCAGGGAAAACTATCTAGAAGTCACAGCATGGACATAGCTTCTTCATTCCAAGGAGTTCCTCCCGCCCCTTGAGGATAAGAAGTGAAGCAGTAAAGCTAATCTCCTGTTCCTTTGTTTCTTTGACAGCGTGATTGCCGAGTCTACAAAAGCTTCTCTTGTGGTAAAGTGCTTAGCCACAGGCAAAGAGGGTCTCACTGCTTTTCACACAGCTTAGATGTGCCACGAGAGTGATAATAAGATTAGCTCCCAGAAATAAAAACATTTGACCTTTGTCTTTGCTACAAGACTTTATGCACCAGGGGAGTGTTAATAGTATGTCTAAATCCACCCATCTTTAAAAGATTACGTGCCAGAGGAAACTGCGCTTCCTTCGTGAAGGCCTGGGGCAACTGGGGAAGGAGGACCTTGTTGGCATCAAGTTCTGCAGTTGTAGACTGGCCTTTTCAAAAGGGCCTTCCAGCGTCTTCCTTTCTATCACCCACATATTGACTAGAATACTGTTGGTGTCATGTGTCAGTTCTCTTACATTTGCAGTTTTACTTTTTGGCATCCACAAAAATGATGCATTTTCATGCTATTTAAAGTAAAATTTCACAGATTAAACCACCTGCGGCTGCACTGTTTTGAATAGTGCATAACAATTCAGCAGGGCATTCAATGTACCATTCAATTCAGCGAGGGTTGTGGAAACACCAGCCATGCATTCCTCATTGTGCTAGAAATGAGTGAGAATTGCATCAGCAAATTTACAATCAGCTGCATAACATTAATATTCAGCAGAAGGATGGAATAGCACAACCACTATATGTGAGTCTTATGTGAGTGTTGATTTATATTGCATCAGTGTTATGTAGAATATTAGCTGAAATATGATAAGGCTTGGCTATGTTGTTGTTTTGTTGTTGATTTGCTGTTGCTGTTGTTGTTGTTTTCCACCACTGACACCACTCCTCTCCTCTTCTTCCTGACATAGAATGATAGAATAATAGAGTTGAAAGAGACCACATGGGCTGCCTAGTCCAACCCCCTGTCTAGTCCAACCTCCCTCTGCCTAGTCCAACATCCAACCTCTGTTTAAAAGTTTCCAAGGAAAGAGCTTCTACCACACTCCAAGGCAGAGAGTTCCACTGTTAAACAGCTTGTATGGTCAGGAAGTTCTTCCTAATGTTCAGGGGGAATCTCTTTTCCTGTAATTTGAACCCATTGCATCTGGTCCTAGTTTCAAGGGCAGCAGAAAACAAATCCGCTTCCTCTTCCTTATGACACCCTTTCACATATTTATACATGGCTATCATGTCTCCTCTCAACCTTATCTTCTGTAGGCTCAATATACCCAGTTCTTTAAAATGCTTCTCATAGAGCATGGTCTCCAGACCTTTTAGTAGCCCTTCTCTGGACAACTTCCTGCTTGGAAATATCTTTTTTGAACTGTGGTGCCCAGAATTGGACACAGTATTCCAGGTGAGGTCTAACCAAAGCAGGATACAAAGGTAACCTGACTTTCCTGGATCTTCTAGACACTGCACTCCTTTTGATGCAACCCAAAATCCCATTGGTTTTTTAAGCTGATGCATCACACTGTTGGCTCATGTTCTGTGTCTGTCAAAGTGCTTATTATCTCATTATTTAATGTGGAATGCATAGCTGCTATTTCTACATTTCCATTAAGAAAGTTGGACATCAAAGACACTAATGGCACTCTGTCTAAGAATGCACAGCTGCATGGCTGGAGTTCATTGGTCAAAATTACAGTAGACCCAATGAATCAACGTTTAATGGTAAGTCCACTTTAATGGTAAGTCTGTGAATACAGAATCCGTAGATACAGAATCCATGAATATGGAGGGCCACCTGTATTGCAGAAGGTCCTTCTAATCTTAAGATATTGTCGGCCCCACAAACCTGGCTAATTAATAGACCCAGGATTATTATTTTTATTATTTGCCCTTATATACTTCATTTACTGTCACACAACAGAACAGATTACGTTATGTACATTTTAGTCATATTTGAAAGAGGGTCATTTAACACACATCAATGCAGATCTGGGAGGAAACCCTCTAACTGAACCTGATGTTCTGTCCATGTCCAATCCAGAAAATTTATTTAAAAAGTAGAGCAAGGACCTTTGAATTTCCTATGCATGGTTGGTACTCAGGCTCACCTGGCAACAGTCCTGACATTATGGTGAGACACACTTTTATTTCTGGGCAAATGATGGTCCTTCTTGTTGAATGTGTGCATGCACATGTGAATGTATGCAAACCTGTCTCCCGATTTGCCTTCTTTTTGATTGGGGTGATGCCTTTCTAATGTGCAAATGGTTGTCCACATTTGTAGATATTCACCTCAGCCCTAAAAACTTTGAGTCATTTTAGAGCTGAGAGCAAAAGGACATTTAGAAATGGCTGGTGTTGGGGACTGGAATTGCCCCCACTTCTTCCACACCCCATTTTCTTCCTGAAAGAGGATCTGCTTCTTCATCTTCTTCATCCTCTACTTTTTCTTTCTTCTTTGCAAAAACCATTTCACATATACTAAAAGCAACAGCTGAGGGTGCACAGAACATTTTCTACAAAGGCCAGCATTTCTCTGGGAACACCTTCTCATGTGGAGAGCTCTGTACTTTGGTTTAAAGTGGTATCTCTTATCTCTGCTGTTGCTGCTACCATTGAAAGAAACCAGCATGGGGCACTGAAAGCCTAATGTACGTTGACTGGGAAAGAAAGCCTTCAAATGTGTATTTGTTCATAGGTACTATTATGACTTGAACATGGGTGTGCATTTTCTAATTTCACTGCTTCGGTATGGATGGCTTCTCCACCTTGCTCCTTCCCCCAGCATTCTTCTCAAAGATGTTACCAACAAAAATATTCTCTCAATTGATGCTTTCAGTCAGCTTGAATATCACAGGAGTATAGCAAAATCTCTCCTGTTCTTTGCTCTATAAATCCTACACGTACAAACAGGGAAGTCCCACCCTCCCTACATTATGTTATTAAAGACCAGAGCATGAGCCAAAAGGATGTAGTGGCAAGGGACAATGGCACATTGCTATAAATGCTACATGCGACAATGGCTGGTTTCAAATGCAAAGAAGCCTGGAATTGCATCGAGTTTGTTTTCCCCCTTAATCTTTTCAGCTTTGGAATATGCTACATAGTTAAACTCATCCCTTAGTGTAGTGGTTCCCAAAATTAAGAGATCAAGAACCACTGAGGCAGAAATTGGATACATTGTGGACCATCAGGATCAATCAACCCTTCTCCCCACCATCTGCACAAAAAGGGTGCTCTCTCTTTTTGGCCAAGCAGGAGAAGAAGGGGTGTGTGCAGTGATAGTGGGGGAAGATTATGCCTGCGGGACCCTTCCTCAACAGCCATGGTGCGTCGACTCAAGTCTTTTTGTGAAAGACCTCCATGGACCACTTTTCTGTTTCTTGCGTGCCACCTGTGGTCAGTGGGCCACTAATTGGGACTTTAAACTTTGAATCCACACTCTAGTGTCCCTGAACATTTGCTTCTTAGGCCTACCTTTCCATTTCTGATTGACAGCTTGGAGTAAAAGTTCCAGATTCAGATGTCTATTTTTCCTTATCTCCTGATAAAAGGACACAGGGGTTTTTTTGTTATGCAGGCATCCAATCAAAGAGATTAAAAGCAGCATTCCATACAAACTATGTATAGATGTGGCGTATGTGCCCATGCGCCTTTAGTTGGATGAGGGCCAATTCTCTCTCTCTCTCTCTTTGCTCAGATGCCGAATCCTGGAAAAGACTGCCATAGCCAATGCATACAATGAGGTGGGAAAGAAGGGAAGGGAATGGCAGTTCAGCTGATGAAAATGCTATTTGTCTGGGTCCTACGGAGAAGGAAAAAGGGAATGCATGCTGTCTGTAAGGAATCCTTCCTTTATCTCCTTGAGCTGAGACTAGCTGCTTCTTCCTCATTTGTATTTTCTGGCCACTCCCTCCCCTCCCCTCCCCACCAGTAAGTAGCAGACACAGCAGATTTTCCCAGGGACACATTATGCTCCACCTGTTAGATGTAGGATCCAAGCCAAGGACTCACATTAAAGTAAATTAAATACACTTTATTATAATACCAGAACACATTATAATAGGTAAAATCGACAATGCATTCACAACCTATATTTCTGCTGGCTAGACCGAGAGATCTCAATGTGAACTTGGGAGAGATAAATGCTTTACATTTCTTTTTCAATGGGAAAAATAAAAGCAGAGATCTTTCAGCTGAGATCATAAAAAACACAAGACAGGCCTTATTGATCAGAATGGAGGAAAAAGTCTGGAAAAGACATTCTAACTTCCCTTAGGTAGTGTGGGCAAAAGCTTTTCAGGAGGTGAAATCCAAAACAAAGTTACTTTCCTAAGCTCTGGATCCATCACATTCACCATCCCTCTTTCCTCCTCACTGGATGTTTCAGACTGAAGACTATTTTTTCCCCTGCAACTTTTACAGCATCATTTTTTGTTTATATGGCAGATGCACCCTAGTTTTATACTGTCAGTTTGATTGGACAGGAAGTGCTGAAATGCTCGATGCCATGTCTTCGAAATGATGTCACACGTACTTTCCTTCATTATGCATGCTCAAAATATCACACTCTGAATTTTCAAAGGGAGGAGCAGCTCTGCAACCCAGATGCTACATTTGTGCATGACAAAAAATGGTAAGAGATTGCCACTGGGTCACATTCTAGGTCAGAGGGTTACCTTACTGTAATATGGGGTTGCAGGTCTTTGCTAATGTCATTTGACAAGAGACCAACAGGTAGTTTTTGCAGTGTTCTTCCTACTGCAATGAAGTCTTCAGAAAATAGTGCAGCTTTCAAAGACACGTGTTTTTTTTCTGTAAAAAGAGCATTGTCCGTGCATAAAATAATATTTCTGCACAGAAATATTCTCTCCTGCTTAGAAAATGTTAATCTCACTGGGTTTTTTTTTGTATGTGTCAGGAGCGACTTGAGAAACTGCAAGTTTCTGGTGTGAGAGAATTGGCTGTCTGCAAGGATGTTGCCCACGGGATGCCGGGATGTTTTGATGTTTTACCATCCATGTGGGAGGCTTCTCTCATGTCCCCGCATGGGGAGCTAAAGCTAACAGAGGGAGCTCATCCATGCCCTCACCAGATCCTCTGACCTGTTGGTCTTCAGTCCTGCCAGCACAAGGGTTTAACTCATTGTGCTACCAGGGGTTTTGGTAATAAAGAAATAGTATAACAGAATAGCACTGCAGGGATTTGGTTAGCCATTGTTTCCTTTCTGACACAAGCCATGCAGGCTGGGCATTTCCATGTCAGTGGGGCATTGAATCATCCCCAAGTTTTAGCCTGCACTTTAAATGAACTATCCAAGATTCTGAATCCTATGAAGCCAGAATGTTTAGCCCTATGGGTAGCTCCTTAAATAATTAAGCAAAATGTTGTTGCCTGCTGAAAGGCAAACAGAGATGAAGTAGAAGTCAGAAAAATCATATCTCCCCTTCTGATTATTAAGCTCGTGTTCCTCATCATGAGAAAGAAAATCCACACAGTGAATATTTTCTTTTCTTGGTCCTCTCTTTCTGAAACACTGGATCAATTTAAAATGGTTTAGACCAGTGGTTCTCAGCCTTTCTAATGCTGTGACTCCTAAATACATTTCCTCATGTTGTGGTGACCCTCAACCATAACATGTTTGTTGCTACTTCATAACTTTAATTTTGCTACTGTTATGAATCATAATGTAAATATCAGATATGCAGGACGTATTTTCATTCACTGGACCAAATTTGGCAAAAATGCCCAACACACCCAAACTTGAATACTGGTGGGGTTGCAGTGGGATTGTTATTTGGGAGTTGTAGTTGCTGGGATTTATAGTTACCCTGCAATCAAAGAGCATTTTGAAATCCACCAACGATGGAATTGAACCAAATTTGGCACACAGGCCTCCCATGACCAACAGAAAGTACTGGAAGGGTTTGAGGGCCTTTGACCTTGAGCCTTGGAACTCTCCTACATCTATAGAGCATTGTGGACTCAAACATTGATGGATCTGGACTAAACTTGGCACAAATACTCAATATGTTAACACTGGTGGAGTTTGGGGAAAATAAACTTTGTCATTTGGAAGTTGTAGTTGCTGGGATTTATAGTTCATCTACAATCAAAGAACATTCTGAACCCCACCAACAATAGAATTGGGTCAAACTTCCCATACAGAACTTCCACGAGCAAGAGAAAATACTCTAATGTTCTTTGGAGAACCGTCTGACACCCCCTCACGATCCCCCCAGGGATCCTGTCCCCCAGGTTGAGAAATGCTGGAGTAGACCATAAATGGCTATTTTTAATTACAATTAGATATTGTTGTTTGATACCTTGAAGCTGTTTTCAACTTAGGGTGACCCCATCATGTGAATTTCTTGGCAAGATTTGTTCAGAGGCTTCCATTGAGGCTGAGTAAGTGTTACTTGCCCACCATCACCCAGTGGGTTTTTGCAGCTGAGTGAGTATTTGAACCCTGGTCTCCAGAGTCATAGCACCAAACATAAACCAAAACATCATGCTGACTCATTGGTTAGATGTCTCTGAATG
The DNA here is from genome assembly GCF_037176765.1 of Anolis sagrei. Lineage (NCBI taxonomy): Eukaryota > Metazoa > Chordata > Lepidosauria > Squamata > Anolidae > Anolis > Anolis sagrei. The sequence goes on along the minus strand of NC_090021.1, from coordinate 20,192,292 downwards.
AGAAGAGGGAGGTAAGCTTCCTGTAGATATCTGGTTGATAGAGTCTAGAGTCTAAACCAGAGGTCCTCAAACTTTTTAAACATAGGGCCAGGTCACAGTCCCTCAAACTGCTGGAGGGCCGAATTATAATTTGAAAAAAACATGAATTAATCGCTATGCACTCTGCACATATATTATTTGTAGTGCAAAAAACACTTAAAAACAATAAATAATTAAAATGAAGAACAATTTTAACAAATATAAACTTATTAGTATTTCAATGAGAAGTGTGGACCTGCTTTTGGCTGATGAGATAGGATTGTTGTTGTGTGCTTTCAAGTCATTTCAGACTTAGGTTGACCCTGAGTGAGGGCCGGGTAAATGACCTTGGAGGGCCGTATCTGGCCCCCGGGCCTTAGTTTGAGGACCCCTGGTCTAGACAAACCTTTGGTTAAATCCAGTAGGGTTCTATGTTCTTTGTTTCCCAAAACCAAAACAAAAGAGCTCCCCACTCATGCTAAAACTAAAAATTATGGAGTTAAAAAGGCTCTTGCAGATTAATCAATTGCACATTGCTTGTAACTTATTAATCTTCAGTTGATGCATCCATCACATGAACTGATTACAACTCACCACCCTTTGAGCTACCCTTAAATTTCCCTCCCCCAAAGTAAAGACTCATCAGCTGGATTTGGCCCTTTAGAAGCTGAACAATAGGCTCCTTTAATCCATATTCATAGGAAAAATGTTAATTAGTTGAAGAAAACAGAGCTATCTACGGAGGTGTCATTCACTGATGTACAAAGAGAAACAGGGAGGAAAAGAGAAAGTATCTCAGTTGTCACTGCTTCCCTGTCTACCCCAGGCTGGATGCCATGATGAATAGCTTGGCTGCAATTCTCCCGTGGACTATGTGTCGCATTAGGTTTCAGAAACTCATTACTTTGGTCTCTTGATGCAAATATTGACTTTCATCCACTCTCCATGGGCTAATCCCTCCTGCCATCCACCCTGCTCCCCCTAAAAAATTGTGTTCATATATCTGGCAGATATGAGTCGTGCTTTCAAGGCAGAAAGGTATACAAAGATATACGTCAAGTCAAGACAGGGACACTTTGCTGACAGTTTGGCTCTTGCTGCCTGAGGACATAAGCCTAATTCAAATTGACCACCTGCCTTTGAATGACTATCAAAACATAGAAAGAAATCTACAGTGAGGATTTGCTTTTATTCAGAGTGTCAAGGATTACCTTTCATGCCTTGGCAGATTAGCTGTGATGACACACGTTGTGCAAAACCTAACACATAGCATCTGTTGTGTTTACTGAGTTGTGCCATTGTGAAGAGTCCTCAGTAGAGTGAAGGATGTGAAGGAGTAAAGGGCCAGCACTCTTGGCGATGACCTTGCTGTGAGGCAAAGTGACAACAGCTAGGACTGTGACATGAAAAGTTCCTGAGAACAGAACTGTCTACCTTGGTACTCTATTTCAGCGGCAGCTGATGACTTTCATAATAGCCAGGTGGCGAACCTGCTCCAAGTTATTTTGAACTTTAAAGCATTGAACACTGTCCCTCACACAGGATCGGCACCTTGGATGGTGGTTAAAAATGTCAGGTTACATCTGGATTAGATTCATTTCCCCACTGAAATAAGAACCATTAGCCACAGTCTTTCTTTTCCTCAACACTGCAATAGCATTAGTGAGGAAGTTACAGGTATTACTAAGCACATTACTGCAACAGTGAGGTCATGCACAGCCCTTCCCTTCTTGTTAACTGCTATCCTTTGGACTACAACTCACAGAATCCCCCAGCCAACAGAGCCAGTGGCTGATTTTGACTGTCCATGACACAGCGTTTCCAAGCTTTGTCTTCTTCTGTTTTGAAGGGATCATCCCAGGCTAAGATATGGGTTCCATTAGGCTTTTGTTTTTTCCATGAAATATTAGACATGTTTTTTAAAGCATATTCTCCTTTTCAACTGCACTGACAGAGGTGTGCTTCTGTCTTAACTGAAGCACCTGCTTCACAGGTATTCAGAGTGGGGACGGAAATCATTGACTCAACGATGACTAAGTATGATACCTTTCTCCTCATTATAATATTAAATGAATATTTCTTCAAGTACAGCCAGTCCCCAGGTTTCAAACATCCAATTTACAAATGACTCTTAGGGCGCTTCCAGGTAGCACTAAATCTTAGGTTTTAAACAGGGGCAAAACATCCCAGAACTTCGGAAGAGATCCACATACAGACCTGTTGGTCCTGGGATTTCTTCATCCGTTATCCAGAATTGATGCTTTCTTGCAAGATTTAGAGGCTCCCAAGATGGCCATCATGGGGCTTCCACTGAAAACCTCGGCATTTTTTTTAAAAAAAATCCTCAAAATGCGGATATGTGGAGAATCACTGCAGCAAATCACTGCATAAGTTCTGTTCTTTGTCCTTGCTAGAGAAACTGTGCCATCCACATGTTTCATGAAGTTTCTGGCACACAAAGTTTTTGCCTTCTACTCAAATGCCAACTTTCTTTTAGGAACTGACCTATCAGGAAAAAACATCTAATACTCGGGAACAAACCCAGATAAAAAATCCTGTGATTTCCAATTGCAGGGACATACAGACATGCGAAGATCCATATATTCAGCTCAAAACTATGATATTCCCATACCTGAATATCCCACATTTTTTCACTTTTGTAGCAATTGCTTCTGCATTTACTACATCTGGCCACTCTCGTGTTTGTTGCAGAAGCTTCTTGGGTAAAGGTACTCTCTGGATGGGCCCAACAGGAAGTGAGTCAACAGGAAGTGAGAGAAATCTACCCCTTGGAAGGGAAATCCATTCCTGAAAGAGGAATCATGGGGGAAAAGGTGTATCCACTGAAGCTTTCTCACCAATCCTTGTTTCCACAACAAGCCATTTTTTTTTCAAAATCCAATCATCACAGGAATAGAAAGTAAGGTGAAATTTTCTGATATATATATATATATATATATATATATATATATATAGGAGCCCCTGGTGGCGCAGTGGGTTAAAGCGCTGAGCTGCTGAGCTTGTTGATCAAAAGGTTGCAGGTTCGATTCCGGGGAGCGGCGTGAGCTTCTGCTGTCAGCCCTAGCTTCTGCCAACCTAGCAGTTCGAAAGCATGCAAATGTGAGTAGATCAATAGGTACTGCTCCAACGGGAAGGTAACGGCGCTCCATGCAGTCATGCCGGCCACATGACCTTGGAGGTGTCTACAGAGTCAGAGTCAGACATGACTGGACTTAATGTCAGGGGACAACCTATATATATATATATATATATATATATATAGAGAGAGAGAGAGAGAGAGAGAGAGTTAACACTTTAAAATGTACCTGTTCTGACATACATAAATTCATAATCTGACTGCCTGTTTTCAAGAATTTTTAAAAAACATTCCCATCTTCCATCCCATCAAGGATCTACAACTACTACAGATCTTTTGAGTTGTCAACTACAGGGCATAGTTAGTAATAGTGTGACTACAATTTAATCAATCTTCAAGACAAGAGTGCAGTACTGCAAGATACGCTTCAAAATAAAGTGGAATCATGGTGCATTAAATGATTCCATGGTGTTATACTATTGGATTAATAGCAACAACTTCTTTCAAATGAAAAAAAGAAATGTGATAGCAAATGTTTTCTCCTCCCCCTCCCTTTAAGGTAATCCAATAATTGCCGTGTGCTCTGACCCCATTTTTTCTTTCTCTGAAAAGACAAACCTACTTATTGAAGGAAGAAATATTTAGTACTCACATCACTGTGCAACCAAGCTTTGATCTTTGTAATGGGGAAAGTGCCTTAGGGACACTAGTCAGGATGGTAGCTCTGTTTTTTTACCCTCCTATAGACACAGGAATCATAGGGTGCACCTACACTGTAGAATTAATGAGATTTGACACAGCTTTAACTGCCTTGGCTCAGTGCTATGATCTCACGGGAGCTGTAGTTTTGTAAAGTCTTCAGTCTTCTCTAACAAAGATTGCGTCAACAGATCACAGCTCCCAGGATTCCATAACATATATTTTTAATGTACCATATATACTCAAGTATAAGCTGACCCAAATATAAGTTGAGGCATCTAATTTCACCACAAAAAAACTGGGAAAGTGTATCGACTCAAGTATAAGCCGATGGTGGGAACTACTGGTGAATTTCAAAATAAAAATAGATACCAATAAAATTACATTAATTGAGGCCTCAGTAGGTTAAGTGTTTTTGAATATTTACAGAAAACTGTAATTTAAGATAAGACTGTCCAACTCTGATTAAACCATTATTCTAACGTCTTCAGTGTAAATGTGCTTACGTATCTTTCCAATAATAATAAAAACAGAATAAAATAATGCAAATGAAATAATAACAGTAATAATAGAGTAAAATAATAAATATAATAATAATAAAGTAATAAAATAATAGAGTAAAATAATGGAAATGTAATAATAATAATAAATAGAGTAAAATAATAAATAACTTTGACTCGAGTATAAGCCGAGGGGGGCTTTTTCAGCCTTAAAAAAAGGCTGAAAAACTCAGCTTATACTTGAGTATATACGGTAATTTCAATTGTATTTAAATTTCAATGCTCAGGTTTTAGCAGATACAATGGGGAAGCGATGCCAACCATTCAAACCTTGTAGTAGTTCCTTATGAGGAATTGCTCTCGCCTCTTTTTCTAAATCTCTAACCTTAACTGAACCTTCAGAAGATAACAAGGTACACAATTATTTGCAAATAGTAACACTGGCATTCAGTTGCATTTCCTAGCATAAAAACTTTCCCTTCAAATTTCAGCAAGCCTTTCAGAGTTAAGCCCAAATCTAGTGCTATTGTAACATAATACAAACAGGGGCTCATTTGCAACAAACACAACACAAGTCCGGGAAGGAGAAAAGAAGCCAGTTTCCTTCCTGTCATCTCCTTACTAACTAGGACGATAAATTACCAGCATTTGAGTTCTTTCATAAAGATACTGGTTGCAGTGCAGGCCTGGATGCTAACAAATGAATAGCTGATGCAAAGCAAAGTCAGTGGCATAAGACATTTCCAAAACCATTTGTAAAAGCCCTGAAAATCCTTGGATTTGCCTCTTCTTGTTAGAGCTACAGTTAATTCTGTTAGTGTTATTTTTCTTCTGCTTTTTTACTTTAAAAAATCCCACTACCACCAAAACCCAAGACCCTCTGCCAAACAACAGGTGCAATTATTTTGTGGTAGTTCATCAGTTTCAAGATTGTTCGTTTGTTGGGGGACTTGCTTCTGTGTCCCCAAGGCATGCTCAATAGTGCAGCTGTTATACTTGGAAGTTGATGGCTGTTCATGAAATAATTCGCCATCAAATTTAGCAAACATTTCATCAGCTCAGGACAAAAGTGGGAAAATGGAGGATAAAAGGTTGTCTGACTAGGCATATCCTCTTTATATTTAAGATGGCTCAAACACAGATTATTTCCATTTGGGAAGCTTCTGAGGCTGTATCTACACTATCATATAATCCAGTTTCTGATGCCATATTATCTGCTTTGATCTGGAGTAAATGAGTCTACACTGTCCTATAATCCAAATCAGAGAATGTGGGATCAGAAACTGGATTATATTCAGTGTAGAAGGAACCTGGGGTCAAGTAGAATCTTCTAGCTCTGTGTTCCTCAACCTGGAAGTCGGGACCTGTGGGGGGTCATGAGGGGGTATCAGAAGGGTTACCAAGGACTATCAGGAAACACAATATTTTCTGTTGCTCATAGGGGTTTTGTGTGGGAAGTTTGGCCCAATTCTCTCATTGGTGGGGTTCAGAATGCTCTTTGATTGTATATGAACTATAATTACCAACAACTACAACTCCCAAATGTCAAGGTGTATTTACCCCAAACTCCATCAGTGTTCACATTTGGGCATATTGGGTATTTCCGCCAAGTTTGGTCCAGATCCATCATTGTTTGAATCCAAAGTGCTCTCTGGATGTAGGTGAACAACAACTCCAAAGCTCAAAATCAATGCTCACCAAACTCTTCCAGTATTTTCTGTTGGTCATAGGAATTCTGTGCACCAAGTTTGGTTCAATTCCATCATTGGTGGAGTTCAGAGTGCTCTTTGATTGTAGATTAACTATTAATGTAGGTTAACTCCTAAATGACAAAATCAACCCCCCCCCCCCCAACCCCACTAGTATTCAAATTTGGGCGTATGGAGTATTTGTGCCAAAATTTGGTCCAGTGAATGAAAATACATCCTGCATAGCTTATATTTACATTACAATTCATAACAATAGCAAAATTTATTAAGTAGCAATAAAAATAATGTTATGGTTGAGGGTCACCACAACATGAGGAGCTGTACTAAAGGGTCTCAGCACTAGGAAGGTTGAGAACCACTGTTCTAGCTGGAAGAAATTGGGAAATTGGGTTGTTCCTGTTATTAATTGCAATCAAGTTGACTTTGATATTATGTGATCGTATGAATAAGATATCTTCAAGACACTCTGTCATCAAATAGCCCCGCTCAGGTCTTGTAAACTCAGGCTTGTAACTTTCACCAAGCATTACTGTGTCTTCTTCCCATGATATGCACAATGTATGACACTCTCGGTTATCTCTCATCTTGGATTCTAGGAAGAGTTCAGATTTGATTTGTATTATTTGCCATTTTTTAGTAGTACCTGGTATCTGTGGTGCTCTCCTGCAGCACCACATTTCAAATAATCTTATTTTCTTCCTATCAGCTGTCTTCCCTGTGCAGCTTTCACAACCATGCACAGAAATCAGAAATATAATGACATGGACAATCCAGGCTTTGGATTGTGATGTAGCTTGAAGAACTTGTCTAGTTTCTTCATAGCTGTCTTGCCAAGTTCTAATATTTGGATTTCTTTATTGCAGTTTCCAGTCTGAGAGAACCAAGTTATGAAAATTCTTTACCTTTAATGTAAATCATCTGTGGCCATTATCTCTCTACACCTCCACTATGTTTAATAGTAACTCTAATTGGAGGGAGGCAATTTTTGTCACTTTATTTTCCTTTCTATTCTCCATTGTCTCCTTCCATTCTATCTCAGAAGGTCAGCAAACCTTCAATGAGTCAACATCCTCTTCCCCTTTCCCCAGTGAGTCATTGTAATACTGCTAAAAATTGTTAATTATAAAACTAATAATTTTGCATTTAAGATGCTGTGATTTGTTTCTGCTGTAGGGCAGAGGAGCCATTGTGGTGTAGTGGTTTGAGCATTGGATTACAACTCTGAAGACCAGGGTTTGATTCCCCCTTTGGCCATGAAAACCCACTGGGTGGTCTTGGGCAAGTCATACACTCTTAGCCTCAGAAAACCCTATGATAGGTTTGGCTTAGGGTCATCATAAGTCAGAAACCATTTGAAGGCACACAACAACAACCAGGAAATCTTTTATTAAATCTCAAGGCAGAATAACTTAGGAGCTTCCTACTTTGGGCACAAAAAAATTCTGGGCACAAAAAAAATTCTGGTTTTCAAATGTTGCATTGAAACACTGCTAATGGAAGAATTTTTTTAAAATCTGGCATTCCAGTGGTAGTTTTCAACTGGCCTTCAATTTCTCAGACAGTCATTTGACCATTTTTATTGCAATGGTGTTGTATACCATGCAGCTGTTGACAAGCCTACATAGGGACCACCAAATGCAGTATTACCCACACACAAATCAAGGAACATGAAAGGCAACCCAGACTAAGTCAACCAGAGAAGTCAGCCATAGATGAACCAACCTGGACATAGAATATTATTTGAGAGCACAGAAATGCTGGACCACTATAACAGCCACTATATCAGACTACACTAAGAAGTCACTGCAATCCACAAGTATGTGGACAATTTCAACAGAAAGGAGGAAACCATGAAAATGAACAAACTCTGGCTACCACTTTTAAAAAACACTGAAATCAGTAAATAAGGAACAACACTCTGAAAACAGGGGAATCCCAAACAAGAAACAATCAGGGCCAGCTAATATCTACCAACAAAGGACTTGTCCACAGCTACATGGTATATGATAGACTCCTGCAGAGGTGAGAGGATCCCTCTTGTCCTTTGCTGAACGTAGCATTTGTTGGATTTTCTTAGTGGGTTTGTAGATAGTTTGTAGGTTGTATTTCTTCATCAGCGTACCTATGTGGTCAGTGGTTCCCTTGATGAATGGTAAGAACACTTTTTCTATGAGTGGATCTTTGTCTAAAATCAGTACAGTAAACAAATAACAACACTTAAAAAACAAAGGAATTCCATACAGGAATCAATCAGGGCCAGCTAACACCTACCAACAAAGGAGTCCCTTGGGCACTAAGCAGCCAGGCATTGAAGCTGCAAGGACATTTAATGCTAATCAAGGTGGTCAACTGCAACATTCACACTTTCCTCAAACAGACAAGAGTTCTTTCTCCCACTCTGGATATTCCATAGATATATAAACCCCACTTGCTTAGTTTCCAACAGACCTAACAACCTCCGAGGATGCCTGCCATACATGTGGGCGAAACGTGAGGAGAGAATGCTTCAGGAACATGGCCATATTGCCCGGAAATCTCACAGCAACCCAGTGATTCCGGCCATGACAGCCTGTGATAACACGTTACTAGCATTTCTAATTACCCTTACAGCTATTTGCATTTGGTATTTCCCCCCCACAGGAATATACTGGTAATAGACTTGTGAATGCATACGTACACACAAACACACACACACACACACACACATGAGAGGGGAGAGAGAGAGCGAGAAAGAGAGCGCGCATGTCTTTTGAGGTTGGGATGAGCAGATTTTAAATAGATGCTCATTTTGTACTTCTTTTCGCTTTATAACTTAAATGTGGGAATATGTAAGAGGTGATTTCAGATTGAAAGGATTAGTGCCAGTGGCTGCTTCAGCTATTTCCAAAGCTATGTGGGTGATGCTTTTGTGTGATTATACCTGCTTTTCCCCGCCATGGAGACAGCTTTCACTCCCTGCCACCTGCAAACTGTGAAAATTAGAACAAGGACATACTTAACCATTCGCAAGGGAATTGGGACTTTCTAGCAGAAACAGTGCAAGAGCTTAATTGCAGGCAAATCTTGTCAGGAATATTGAGACAGATCAGAAGGCTTTCTTACCAATTTTTTTTTAAGAAACAACAAACCTCTTTTCTTTTCCAGGATGCTTCCTGCAAAGGGTAACAACATAGGTAGCGCCCATTATTGTATGTGCAAGGAAGAGAAATGTTAAAATGTAGGTCAATAAGAATCTCAGCAATGTTTAAAGGTTTGGTTTTGATAATACGAAATAATCCAATGTATAAAAGGAATGTCTCAAGAGTAGTTGATGGCCTTTAAAAAAATGACTTCACAACTATAGTTATAAATTCTGTTTACTCATGCATGCATAAAATTACAGTAGACCAGAAGAGATTAATAGATGGCAGATAAATGTAGTTTGACACCACATTAACTGTCATAGAATCACAGAATCCTTGAGTTGGAAGAGACCTCGTGGACCATCCTGCCAAGAAGCAGGAAAATTGCATTCAAATCACTCCCGTCAGATGGCCATCCAGCCTCTGTTTAAAAGGATCCAAAGAAGGAGCCTCCACCACACTCTGGGGCAGAGAGTTCCACTGCTGAGCAGCTCTCACAGTCAGGAAGTTCTTCCTAGTGTTCAGGTGGAATCTCCTTTCCTGGAGACTAGGATACTATTGTTCCACATCCTAGTCTCCAGGGGAGCTGAAAACAAGCTTGCTTCCTCCTTTCCCCAAATATTTATACATGGCCATCATAATGTCTCCTCTCAGTCTTCTCTTCTTCAGGCTAAGCATGCCCAGCTCTTTAAGCCACTCCTCACAGGGCTTCTTCTCCAGAACTTTGATCATTTTAGTCACCCTCATTTGGAAACATTCCAGCTTGTCAACATCTCCCTTCAATTGTGGTGCCTAGAATTGGACAGCGTGATTCCAGGTGTGGTCTGACCAAGGCAGAATAGAAGGGTAGCATGACTTCCCTAGATCTGGACACTAGACTCTTATTGATGCAGGCCAAAATCCCATTGGCTTTTTTTGCCACTGCATGACACTCTTGGCTCATGTTCACCTTCCTGTCCACAAGGACTCCAATATTTTTTTCACATGTACTGCTCTCGAGCCAGGCATTGTCCCCCATTCTGTATCTTTGCATTTCATTTTTTCTGCTTAAGTGGAGTATCTTGCATTTGTCACTGTTGACCTTCATTTTGTTAGTTTTGCCTCATCTCTCTAATATGTTGAGACCATTTTGAATTCTGCTCCTGTCTTTTGGGGTATTGGCTAATGCTATCCCTCCCAATTTGATGTCATCTGCAAATGATGTCATGGTTCAATGCTGTGGAATTGTGGAATTTGTAGTTTTGAGAGATATTTGCCCATCTCTGTTAGAGAACTCTGGCCCACCATCTACAAATCCTATGATCCGATAGGGTGGAACTGTGATGGATAGAGTTGTGTTAAACTGCTATAATTCTGCATGTGGATGCTCTATTGGTGAAACAGAAAGGATAGTGATTGTGTCAGGATGTGCCTTCATGTTTGGGATTCCACGAAGCCTTCTTCCTGACACTAGAGGGAGTAGTCATGATGGATGAGTTTATGACGGGACATCTGGGCATAGGTCTGGCTTTGAAGCTGTGGGAAAAGGGATTTTAGACTAAACTGTGATAAGAGAAGGGGGAGAAGGAGGAGGGAAGCCAGGAGGGGAGATCTGGGACCTTTGGGCGGGAAACTTCAGTTCTCGCTTTGTTTTCGCTCTGTATGGATTGAAATAAACTCCAAATCCGAGTACCTGCTTGTGAGTGCGAGTTTCCTTTCTAAGATCCAGCGGATCCTGACATAAAGCGAGAACTCACAACTTCTTGTTCCAACCGTGAGGTCTACAACCATCCGGGAGAGGAACATGTATCAAGAAGAAGAAAACCCGATGGGGGCTGGAGAGAGTATCGGCCTTTCCCCCTCTCCGGGGTTGGAAGACGAGGAATACGGAGACGAGGGAGCCTCCCAAGCCGGAGACCTGGAAGGGAGAGGAGAGATCCCCCCGGCTGCGCCTGAGACCTGGGGAGCCCCCCTGACGTCCACGCAGAGGCCTCCGCAGAAGGACATAACCGTGAGACGCAAGCTACCCATGCTGGGGCCGAGGGAACATCACAGGCCGCCCTCCCCCCTCGACAGCGCCACGGGCCCTCCCGCGCAGCGCCTTGGGGAAAAGGTGGACGCGATGGAAAGAATGTTGCAGACCTTCTCGTTCCAATTGGAAGAAATGAGAAGGGAGGTGGCGGCATCTTGGAGAGCCACATTGGAGGAAAGAGAGGCGCGACGCTCCCTCTCGCAAGGTATGGGACAGGGTTACCGGCCCTCGGGGAGAGTGGCGTTCGCCACGGAAGGGGAACCCTCGCACCCCCCGCCCGGAGCCTCCACTTTTACCTCAGGATGGGGAGGGAGAAGCCATCTCCAAGGGGGCCCCGGAAGAGGAGAGTTACGTGTGAAGTTCAACGGGGACCCCAAGCAGCTCTCCTATTTCATCACAAACGTGAGACATTATATGGAAGACTACGGGGATTCCTTCCCCTCCGAGGGAGCCATGATCCACGCGGTGGGGGCCAACTTAAAAGACGCTGCGGCCGATTGGCTCATGCAGATGTACGACACCCGGGCACCGGAGCTGAGGAGATTGGACGACTTCCTGAGGGCGCTGCGGGAGAGATTCCAGGACCCTTTGGCGGAAGAGAAGGCAAAGGGCCAGCTCAAGAGGATAACCCAGGGCAACAAGACTGTTTCTGAATATGCCCTGGAATTCAAAGCCATTGCGGGCCGAATCAGAGACTGGTCGGATGCCACCAAGCTCGAGTACTTCCGGGCGGGCTTGCGCCCCGATGTATTGGAATGGTCTTTACACCGGAGCAACCCTCCTACTCTCGAGGAATGGATTGTCTTGGCCGGGAGGGTCGAGTGTGACCAGGAACAGATGCCGCGCAGGGCGAGAGAGAGAGGCCGAACTAGGCACCCCGCAGCGGGCCCACAGGGGGGGCCGCGACGCCCCTCGCCCAGAGGAAGGTCGGCAAGCCGTGAGAGGAAAGGGAGGAGGGGCCCCTGCTTTGCGTGCGGCCAAGAGGGGCATAGAGCAGCGGAATGTTCGAGAGGACGCACCCCTCCCAACGCCCCCAGACCTGACAAGACGCCCCCGCCCCCGAGGCCAGCGCCAGGACCCAAACCAGCAAAGGGAAAAGCCTCCACGGCCGTGGAGACCGCGCTGGCCCCGTATCAACTCCCCGCGGAGGATGAGTCGGAGCCGGAGGGGGCAGACCGAGACTTCTACTCGGCGGGAAACGGACAAGATCTTCCTTGAGAACCGCCGGCAGGAAGATCGTGGAGGCGACAGGCGGTGAGTTGAGAAAGTTGAATTATGATGTGCTTAAAAGGACTGTGACCCTGACCAACCCCGACACGGGACTGAAAGTAAAAACTGTGGCAATGCTGGACTGCGGGTGCACCAGGTGCCTAATCACCCCCTCCCTGGCCGCCAAACTGGGAGTCAAGCCCCTGGCTTTAAAGACCCCCGTGGTTTTTTCCCAACTGGATGGGACAGCAGCACATGGGGGCCCCGTAAGGGAGAAAACAGACTACCTTCGTCTAGAAATGGGAACTCACAAAGAGACTTTGCAATTTGTAATATCCCCCATGGCCCACCAGCCAGTCATTTTGGGGATCCCCTGGCTGAGGTGGCAAAACCCTCAGATTAACTGGGCGGAGGGGGTGCTTTCCTTCGCGGATGGAGAGTACAAGCCAGAGGGACACAGCCAGCCACAAGGGGCCCCTCTCCCCAGTCAGCTACAGGGAGCGCAGGCAGAGGCGACTCCGGAAGGCTCAGAGATTGACATCCCAGAGGCTTATAGGGAGTGGGCAGATGTCTTTAGCGAAACCGAATGTGACCAGTTGCCCCCGCATAGAAAGACGGACTGTGCATTAGAATTTGAACCAAACGTTAAGCTGCCTAGCCCCAAGCTTTATGCTATGTCGGAGCCAGAGAGAAAAGCCTTGAGAGAATTCTTGGACAAGAACCTGGAAAGGGGGTTCATAGTACCTTCCACGTCACCGGTGGCAGCCCCAGTACTCTTTAGGCCCAAGGCGGACGGGACGCTGAGACTGTGCGTAGATTATAGGGGCCTAAATGCCATATGCACCACCAACCAGTACCCCCTCCCACTCATGTCAGAGATTTTGGGCCAATTGGGCAAAGCCAAGATCTTCACAAAATTGGACATTAGAGAGGCTTTTTACCGCCTGAGGGTGAGGGAAGAGGACTGCTGGAAAACGGCGTTCAACACCTGTTATGGGCAGTATCAATGGGCCGTAATGCCATTTGGCCTAAAGGGGGCGCCAAAGGTGTTCCAACAATTCATAAACGACATCTTCCGAGAGATGTTATATGACGGCCTTATGATCTATCTTGATGACCTGTTGATATACTCAGACACAATAGACCAACATATAAAAACCACCCAGAAGGTGCTCCAAATCCTGAGGGAAAACCAGCTTTATGCTAAGCTTTCAAAGTGTGAGTTCCATAGCACCGAACTCACTTATTTGGGGTTCCGAATATCCACAGAGGGGCTGGCCATGGACCCAGCTAAGGTACAGGATGTGCTAGCCTGGGAACCTCCCCGTACCCGAAAACAGCTGCAGGGGTTCCTGGGGTTTGCAAACTTTTACCGCCAGTTCATCAAAGACTTTGCCGAGGTGGCGCTGCCCCTCACGGAGTTGTTGAAAACTAAGGGGAAGGGAGAAACCAAAAAGGCCAGGACCCCAGGGGCGAGGCTGGAATGGACCCCCGAGTGCCAAAAGGCTTTCGAAGTCCTAAAAGCAAGGTTCACGAGCCAGCCCGTCTTAACGCATGTCCAGCCCTCCAAGCCGTTTGTGGTACAATGTGATGCCTCCGAGGCGGCCTACGGGGCCGTGCTGTTGCAAGCCGACGAGTCAGGCCAGCTTAAGCCATGCGCTTACTTATCTAAAAAGTTCTCTGAGACTGAAAAACGTTGGCATGTTTGGGAAAAGGAGTCTTTCGCAGTGCGGGCGGCCCTGGCCCACTGGCGACATTTCCTTGAGGGCACCCAGACCCCCTTTGAGGTGTGGACGGACCACAAAAACTTACAGGCCCTGCAGACCCCACAGAGACTTAACGCCAAACATCTCCGATGGGTCCAGTTCTTTCAGCGATTCAATTTCCGCCTTAAGTTCGTCCCAGGAAGGACAAACCAAGTCGCGGACGCACTCTCGCGTATGCCTGAGGCAGACTACTCGTCCCCCACTGAGTCAGGAACACTCTTTGACAAACAACAGTTGGGACTGATAGTACAGACTCGGGCCAGTCTCCGGGACAAGCCCTCACCTCCCAGCCAGCCAGCCGAGGTGCTACAGGGGTTAAAAGAGGCAGCCGAAAAGGATGAGTGGCTGCAAAACCACAAAGAGGAACTGACCCAGAGGGGGGGGCTGTGGACTTATGGGTCCAAATATTACGTGCCAGCCTCCATGCGAAAAGACATTATGAAAAGGGGCCATGATTCGCTGCTGGCAGGCCATTTCGGGTTCACTAAGACTCTCAAGCTCTTAGCACGCCAATTCTGGTGGCCCAATATGCGCAGGGATATAAAAGATTATACCCAAGAATGCCCAACATGCGCCAGGAACAAGCAAAAAGTGGGAAAGCCCACGGGGTTGTTACAACCAGTAGCCAACCCCTCACAACCCTGGTCAGAGATTGCAATGGACTTTGTAGTGGAACTGCCTGATAGCCAGGGTTACAATACCATATGGACCGTAATTGACTTGTTTTCTAAGCAAGCCCACTTTGTGGCCTTAAAACGACTCCCCTCTGCCCCTGAATTGGCTAAGCTGTTCCTCCATCATGTGTTCCGGCTGCATGGCTGCCCCAGCAGGATTATAAGTGACAGAGGCACGCAGTTCACCTCCAAGTTCTGGAAATCCTTCCTGTCTATGCTGGGGACTGAGCGGGCACTCAGCACGGCCTTCCACCCTGAGACCGATGGGGCCACCGAGAGGGTCCAAAAGACATTGCAACAGTTCCTAAGGTGCTATTCCACCTATCAACAGGACAATTGGGCTGCCCTTTTGGACTTTGCCGAGTATAGCTATAACAATAGCGAACATGCATCCACAGGTGCCTCGCCCTTCAAGATTGTAGGAGGCAGAGATTTTCCTCCCTTTCCTGGCTTAACGCCCCCCGACCCAGGAGAGACCCCCAATAAGTGGGGAGAATCCATCGCGGCGGCCTGGCCAATGATCAAAGAGACTCTAGACAGGGCCAAAATGGATTACAAAAAGTTCGCTGACAAAAAGAGGTCCCCTCAGCCCCAGTTTAAAATAGGTGACCTGGTCTACTTGTCCACCAAATATCTGAGATCCACTCAGCCTTCACGTAAATTGTCAGCTTTGTTCACCGGGCCCTTCCCCGTTCAGGCCATAGTTAACCCTGTCGCGGTCCGACTGGAATTGCCCCACACATGGAAGAGGGTCCACCCGGTGTTCCACGTGAGCTTGCTCAAGGCCGCAACTGCTTCTCCCAGGTGGTCGGAAGCTGACTCCCAGCCGGTCCCCATCATGGTGGGGGCTCACACTCACTTTGAAATCAAGGACATTTTAGACTCAAAAAGGACTCGGGGAAAACTTTATTATTTAGTCCAGTGGTCCTCTAAGACCATCCATCCTGAATGGGTGTTACAGGAACACGTCAAGGCCCCCCGCCTTGTGAAGCGGTTCCACTCTGCTTTTCCTCTGAAACCCAAGCCTTGAATTTACTGTCTCATTCTATGTATTTCTTTCTTTTTCAGATGGGGGCCGTCTTCCGAGGGGGGGAGATATGTCAGGATGTGCCTTCATGTTTGGGATTCCACGAAGCCTTCTTCCTGACACTAGAGGGAGTAGTCATGATGGATGAGTTTATGACGGGACATCTGGGCATAGGTCTGGCTTTGAAGCTGTGGGAAAAGGGATTTTAGACTAAACTGTGATAAGAGAAGGGGGAGAAGGAGGAGGGAAGCCAGGAGGGGAGATCTGGGACCTTTGGGCGGGAAACTTCAGTTCTCGCTTTGTTTTCGCTCTGTATGGATTGAAATAAACTCCAAATCCGAGTACCTGCTTGTGAGTGCGAGTTTCCTTTCTAAGATCCAGCGGATTTACCACTGCCCCAGAACACAAATGCGACATCCCTCTTTATGAGCTTCTAGGAACCTGAAGCACACGAACCACAAAAACATTTCTTTGTGGTCAAAGGAAAACTATATGAATAGATGTCAGCTTCAAGCTGCGTCATTTTTTTTTCAAGGAGGAGGGAGAAATGAACACCGCTGTTAGTTTGAGATGAAGTTTCCAGAGTCAGTGACCCACTTTCTGTTTTCCCCCTTCTGTTAAGGCTGTTAAGATGAAGGAGAGAAGTAAAAAAGAGAATGGTTTCTTTTAAAAGAAACCAAATGTTTTTTCTACCTTTGAAATGAGCAACTCTTTGGGAGCAAGATTTTGTACTCAGCAGCTCCTAACTTTCATTTGCTCTCCTAATGCAAGGCATGGGATGGGATGCTGAGATGCAGCCATATTTCTAGGACCAGAGAGGTCAACGGGGGCAGATTCAAGGTGAAGGTTTCTTCCAGCACCTTCCAAGACCTTACATTCTGTCTGATGTGTGGGAACATTGCTCTGTAAAGAAGAATCTAAGAGCTTTTCATCTTCCTTTTCATGGCATGAGAAGGTAGGAAGAACAATCGAGAAGTGGTTTATTAGGTAAAAATGAATAGAGTTCCCCACTCCCTCTAACCCCATTCTTACTATTTCCTTTGGTATACAATATTCTTTACAAAACTAATATTCCTTACTAAACTATACTTTGGAAACACTTCTTAAAACAAGAAAAAGTAACCAAATGTGTGTTGGTAAAAATAACACAGCTTTGTTACAAGAATAGCCCAAGGGGCCTGAGAAGCAGACTTGAAAACCAGTATGGTTATGGTATAATAGTTTGGGTGTTTGACTAGCCACCTCATTAGATGGGGCAAATGCAGGTTGAGCCCTAGATTATCCTGGAAACCTGCCGGCTCCCATCTCACAATGCAGAGGAACCTCTGGTGGGTCTCTGTGGGTCATCTAGAGCAGAGCTGGCATATTCTGCCATGGCAGCAACACGGGAGGCTTCCCATGTTGCGGAGGAAGCAATGGGGAGGAACCAATGCACTCAATGCTTCCTGCACAGGGACAGCTTCCTGCTGAGCTGGGTGATGCAGGGCATGGGGCAATGGGTTCCCCACACCCGCCTACAATGGTTGCTGAATTTGCTGCAATGCAAGTTAATTCCAGCAGTCTGTATGATGAGATCGTAGGACTCTGGGAGACCAGTGTTTGAATCCTTGCACAGTTATGGAAACCTACTGGGAGACCTTGGGCAAGTCCTACTCTCTCAAATCTAGAAGAAAGCAATGCCAAACTGCCTCTGAACAAATCTTTTCAATGAAACTCCATGATAGGGTTGTCGAAGGTTATTATATAAGAACGACTGGAGTCTTGTGTGGTTTCGGGCTGTATGGCCGTAGTGAGTTCCCCGACTCTGGAATCCACTACCTGGAGAGATTAGGAAAGCCCCTACCCTAGAAACCTTTAAAAAGAACCTTAAAACCTGGCTCTTCCACTGTGCATTTGATGAATAGATTTACATCCTCACTAGTGTTCAGCCTCAACGTTTTTTGTCATTGGAGTACATCCCCCCCTTGTGGGAAAACTTGGTTCCACGACCTCCACTATAATGAGATCTCCTCCGCAAAGAATCTGTTTCTGTCTTATCTTGCCTGAGTTTTTAATCAGTTTTTAATCAGCCTTTCTTTTATCCATTACATGTAGCTCGCCCATTGTCGTTGTGCCTATTGTAATTTTATATTGCTATGTTTTCATTTGCTTTATGTTATTGCGTTGTTGTTTATTATTTGTGTTTTCAGTTTTATTTTATGTAATTATTGCTTGGGCTTGGCCTCATGTAAGTCGCTCTGAGTCCCCATTGAGGAGATGGTGGCGGAGTACAAATAAAGTTTATTATTTATTTATTTATTTATTTATTTACGCTATTTCTACCCTGCCCATATCAGCATGAAGGCGACTCAAGGCAGCGAACATGCAGCCCAGAAATGATGAATTTTCTTTATCTTCCAGATGTTTTTATAATATGCTTCCATCAGAAGTTATTGTAGAATCTGGCTGGAGAACTTAGAAAATTCCTAGGGCAAATACCTCTTTAGGAATTTTCTAGGTCCTTCAGTGAGTTTCTATGGTAACTTCATTCATTCATTTCAATAGGGTTTGCTATTATTCATTTTTATGTTTCCACATAAAGGTCAGGAATATATTCTGTGTCAGATGTGGGTGTCATGCTATATATTGCGGGTGCATGGGCGATACACCTCCCGCAGCCCATCCAAGAAAACACACACAAGGTTTTTGGGATAAACAATGGCCACAACTCATTTATTGATAACAGGAACAAGGGTTGGCAGCCATGCATGGGTCCTGGATCAGGATCGGGCAGCTCATTGCTAACTGATACCGCTAAACACGTTAGGGTGTGGCTGGCACAATACCGGACCAATGTAAAACTCGGCACCCCTGAGACCACCATCCGTTCCCCCCTTCCGCTAGGGGGGGGGGATACTAAGCCAGATCCAGGGCCCATGCCAAACGCCAACACGGAGTTGCGGCGAGTGGCACAAAACAAGCAAATAAGCACAAGTTAACCAGGACAAGCTAACAAAACAAGCTAACTGAAAACCACAACACAATAAACATGCAGGGTGGGTGGGATGGGTCAGCTGATGCAGGCACGATGCCTGCTCAGGAGCTAGCCTTGGGGCAACCTAAATAGGTTGCCTGAGAAAGGGAGAGGCCAACACTGATCTCATCAGCAGTGAAGCATGGCCAGCCAGCCATTGGCTGACCGGCTGGCCAGCAGGAAACTTTCCCACCAGCCAAGGGGGCTTCTGGGAAGGAGAAGCCCCCCTGAGGTGAGAATGGCGACAGAGGACGCCCCGCGCCACAACATCCCTGGCCCAGTAAGTCGGGCCTTGCTTTTGTCTGTATATACAATAGAGTCTCACTTATCCAACATAAAAAGGCCAGCAGAATGTTGGATAAGTGAAAATGTTGGATAATAAGGAGGGATTAAGGAAAAGCCCAATAAACATCAAATTACGTTATGATTTTACAAATTAAGCACTAAAACATCATGTTTTACAACTAATTGACAGAAAGAGCAATTGACAGATAGTAACGCTATGTAGTAATTACTGTATTTATGAATTTAGCACCAAAACATCACAATGTCTTGAAACAGCTGTGGATCTGGGCAGGAGGCATACTGTGATGGATAATACAGAACATTGGATGAGTGAAGGTTGGATAAGCGAGACTCTACTATACCTCTACGCATGCGATGCAGGTAGAAAAGGTAATGTACAGGATTTGGTTTCTGAATAATTGCTCTTATAGCAAATAAGATTTTCCCCCTACCTTCAGATAACATCACAAGGAGGAAGGAAATATTATTCTGACAAAGAAAAGAGAGCTAGATTCACAGGCTTTCCCAGACCCTAAACACAGGGTTCCTCCACATCTCCCTTCTTGGTTTTCTAACTGTCCAACTTCTTGTTTAGAATTCAGAATTGTGCAACACAATAACCAGGGGGTTTGTAAAAAATATGAGAGAAGAAAGTCGGGTAGAAATGCAACAAGAATACAGAACAGGCATCAGTAATTTGCGCCAAACCCCTCCGAGGCACAGGTGTGTGAGAATCAAAGAAGATTGCAAATGTGGAAAGCTACAGCTAGGTGGTTCTTCCCCACTTCTGTTTCTGGCAAATATTCTTACATATTTCAGAATCAATGCAATTGGATCATCTCAATCCAGTACTTCTAGAGACACTATCAATGCACAGGTGAATCACAGTGTTCATCCAGGCTAAAGTGGCTAGAGCTTTTTATTTAAATTTATCACCTGGGGCCAATAGCTATGTCACCGGGTATCAGTTCTTTTAAGGTTTTGAATTTGTAGCAGAGCAAAGAGCAAAAAAGTGGAAGGGTTTTGCTTCCTCCAAGCTTGAAAAATATAGCTGTCTATCTCTACAAACACCCAGATATTCCACCAAAACATTAGGAAAAGCCTCATGGCATTAAGATCTGTTCGAGCTGGGCCACAATTGAAGGGAGATGTTGACAAGCTGGAATGTGTCCAGAGGAGGGTTACTAAAATGATCAAGGGTCTGGAGAACAAGCATTATGAGGAGCGGCTTAAAGAGCTGGGCATGTCTTTGTCTTGTGAAGTCCCTCAGGGTTCAGTACTGTCTCTGAGATTGTTTAATATCTACATGAAGCTGCTGGGGGAGATCATCCGCAGTTTCGGAGTACGATGTTATCTGTACGCAGATGACGTCCAAATCTGTCACTACTTCCCACCTGTTACTAAGGAGGCTGTTCAGACCTAGAACTGGTGCTTGGCCGCTGTGTCGGACTGAATGAGGGCTAACAAATTGAAATTGAATCCAGACAAGACAGAGGTCCTCCTAGTCAGTCAAAAGACCGAACAGGGCATAGGGTTACAGCCTGTGTTGGATGTGGTTACACTCCCCCTGAAGACGTAGGTTCACAGCTTGGGAGTGATCCTGGATTCATTGTTTAGCCTGGAACCCCAGGTTTCGGCGGTGGCCAGGGGAGCTTTTGCACAGTTAAAGCTTGTGCACCAGCTGTGACTGTACCTTGTGAAGTCTGATTTGGCAACAGTGGTCCACGCTCTTGTTACATCCCGAATAGATTACTGTAACGCACTCTACATAGGGCTGCCTTTGAGGACTGTTCAGAAACTTCAGCTAGTCCAATGGGCTGCAGCTAGATTACTAACTTGAGCGACATACAGGGAGCACACCTCTTTTATGCATGTTTTAGATGTTTGAACTCTGACCATGAAATAAAGAGACCAAAAACGAGAAAATTGACCTAAAGGGCCATTTGGGGGGGGGGGGGAGGGGCTCATGGTGGCTTACAAATGGCACTTACACAGTGCCTCAAAACATACAAAATTCACCTAAAATGGTTTGGATTAAAATTACAACATAATAACCATGATTAAAATACATTCAAAGTTAAAACATGCCATCCAGAGTTCAAGGTCTAAAGCCATTCTGTGATCAATTGCACATAATTCCACATTAAGATTACTGCACTGCCCTACTTCTTGAAAGACTGCTCCCAGAGCCAGGTTTTGACTCTCCTCCTGAAGGCTAATAGGGAGAGGGCTGATCTGGTGTCACTGGGGAGGGAGTTCCACAACTGAGGGGCCACCACTGTCTCTTCTCCCCACCAGCCATGCTTGCGAGGAAGGTGGGACTGAGAGCAGGGTCTCCCCAGACGATCTTAGTCTCCAAGCTGCTTCATAGGGGAAGATACATTTAGAAAGGTAGCCTGGGCCAGAATTGTTTAGGGCCTTATAGGCTACAGCCAGCACTTTGAATTGTGCTCGGTAGCAGACTGGCAGCCAGTGCAGCTGATGTAACAGGGTGGTTGCGTGGTCCCTGAATGCCGCTCCGGTGAGTAACGTGGCTGCCACTCACTGGACCAGTTGAAGCTTCCAAACAGTCTTCAAATGCAACCCCACATAAACCGCATTGCAGTAATCTATATGGGATGTAACCAGAGTGTGTACCACCGTGGCCAAGTCAGACTTTCCAAGGAACTGCCCCATCACATGCATGGGCCAGCAAACAGGCCAGCTCCAACCAAGCCTGCCACCTCCAATGGGTCATCCAAACTGCCCTCCCCCCTGCAACCTAAGCTTTGCTTGGCTACGAGTGGGGAATATAGCTATTGCATTGCCTTACAGTTTGTTGACTGTAATAAAGGCATACTGTACTGTATGTAAACAAGTATTTCTCTAAACCTTGCTTCAAAAATGTAGAAGAGCAACTGGGATGACAACTATTCTGTAAGCTCCCAGTTGTTCATCCACAATGGGGGTGCTTGTTGGAGCAATATCATACAGGTGATTCCAACCTTGCCAAGTTCCTTGAATGATTTATTACACTCAGAAAAGCTCCAAATCCAACATCTGTATGCACTATCTTTCTCACCAGCTGGGTCTATGTTGCTGTATTCATTTATGATTACCTGTATCCTCCAACAAATCTAGGGGAAACAAAACCAGGATATTTGACAAAATAGGTACAACATAATCCATAATATATTTTACAAATGTGACAAAAGTTTCCTTCCAGCTTAGCAGTCTTAATAGAGTAGGTCACTGAGCTATTAAAAAGAAAAACCCTTCAAGGTAACGGCTTACATTCAATTTTTGCCAACTGTTTGGTACAATAAGAAGCTGTCAGACCTGTTTATCAGCATTTATGAACAGGTGCGAAATAATGTTTGTTAATATGTATTATCTCCCTCTGTGGGATCTCATGCTCTCCTGATTCCACTAAAGTTACTAAGCAGGTCACGTTGTTTTTGTCATGATATGGTAATGGGGGGAGGGATGCACATTATTTTATTATATATATGTATTTTCCATCATGCTTTTGAGCAAAGTTTAACATTGACCAAGCAGGAAAAAATAGTGTTTTTTTTTACATTTCAAAGACATTTAGGGAGATGAAATATCATGATAATAGGAGTTTGGGATTACACGTTCCAGAATCTTCCAGCCAGCATGATGAGTGGTTTTTTTGGTTAGACAAATTCTGGAAGATGTATTCCAATCTTAAATGTTCCATGCACTCATTACTTTTGAAGTTATGGTAACTGCAATGATGGGGTTGGCCCCTTTCTTATGGTTCTGTTTCAACAATTCCCCAGGTATGTTGGTGTGCCGTGGTTCTCATGGCACTAATTTGAGGTACAATTGTATCAATGCCCCTGTTTCCACATTTCTAGTGGTTTGGATAGAATTGCAGATGAATTGCAAATAGAATGGGAAGATGGATTCTCCACATGGTTGTGGATTTTAGTGGCTTCTCTGTGTGGTCTGACATGGTAGTTATGAGAGTAGTCCAGCATTTCTGTGTTCTCAGATAATATGCTGTGTCCAGGTTGATTCATCAGGTGTTCTGCTATGGCTGACTTCTCTGGTTGAATTCATCTGCAGTGCCTTTCATGTTCCTTCATTCGTGTTTGTGCGCTGTGTTTTGATGGTCCTTTTGTAGACTTGTCCACAGCTGCATGGTATATGATAGACTCCTGCAGAGGTGAGAGGATCCCTCTTGTCCTTGGGTGAGTGTAGCATTCATTGCATTTTCTTAGTGGGTCTGTAGATTGTTTGTATCTTGTGTTTCTTCATCGGCTTCCCTATGCTGTCAGTGGTTGCCTTGACCTATGGCAAGAACACTTTTCCTCTGTGTGGATCTTTGTCTTTACTCCTGTGGCTTGTTCTTGGTATTGCAGCTCTTCTGATGTCTGTGGTGGAGTCTCCATGGGCCTATAGAGCCCAATTTAGGTGGTTCAGTTCACCTTGGAGTAGGTGGGGTTCATAGATTCTGTTTGCATGGTCTGCCAGGACTTTAATTGTGCTTCTTTTTTTACTTTGGTGATGGTTGGAGTTTTTATTTAAGTATCCATCAGTGTGTGTAAGTTTTCTGTAAACACTGTGGCTCAATTGTTGATTGGGTTTACAGATGACTAGGACATCTAGAAATGTCAGTTTTGCTTCATTTTCTTTTTCCACGGTGAATTGGATGTTTGGGTGGATGCTGTTGAGATGGCCCAGGAACTTGAGTTCTTCTTCTCCATGGCTCCAAATGGTGGAAATGTCATCATATAGCTGAAGCATACAGTGGGCTTTTTGTTGTTGCTTCTAGGGCTTGTTTTTCAAATTGTTCCATGTAAAAATTTGCTATGACTGGGCTGAGGGGGCTCCCCATGACTACTCCATCTTTCTTGAAGCTGCAAGGCTTTTCAATGCTAATCAAGGTGATCAACTGCAGCATTCACACTTGCCTCAAACAGACAAGAATTCTTTCGCCCACCCTGGACATTCCACAGATATATAAAGCCCACTGGCCTTTTCCCAACAAATCTCACAACCTTTGAGGATGCCTGCCATAGATGTGGATGAAATGTCAGGAGAGAATGCTTCTGGAACATGACCATACAGCCTGGAAAACTGACAGCAACCTAGTGATTCCAGCCATGAAAGGCTTTGACAACACTTTAAACCCTTCTTTGTGGCCTCAGTTACTTTTTACAGAATTGTCACTGCCAAATGGATGAGGCTACCCAATCACTACAAGGAATAGAGTATAACTGATAGAATTTATTCTCAGTTGTTTTGAAGTATCTGTAAGTCCTAGAGCACAATACATGCATTTCTCCTCCACCGCAACTTCCGCGCGCCAGCAAGAAGGCTGGTCTTTTGCCCTGTTTTGAAGCAACACCAGATTAGTAGGAATTAAAATACAATACTCATTTGCAACTTGCATGCCAAAGATGAATTCCGCTCATAGGGACAGCGTGGTGTCACAACAATATGAA
Organism: Anolis sagrei; assembly: GCF_037176765.1. Classification (NCBI taxonomy): domain Eukaryota; kingdom Metazoa; phylum Chordata; class Lepidosauria; order Squamata; family Anolidae; genus Anolis; species Anolis sagrei. The sequence continues at coordinate 20,167,706 of NC_090021.1, read as the reverse complement.
TCAAACACAGCTTTGGGGGTGAGAATAACTAAGTGGATTTGTTTACATACATTAAGTTTCTCCTTTGGCAGATTTTGTTTTACCCTGTGGCAGATGAGGAATCAAGCTAAGTATGCCACATTTTCCAGTTCTAATATGCCATCATTATGCTGGGAGGAAGAAGCGGGTGGGGTGGAGGGAGACCGTCTGCCAGCCTAATGTACGACTTGCAAGCAAAAGAACAAATGTTTGCAGATTTGAAGTCAGGGCTATGTTGCAGTTTTTTTTATTAAAAAAAAGCTTTCCCCATTAAGCAGCAAGTCCTCTGTAGTTGATGTTAACTCTGTAGTGCTTTTCTTAGTGCTCACAATATTCAGATTACATGATATGCGTTTGCCCTCTTAAAACGATCAGTTCCACTGTAGTTGTGAACTGAAAGTGTTGTCCCTGCAGAGTCTACTTGGGTGGCCCCCTTTGTGGATAAAAAAGTGGTGGTAGTAATATTTTTAGGAGCTCCCAATGGCACAGTGGGTTAAACCGCTGAGCTGCTGAACTTGCTGACTGAAAGGTTGGTGGTTTGAATTCGGGTAGCGGGGTGGGCTCCTGCTGTTAGTCCCAGCTTCTGTCAACCTAGCAGTTAAAAAAATGCAAATGTGAGTTGACCAATAGGTACTGCTTCTGTGGGAAGATAATGGTGCTCCATGTAGTCATGCTGGCCTCATGACCTTGGAGATATCTACAGACAACACTGGCTCTTTGGCTTAGAAATGGAGATGTTCATCACTCCCCAGAGTCAGACATGACTAGACTTAATGTCAAGGGGAAACCTTTACCTTTTTAGGCATATTTTGGTGAAAGAAATGGGGGCATGTTGGAAAAGGCAGAGGCAATGGCTTTCTAACAACTTGCCTGACTGTGGTTGCTCAGGGAAGCCTGTCCTTTAAGTAGAGCTTTCCCTAAGTAACTTTCCTCCATCTCAGTGGCCACAGTTCTGGACTCAGAGGGAGAAAACAAGAGGCAATGACAGCTTCATCATGCCTAGGGCCAGAAGCAAGCCAAAGGCCTTCCCTCTTTCCTAACTGCCACTGTACGGCCTCAAAGGAAAAGAAGAGATACTGGCCATGGCAGTATTTTGTGGACTTAATCCTCTACTCCCACTGCCATTAATGTCTTAATTGGATTGTAGGCTTTGGGGACAGAAAATTGCTTTGATGTTCTTTTACTTGTACAGTAATGGCGCTATATAAAACAGCAGCAACAACAACAACTGAGACAACTGTCATAAATCCCAACAATATTTCATCTAGAATCTTTCACACTGCAGTTATAGTATTACAATTCCAGTTTAATTGCAATAGTAACCATCTATCCAAGGAGATTTCTAAATGCGCCTCTTCCAGCTGCAAATCCAGAGATTTCATAGGATGGAATCAAAGTAAACAAATGGATTCTATTATTTATTTATTTGATGTATTTATTAGGGCTGGGCGGTTTCGTTTTGTTAATTCGTAATTCGTTAAAAATTCGTTATTTTTTGTTAATGAAGCGATAACGAACCATTCTGGAGCAGCTTAAAAACGAAACGAATTTTTCAATTCGTTTCGTAAATGCTTCATATTTCGTTATGTATTCGTTTCGTTATTGGTTTGAGGTCGTTTTGTTATTATTTCCGCATATCTGGGGCAAGTTTTATAGTTGTTTTTTGTTTAATTAGTGAAAAAAAATTATAATATCACACCAACAGTCAACAACAGAGGGAGAGGGAAGCTTCAGAAGTTCCCCCTGTCCCATTTGGAGGTTTTTTAGCGTATTGCGCGGTCGCATCCGCCATTAACGAATCGATTCGTTATTGTTTCGTTATTGTTTTGTAATTTTTTTACCATTTACGAAATTTCGTAAATATCGAACTTTTTTTTAAAAAAAAATCGGAATTCTTTTAAATATCGAAACGCAAAAAACCCCAAAAAACGAATCGATTTTAGAAACAAATTTTTCCGTTGTTACCCAGGCCTAGTATTTATATACCACCTTTCTTACCCCTGAGGGAACTCAAGACAGTTTACAAAATACTAATGGCAAAAATTCAATGCCAACATACAGTACACAAAGAAATCATAATAACTAATTACTACATGTAACTATGAACTTAAAGTCAATCAAAACCATTAAACATAAGACATACAGCCCTAAATATTTTGGGCCCTGCCTATCTCCACGATCGCATCTCCCTCTATGAACCAGCATGGTACCTAAGATCTTCCAGGGATACCCTCCTCTCGCTCCCACCACTGTCTCATGCTCGGCTGGCAGGGACGAGGGAGAGGGCCTTCCCGGTGGTGGCCCCCTGCCTCTGGAACACCCCTCCCAGAGTTAAGACAGGCTTCATCACTTCCTCCGTTTCACAAGAACTTGAAGACTTGGTGGTTTCATCAGGCCTTTGAGAATGACTACTTACTAGTCTCAGTCCTCAGGCCTTAGCTAGGTGTCAGCCTTGCTCATCATTCTCTTTCCTGTCATCTCCGAGTACCCGTTCTGCCCAGTCTCTTTCATAGGTCCTGGAAATGTAGCCCCAGGCCCCACTGTTAGGATTGGTTCTGTGCACTTTCTCCATCTCCCTGGCCCTATATTGCTCTTCACTAACCTTGGCCCAGCCCCCCTAGATGGTCTAGGACAGCGTTTCTCAACCTGGAGGTTGGGACCCCTGGGAAGTCACGAGGGTGTGTCAGAGGGATTGCCAAAGGCCATTAAAATACACAGTATTTTCTGTTGGTCATGGGGGTTCTGTGTGGGAAGTTTGATCCAATTCTATTATTGGTGGGGTTCAGAATGCTCTTTGATTGTAGGTGAACTATAAATCCCAGCAACTACAACTCCCAAATATCAAGGCCTATTTTCCCCAAACTCCACCAGTGTTCACATTTGGGCATATTGAGTATTTGTGCGAACTTTGTTTCAGATCTATCATTGTTTTGCGTCCACAGTGCTCTCTGGGTGTAGGTGAACTCCAATTCAAGGTCAATGCCCACCAAACCTTCCAGTATTTTCTGTTGTTCATGGGAGTTCTGTATGCAAAGTCTGGTTCAATTCCATTATTGTCGAAGGCTTTCATGGCCGGATTCACTAGGTTCTTGTAGGTTTTTTCGGGCTATAGGGCCATGTTCTAGAGGCATTTCTCCTGACGTTTCGCCTGCATCTATGGCAAGCATCCTCAGAGGTAGTGAGGATGCTTGCCATAGATGCAGGCAAAACGTCAGGAGAGAATGCCTCTAGACCATGGCCATATAGCCCGAAAAAACCTACAAAAACCTAATTCCATTATTGGTGGAATTCAGAATGCTCTTTGATTGTAGGTTAACTATAAATCCCAGCAACTACAATTCCCAAATGACAAAATCAATCTCACCAGTATTCAAATTTGGGCATATTGGGTATTTGTGCCAAATATGGTCCAGTAAATGAAAATACATCCTGCATACCATATGTTTATATTATGATTCATAACAGTAGCAAAATTACAGTTATGAAGTTGCAAAAATAATGTTATGGTTGGGGGTCACCACAACATGAGGAACTGTATTAAGGGGTCACGGCATTAGGAAAGCTGAGAAACACTGGTTTAGGCCCACTCGACTACCCTGGCCCCTAGCAGCTTATTCCATATGATGGAATAGTGTTTGAGCTGGCTTTAATGTATATGTTTTTTCTTTATAATTTTGTGTCTATGTCTTGAATATTCTGCATATCCTTTCTGTGTTATTGCTTGTGTGGAAGCCGCCCTGAGTCCCCTAGGAGAGATAGAGCGGTATATAAATAAAGTTCTATTATTTTTATTATTATACATAAAATGTAAACATTCAGACAAGCATAAAATCATCCTAATATAAACATTAGAATCCCATGATCCGGAAATCGTATACCATAGCCATTACTATACCACACCAGCACATTATACAGATCTGTGTTGCAGGACAGCTCGGATCCTACCTGAGTTTTCCCACACCAGAATCTGAGCCCATTCTCAGCAGTCCTGAATACACAGACATACCTGCTTGTGCACACATCCAATCCATTTACCCTCTTACCTAACTGGTTTAATGAGAGAAACTCTCCCTTGGTTGCTGCTCATACCTGGATTTCAATAAATTTCACAGAGAGATGTGCTGTTTCCTTAAGATTGACTTTTAAAAGCTCCATAGGGCCCATCTCATTAGTGCCGAAGGCAGTAGGACTTTAATTGGCACAATTGCTTGTGGCTCCATTCAAGATTAAATGTATATCTTGAAGTAAGTACAGCTATCTGTTTTGATCATTTTGAAATCACCACGAACAACAACTATCCCAGGAGAATATCTGCCTCTTATATTTGCTACCTGATTCTGGATATGTTAAAAGGGAGGTATTTTGGCTGTTTTCTAAGAAACATGGATTTCAAGTGTAGTTTCCTTTGTAACGCTGATATGTTGCAGTGTGAAGGAGCTGGGGAAAATGTTCATGTGTTTTAAAGCTACATACTTAAATTCTTTTACATTCAAATAACAGTCACACAAAAGATACAGGGAATACATTTTCCACCAAAAGTAATAACACCACTGCACTCTGGTATTTGGAAAGTACTTGTATAATATGACCTCCTTACCCAGTGGTTCTCAATCTTCCTAATGCTGTGACCCCTTAATACAGTTTCTCATGTTGTGGTAACCCCCAACCATAAAATTATTTTCATTACTACTTCACAATTTTAATTTTGGTACTGTTATTAATCATAATGTAAATATCTGATATGCAGGATGTATTTTCATTCACTGAACCAAATTTGGCACAAAGACCCAATACGCCCAAATTCGAATACTGGTGGGATTGGGGGGGATGTTGATTCCATTATTTGGAAGTTGTAATTGCTGGGATTTATAGTTCACCTCCAGTCAAAGCACATTCCGAACTCCACCGATGATAGAATTGAACCAAACATGGCACACAGAACTCCCATGACCAACAGAAAATACTAGAAAGGTTTGGTGGGCATTAACCTTGAGTTTTGGAGTTGTAGTTCACCTACATCCAGAGAGCACCGTGGACTCAAAACAATGATGAATCTGGACCAAACTTGGCATGAAAATCAATATGTCCAAGTGTGAACTCTGTTGGAGTTTAGGGAAAATAGACTTGACATTTGGGAGTTGTAGTTGCTGGGATTTATAGTTCACCTACAAGCAAAGAACATTCTGAACCCCACCAACGATAGAATTGGGCCAAACTTCCCACACAGAACTCCCATGACCTGCCTGCAACGCCTCTCCTTTAGAGTAGTAACAGGTAAGAAGCCCCCTTAAAGCATGTGTGCCTGCCTGCAGCACCTCTCCTCTAAAATAGAAAGAACTTTAAGAAGCTTCTTTGAAATGCCTTGGAAAGAGTGTGTGGTGTGGTGCAGGGCTTGGTGAGGAATCATGCATGCCTACCTGCAACACCTCTCCTGTAGAGTAGAAACAGCTCACAAGCCTAAAATGACAGGAAGGGGAGCCTGGGGAGCCTCCCCCCCCCCAATAATGGGCTGAATAGAAAATGAATATTTCGGCACCCCATAGCGAAAACAGATATCTGCCTTCCCAAATTTTGGGAGGCTCCTGAAAAATGGACGGAGGCCCCCACTGAAATCTGGGACACAAAAACAGATTGTGGTTTACCCGGATTGCACAAGCCTATTATGATATACTTCCAACTCATGTGTAGTCAAAATATAAGGTTGGCTATTATCCATAGTTTCAAGTATCCATCCTGGATGTGTGTGTGTCTTGGAAGTATCTCCCACAGACATGGGAGGGATACCATTAATATTCCAAAACTAACCCAACAATGGGAATTAACATAGCTGATAAGTAAGGTAGAGCAATATATTATCCAGGGCTTTTTTCTCAGACTGTCCTAGAACAGTGCTAAGCTTAGAGGAATTTATTAGCTTTATAAGACAATAACTTTTTATATTGCTGTACTGCGTCTATTATTCGATTCAAAGCAATATTTTAAATGATTCTTAATTTTACTGACAAATATTGTTTCAACCTCAATTTTTATGTTTTTAATCACATATACTTTTTATTGTGATTCATTCTATTTTGTAAGCCACCTTCAGTCCAGATTTGAGAAAAAAGTGGGCCATAAATAAATGATGAATGAATGGATGGTTGTCCCAGGTTAAATAAGTGATAGATGAATAAATGCTTGTCCCAGAAATTGTGGCAAGAAGATGGTGGTTAAACAAGAACACCAAAAAGAGAAAGTTATAAATATATCACCTTGCCCCTAACTGCTGAACTCCAAGCCCACATTAATTCTTTTGTTTAAATGTTTGTTGTAACCCCTAGACTTCAAGGGACTGAACCTGATCCCAGACATGGGAATTTGGCATTCAAGAAAGCAAAGTGAATCTTTAAAAGAAAAACAGGTTATTTATCATCAGCTGCCTCAGATGGCAGCAAGGGAGAGACCATCTTCACCATTAGAAAGTAGATCACCTATCAAAGGTCTCCAACCAAATGCATCAGTTTGGCCAAGCCTGGATATTGCAAGTTGTGTTGATGTGTTTTCAATGTGTTTATGTTTAACCGAACCCTTAGACTGAATCCTATTGGTAATTCCAACTTGACAACTTGGATCAATTATTGAATCAGCACATATGCAAATTTAATTGATTCACTTGGTCTAACTCGAATCAGAACTATCAATAGGATTCAGGACTTATTTTTTTTTACATTTTTGAATAGACTAAGGATTGAGAGATGGGTGGAATAAGATTGTTGTGGCATCCTCTCAATACATGCAAAACAACCATACCAAAATACTTCAAAGTAAGAAGAAAGAAAGAAATGTGTTGAATGGCAGTTAGATGGGTGGGGACTCTTGCCAAATGACACCTAGAATCATAGAATCAAAGAGCTGGAAGAGACCTCATGGGCCATCCAGTCCAACCCCCTGCCAAGAAGCAGGAATTTTGCATTCAAATCATCCCTGACAGATGTCCATCCAGCCTCTGTTTAAAAGCCTCCAAAGAAGGAGCCTCCACCACACTCCGGGGCAGAGAGTTCCACTGCTGAACTGCTCTCACAGTTAGGAAGTTCTTCCTCATGTTCAGATGGAATCTCCTTTCATACACTGTTCCCTGACAGTGTATGATATATATCCATATGTGATCCATATGAACCTAAATGGCTAGTCAAATGCAGTGGGATTCAGGGGCTAAGCAAAAGGAGAGAGACGGCTCACTTGACATCTTTCCCCCAAGAGCTATGGAGATTTTATTTTGAGCACCTCATTATGGGATGCATAAGTTGCAGCTTCCCTCGATTATTGGAGAAGGGTAAAGAAGGTCATAAACGTTCTTCTCTGCTCAATGATCCGTAGAGTCAGAGCAATATCCACTGCAGGCAAATTTCAAGGCAGGGATATGCTGAGATGTGCAGCACAGCAAATACCTTAAATGAATTTAGTTAGGGAAGTGAAGTGTTCACTGAAGCAGTCAACAAGGTCAGGTGTGTGCGTCTAGAGGGGCCCGATTCTGAGCCTGAGGGATCCTAAGTAACATCTGGAAAAATAACACGAGGGCTACATAACTTAGCAGCAGAACATCGGGGTGGGCCACCTGTAGCCTTTGGGAATATTTCAGACTCTTCTTGAAAGGGGTCATTTTAGATCTATAAGAAAAATGATCTCTATCTTCCATGGCACACCAGGCCTGGAGAAAGGGCAGCAAAGACAGAGAAGGGGTGACGGAGGAGGGGCCATGGCAAAGAAAATGAGAGAAAGAGAAGAGGCAGAAAGAATGGCAGAAAGGGTGTTGATGTGTGTGAGAGAAAGAGAAGACAGTGGCACAGGGAGAGAGAGACTAAAGTGGTAGCAGGGAGCTAGAGAAACAAAAAAACTGAAAGAGAATGGCACAAAGAGAAAGTGACGAAGAAAGAGACAGGGAACAGAACAAGTGCCGGAGATGATTTTGCAAAAAAAAAAAAAAAAAAAAAAGGAGCAAAGTGGGAGGCACAGAAAGTTGGGTTCAGGTAGAATCCATCCATTATGCTCTTTCACCTCATAGACCACCAGATAATTCACTCCAATAAGTTTCTTCACTTCCAGGGAATAGGGTCCCAGCATCAATGGGAACTATAGTAGGAAATGCTAAGCAAAGCCTTTGCCAGTTAGACCCAACTACTGTGATTGTGAACACATAGTACTGCTAGACGGATGAGAAGTTTCAGCTATTGTGAGTCATGCTCATTTGTTTATTTTTATTTAATGTATATCTTGCCTTTCTCCCAGTATGGGACCCAATGTAGAATGTTTGTTTGTTTGTTTACAGTATTTATATTCTGCCCTTCTCACCATGAAGGGGACTCATGGCAAATCACAGAACACATATATGGCAAACATTCAATGCCATTATACACTGATAAGACAGACAAATGTACATAGATAGGAGTATATATAGCAGTGGTTCTCAACCTGGGGTCCCCAGATGTTTTTGGCCTACAACTCACAGAAATCCCAGCCAGTTTACCAGCTGTTAGGATTTCTGGGAGTTGAAGGCCAAAAACATCTGGGGACCCCAGGTTGAGAACCACTGATATATAGGCTTTCCCATCATTGGCATCTTGGAGGCTGTGCTCAGTTCCGGCCACTGGGGGTGCTGTTGCTCCATCTCCCCACCAAAGAGCTTTGTTCATCACTTTCTCCTTTTGGTTGAATCGCCGGCATTCCTTATGGGTGCCTCAGAATACACACTTTTAAGCAGTACCTATTTATCTACTCACATTTGCTTTCAAGCTGCTAGGTAGATGGAAACTAGGCTAAAGGCCAGGAGCTCACCCTGACCTGGGCTTCGAACTGGCAGCATTTCAACTGTCCACAAAAAAATCGCAGATTTAATATCCTGTCCAAATAGCAAAGCTAGAAATTTAATATCCTGTCCAAATAGCAAAGCTGGTCCCACACAAGGGAGGACTCTCAAGCCAGAACAGACACACTGGGACAGATGGACTGGTCTTGTGATTTACTTAGTATGGTGGGTTTCTTTACTTATGTTACACTCTACAAAGCCCTAAACGGTTCCGGCCCAAAATACCTTTCTGACCGCATCTTGGCCTACGAGCCCACGAGGACCTTGAGATCGTCTGGGGAGGCCCTTCTCTCGATCCCGCCTGCATCACAGGCACGGCTGGCGGGGACGAGGGAGAGGGCCTTCTCGGTGGTGGCCCCCCGGCTGTGGAACACTCTCCCGGCACACATCAGACAGGCGCCCTCCCTCATGTCCTTTCGAAAAAGCCTTAAGACCTGGCTGTTCGAGAGGGCATTTAATTAAGTGCTAAGCAACAACATTACGGTAATGAGAACTGGAATGGTATAAGGAAAATGAGACTGGCTATGATTCTACTAAGAGACGAAGCGGATTTTTATGTAGTTTGTAGTTTGTATTTGTTGTATAGTCATATGTTGTTGATACTGGCCTCTGTAACTGTCTTTTTATGTGTACTGTACACCGCCATGAGTCGCCCGTAAGGGCTGAGAATGGCGGTCAATAAGTGCATCTAATAATAAATAAATAAATAAATAAATAAATAAATGTTTCTTTGGGGAATACAGGAGCACACTTTGGGCACAAGTGATTGGACTGTTTCCAGGTTGAGGAATGACAGGATGAGCTATATATGATCAGTGAACCATGCCATACTCTTGCCCTTTTCCTTTTCCTTTGAATGGGGTTTATGCAGGAGAACCCCTTTAGAGACTGTGTCTATTATTTTAAAAAAAAATGATTGATTGTTTTCAGCAGCAGCAGGAGTCTTCTGACACTTGAGGATTCTCCTGGTTTATGTGAGTGCTATGCCTATAAATCTCATTTAGCATGCTTTATCGGCTTACTGAAGCCAAATCAGGCCCTTAATTCTAAATTTCCCCATCTTGCTGCCCACTGAATACACAGAACTCACCCTATTTTAGTAGGACTGGCTTTACCATTAGACAGAATAAGCTTACTCCTCAGGCATTAGACATTAGTCCTTCTCTGTCACTTCTCTTCCTAGATGTGGTGGATCAAGCAATATAAAGCCCAGTTGGATTTTAAAGCTTAAATCCAATTATATTTGTAGATAGAGTGGGCTCATTTGGGGACTACTCTTATCACACTTCTAATCTATATGATTTAATGCTTTATAGGATACAGGAGGAAGGGATCATTTTGGCTTTTACATCTAGTAGCAATATCAGCAAAGAAATAAGGAGCCCCCCCCCCCCATGGCGCAGTGGGTTAAACCCTTGTGCTGGCAGGACTGAAGACCAACAGGTTGCAGGTTCAAATCAGGAGAGAGTGTGGATGAGCTTCCTCTATCAGCTCCAGCTCCTCATGCGGGGACATGAGAGAAGCTTCCCACAAGGATGGTAAAAACATCAAAACATCTGGGCATCCCCTGGGCAACGTCCTTGTAAACGGCCAATTCTCTCACACCAGAAGCGACTCAAGTCGCTCCTGACACTACCAAAAAAAAGAAGAAAAAAAAAGAAGAAGAAGCAAAGAAATGGATCAAGCTGAAAAAAGGGAAGGATTGTATATGGCGAAGGCTAGCAATTGAAAGCCTGGCTGTCCTAGATATACCAACATGCCCTCAAACTAATATAAAGTTTTTAAAATGCAACTCTTTGGATTATAGATTCTATAAACCTTCAGCCAGTATTTCTAGGTTTGGTTCTTTTTCTAGACACAGAAAAGTACACTTAGAAATAATTATGGTTGTACCTGTTTCATTTTGGATGAATCAGTGCTCCCAATTCATTTCTTGTCCAGTATCTGCTGCCTGAGACAGTTGCTGCATGTTAACTTAATGGCAGAACTGGCCCATGGTGTTGTAAAAGTAGAGTTCAGATCCAGCTTTAAATACCTGGGAGTATTCTATCACTGCACTGGAAACAAGAAAGTACATGTGGATTACGTAGCAGAGGCAGCGCAAAAGAGCTCATATGCTATCCTAAAGAGTCTCAAAACGGGAGGAGGCCACTACATACCAGCAGCACTTAAGCTCTTTGAGGCAAAATCCATAGCACAAATGATGTATGGAGCCCAACTCGGTCCCTTCTCAAACTATGCCCCTCTGGAGCAAGTACAATCAAAATTTCTAAGATCGGCGATGCAGGTCCCCAGATGTGTCTCAAATGCCACCCTGCGATTAGAGACAGGCCTCGTGAGATTGGAGGCGAGAGTGTGGACAATTATTGGCTGCATCTGTCTTTCTCAACATGTGGCCTTGCTCCGTTAATTCTGAGAGATGAATTTCAGTCTACATGGAATAAATCGCAACTCTAGGCTTCTCTCAAGGACAACTGCTAGGTATGGGATGGGACCAAGCCAAGGATCTTATTAGACAACAGATCCTGGATATAGAGTGACAATCAGATATAGCCTCCTCGCCAGCATTCACCATTAGCGAAGATAACAGATATCTCATCGCTCCCATGGCTTACTTAGCAAACCTGGAGGTGCCTAAACACCGAAGAGCTTTCACTTTGGCAAGATGTCATGCCCTTCCATCGGCAGTACTGGATGGGAGGTACCGGAATACCCCTGCCCAGGAGAGATGTGTGAGTCTGGCTACATTGAAACAACTGAACATGTGCTCCTCCAATGTGTATTCTATAGAGACATTAGAGCTAATTTCATCACTCCATGGCTTTTAAAACATCCAGGGCGCACTGAAAGATATTACACCTCCCTGTTGCTCTCGGACTCTTGCTCTGCGACAACCTACAGTGTTGTCGAAGGCTTTCATGGCTGGAATCACTGGGTCGTTGTAGGTTTTTCCGGGCTATATGGCCATGTTCTGGAGGCAATTTTTCTCCTGACGCTTGGCCTACATCTATGGCAAGCATCCTCAGAGGTAGTGAGGTCTGTTGGAAGGACTTCCAACAGACCTCACTACCTCTGAGGATGCTTGCCATAGATGCAGGCGAAACGTCAGGAGAAAAATTGCCTCCAGAACATGGCCATATAGCCCAGAAAAACCTACAACAACCCAACCTACAGTGTTGCCCAGTTCTGTGCAGCAGCAATTAACATTAGATGGCTGATGACCGACTCCACCAGGCAACTTTCTGCAGGGAATATAGTTAGAATGATTTGTAATAACTGAAATGCTGTAAATGCTCCCCTCTCATCCCTTTTTAGAGCTTCCCAGTTGTCTGATATTTGTTATTAGTCGCCCCCCTATTTTAGATTCATACATGCACTTTAAACTGTAAGTTTAGTCTGCTTTTTAATCTGTCTCTTTTATAATATGTTTTTAATCTGCTTATTATCTGACCTACTTGGGAACTGCGATTCCCTTCCTTGGGCACCTGTGCCCCATTCTATACTGTGCTGGTCAAAGACCGTAATAAATCATTGATTGATTGAGTTCAGATCCATTTATGAAGTCTGTTGGATTTCCTTGAATTGCTTTCTATCACTTAATAACAACAACAGCAACAGCAACAATAACAACAACTTTATTTCTTACTTGCCTCTCCTCATGGCTCAATGTGAGTTACAATATAGCTAAAACACATAATCATCATAAACATTATATAGAATACACATGTTAAAATGTATTTCTGCAAAATACATGTATCGAAATACACAGAACAAAGATTTAAATATACTGAACACAAGATAAGAGTTTAAAATTCATGATTAAAACTGACTGCCAGAAGAGATAGATCTTCAGATGTGTTTTAAATTCTGACAGCTCATTTAGATTTCTGATCTCTTGCACCAGGTTATTCCACAATCTTGGGGCAGCCAATGAAAATGTCCTCTGGGTGATGGTTGCCAGTCAGGTTGTTGCAAGCTGGAATGGCCACCCCCCCCCCCCCCAGAGGACCTAAGTATTTGGGGCGGATTGTGCAGGAGAAGGTGATCCTGTAGATAACCTGGACCCAAACCATGTAGGACTTTAAAGTTCAAAATCAATACTTCGTACTTTGGCCAGAGACTAATGGCAGCCAGTGGAGTGACTTTAGGATAGGTGTAATATGCTAACTTCTGGATGTTCCTGTAAGCAACCTGGTTGCTTTATTTGGAACCAACTGGGGTCCAACCTTGAGGGTACCAGGGCATACACTGCTATCTTTAGGTCCACAAAATCTAGGAAGGAGTGCAATCAAAGATGGTAGTAAGCACTTCTGAAAATTATATTTTCCTGGGGTGATATTTGGAGGGAGAGATCCAGAAGCACTCCCAAGCTTCGAACACAGTCTTTCAGGGGGACTGTAACTCCACCCAGAACTGGTAGACACAGCTCCATCTCCAGATTAGGACCCTTGATAGGAAGCACCTGTTTTGTCTGGATTCAGTTTAAATTTGTTTTTCCTGATCCAGTCCATTACCTCCTTTGAGCATTCATTCAGAGGAGACACACTCTCCTCTGAATTAGCTAAAGTTGTTTTTGAAGGCATGGGAAAATATATTTGGTTGTATTCAGCCTACGATTTGGGTGTCTTCACCTCACCCCACCCCATATCTAGGGGTGTTCTCTCCCAGTGGTTTCATGTAAATATTTTAAAAACATTGGTGATAGAATGGTTTCTTGTGGGATGCTATGTTACAGCTCCTTTTTTGAGGAGCAGCTGTTCCCAAGCACCACCATCTGGAACCTGCCTGAAAGGTAATACTGGAACCACTGCAGCACAGTGCCTTTGATTCCTACCCCCCAGGAATTCCAGAAGGATATCATGGTCAGTGGTATCAAAGGCCACCAACAGAGAAACACTCTCCCTGTTGGTGTTAAGACAGAGATTTTCCACCGAAGTGACCATAGCAGTCTCAACTCTATATCCTGCTCTGAAACTGGTTTGGAATGGGTCAAGGAAGTGGTATAACCTCACAGGATTCTTGTGAGAATAGAATGGGTTTGAGACCACTCGGGTTTTCAGAGGAAGGGTGAAGTGAGGCCATAGAAATATTTCACCACCTTTTCCACTGACAAGAATAATAGAATCATAGAATTACAAGGTTGGCAAATAACAGAAGCTTGGGATTACAGATTTGGCAAGGAGTTGGGCCATTAGGTTCTTTTTGAAGACATTCAGAGAAGGAGACCTTAGCACCTGGTTCCATTGCCGAACTACAAGAAGATTTCATTATCTTAAAACACACACAGAGAGAGGACCAACGCTGCAAATGAAAAGCACAAACAAAAATGATGCCATCTGAAAGCTGCACAAACATGTTTTTTTTTTAAAAAAAAAACTGCAGAAAGCCATAATGTTCCAATGGCCTCAATTATGACCATCTGTGCTTCTGTAACGTTCTTATACCAAAGCTTTATGAAGTTAAAAAATCCTCCAAAATACTCATCTTGTTTATTTTGGAACACAGATGCTGTTCTCATTGAGCCTAATAGAAATGGTGATCTAGGTGGCATGCTTTAAGCTAAAGGGAACAGTTAATCTGATATAGCATTAGTATCATCAAGCCAGGAAATAGATGATACATGATTTTATGCTGTTATGCTAAATGTTATTTCTCCCCCTATCAGTCTAGCTGTCTTCTGTTACCATTTGTGATTCACAACATTCCTTCTGTTGTCTGCCACTTGAGAGGGGTGGGCAAATGGTGGCCTATGGGCCACATGGGGTCCCAACATTTGGCCCCAAAGCCCTCTGAAGCCCCACTTTTATTTAGACAATGTTTTGAAAACTACCCAAAAGTCACCATAACTGTCAGGAAGTTTTTTCCCCACAACCCCTAGATCAGTGGCTTCCAACCTGTGGTCCATGGACCACCAGTGGTCCACAAGAACTAAAATATGATCAACAGCCTCACTATTACTACACCGTTGCAATGAGAGCAATTGGTCTCGCAAAACCCTCTTATAGTGTCAAGGCTTATTAAATATTTATTTACTTCATTTATATACCACTTTTTAATTTATAGTTCTATGTTACAGTTGCTATTATACTAAGTTTTTATATGTTGTAAGGCATTAATTTTTTGCCGTGAATATATTGGAAACTGCTTTGAGTCTCTCTCCCCCCCCCCACCCCCCGGGAGGAGACTCAAAGCGGTTTCCAATATATTCACGGAAAAAAATTAATGCCTTACAACATATGAAAACCTAGTATAATAGTAACTGTAACATAGAACTATAAATTAAAATATCAAACCATATTAAATAGAGAAACAACCACATCTAGACATTTAAACATGGAATTAAAAACATATTAATATAAACATTAAAATCACATAATCCAGAAGCCGAAGTCTGAGGCCTTTCCAAGTGTCAATTGCACATAATCCTGTATTTCTTGCATTGCTTACTGCCCAAAGGCTTGGTCCCATATCCATGTTTTGTTTTTCTTTCTGAAGACCAAAAGGGAGTGTGCTGATCTAATTTCAGTAGGGAGAGAGTTCCACAAGTGAGGGGCCACAACTGGGAAGGGCTTCTCTCTTGTCCCTACCAGTCATGCTTGCAGAGGAGGGGGGACTGAGCAGGCCCTCCCCGGATGATCTTAACCTCCTATGGTTAATATGTTTTTTTTGTGGACAAGCAGATGGTGACTATTGTATGGCATATGTTCTGTATCAGAAATTAGAGCTGATGTGGTCTATCCAATGCAGTTTTCTGAATCAGCATCGTAAATAACTAAACGGGATCTAAAGTTGACCAAAAACTGATTTGTAACCCTTTCACACTAATGTTAGAGAGTGGTTCCTGGTCAAAGTGGTCTCTTGAGAACCATTGCCCTAGATGCTTCCTTGTGAAAATAGAATGGGACAGAGACTGCACAGATCTTCAAAGGAAGGGTGAAATGAGACCATAGAAAGAAAGTTTCGCTGGCTTTTTACTGGCAAGAATAATAGAATAATAGAATTACAATGTTGAAAATCAGCTATAAATTGGCCCAAATGTTGGTGGTAAGTGTTGTTTTGTGACTTGTTGTATCCAGAAATACTGGAGTAGCTTGACCGGTGGACATGGGGCAAGGACATAATGGCCTTTGATCTTGTGATCTTGATGGCAGATCCAAGGCAAGGTAGGCAGCATGCTTGCACTTGAGGGCACTGTTTGAGGTCTGGAAACCACATAATGGTTACAGACATTGCTGAATGGTGATCATGGGAATGTCTGGCCTGGTTGTTTGGTAGAGATGGCACCAGATTATTGTGTTGAGTTTTGCTTTTACCTCACCTTTTCTATATGAGGAAAATGAGGGGGGAGGAGAGAAGAGAGTGACCCAAAACCTCAAGGCAACAGGTCTTTTGCAATCAGGAAAGAACAAACTAAGGCCCCTTTCCACACTGCCCCTATATCTCAGCATCTGATGCCAGATTATTTGCTTATCCCAGATTATCTGGCAGTGGAGACTCATATAATCCATTTTAAGACAGATAATCTGGGATAACCTCCTTGAATATATGGCAGTGGAGAAGGGGCCTTGGTGAAAGGTGCTTCAAAAGAAAAAAAGTTCCTCAAACAAACCCCTGCATAGCACATACATTATGTAACCCAGCCTCACATGAATGAGTGATGTGTGTGTATATGTGAGTGTGGAGAAGGAGCATGCTCCCTGACAATCACAGAACACATGAATGAGAAAAGAATATCATACTGAATATGGATCAAGCTTGTTTTCTGCTGATCTGGAGCCTATAACACTGAGCAATGGATTGAAATTGCATGGAAAAAAATTCCATCTGAACAAT
This sequence comes from Anolis sagrei, assembly GCF_037176765.1. Classification (NCBI taxonomy): domain Eukaryota; kingdom Metazoa; phylum Chordata; class Lepidosauria; order Squamata; family Anolidae; genus Anolis; species Anolis sagrei. The sequence goes on along the minus strand of NC_090021.1, from coordinate 20,151,013 downwards.
TGAAAGACTGCTCTGATGGTAAGAGCTGTTCAACAATGGAATATGCTGCCTTGACTTATGGTGGAGTGCCCTTCTCTGGAGGTTTTAGAACAGAGGCTGCATAGCCATCTGTCAGAAGTGCTTGGATTGTATATTCCTGCATGGCAGCATTTGGTTGGACTGGATGGCTCTGTGGTCTCTTCCAACTCCATGATTTTATCATTCTTTGAGGGTTTACACATATCTACCAGAAGGCTCTTTTATATATGTGCCCTGACCCCCTGTATGAATGAAATTACTGAAAAGTAAATTTCACATGTTTCAGAGGTGGTCTGAAAAATTATCCTAAATCATGTTCGGATATGGCTTGCTATACTATTTTTAGAAGGTACTTCTTCACCTAAGAAAACACCTGTCTATGAATCTCTCGGTCTTTCCAGCAAAAGCTGACCTGTAGAGTGACACTGGAGGAACCACAAATGCCTAGAGATTCGTAGAGCTGTGGTTCCCAACCTGTGGTACATGGACCACCAGTGGTTCGCAAGAATGAAAATATGGTCCACGGCCTCACCATTACTACACTGTTGCCTCGAAACCACATGGCAACGAGAGCGACTGGTCTCATGAAACCCTCTTATAGTGCCGAGGCAACAGGGATGTTGGGAGGGGAGAGGCTGACTACCCATGAAAGATTACTACTACCACATGAGCTCTAGATTATTAAATAGGTTTTTCTGTGGGTGAGCAGATGGCGACTACTGGATGGCAGATGTTCTATATCAGAAACTAGAGTGGATGTAGTCTATCCAATGCAATTTTCTGAATCAGTATTCCAAATAACCAAGCTGAATCTAAAGTTGACCAAAAGCTTATTTGTAACCCTTTTGGTACTAATGTTGGAGAGTGGTTCTTGGTCAAGTGGTTCCTGGTAAAAAAAAAAAAAAAGGTAGGGTGCCACTGTCCAAGAGGACATATTAACCAAATCCATAAATGTGAAACCCACAAATGTGGAGTGATGACTCTATTAGCAAAAGTTTTCCTATACAGGATCGAAATTATTCAAATGTTAGAGAAGTGGACAGAGTTTCCCATTCCTACTAACATTCCAGTAAAATTGTTGTAAACCAATCCTATTTTGCTGAGCTGAAATAATAATAATAATAATAATAATAATAATAATAATAATAATTTATTTATATACTGCTCCATGTCCCCGAGGGGACTCAGAACGGTTCCCAGGTAACATCACAAAACATACAAAGTAAAAAACAACGTAACCATAAGATTAACAAAACAAAATATAAGCATAAAAATTGTCGCCATAACACACATATATTAAAAGAATCTTGCCTGTTCAAGGCAATTAAAAAATTTAAATTACTATCAGGATATTATTTTAAGGAAGCTTTCTTCAACATTCACACATACGGCTAATGCTGGACACTGAGACCAGATGCTTTTCTGTTCCCAGGGGGCAAATTTCCACCTGAGCCATCTGCGTTCCAAGGAGCTGTATAATTTGGTGGCTCTTTTGTAGCTTGGTTTACAAGGCAGCTGATACAACTGGGGAAATCAAATCCTTGGAGCTCCTAACCTCCCAAGTGCCATATTAATTCAAATTCTGTCAAAACTCTAGAGATTTGTATTGTAACAAAGCTCTGGATGAGATAATGATTGCATTGCAAATAAATGAACCAGGGGAAATGTAATTCAAAAACGCTTGCCTTCAGTGGAAATGGCTGTTCAGGAGCTGCCCTGACACAGAGGAAAGGTCTCCACACAATGATTATACACTGTAATTCCAGCAGATCAAAACTTGGGAAAACTACTTACTAGGGGATTTCTGGGAAGTGTAATCCTCAAGCCCTGGTGCAAACAGATCCATTGTGGAAAAAAATGTACAAAATGGGCTATATGAAAACAACCTTCCAAAAAATTCCACACCTGATGGTTAAAATGGAGGACAGGGATACTTCAAGGATCGGTTCTTGGGGGTTCAGTGTTGAATTTATACCTCAGGATGTTACAAGATGATTGGTACCAACAGAAGTTTTATTTGGGCTTGTTGAAATGGATAAGAAAGTCCTGACTTACCTTGACCTCACTACTGGTTGTCTCCATGATGCACGAGGACTTCTGGTGAGTACCCTGAGTTTTCTGGTCTTAACCTGACTTTGTCCTACTCTGGATAAAATCAGAGAATATGCCGGAGTTTGTCGAGCTTCATAGCAGCCTGGACAGTTGAACTGGATCTATTTTAATCCTATCTCAAGTCCAAACATATACTGCTACCATCACCATTTTCCTATGCTTAAACGAAAGGGATGACTCATCTCCATGTTGCCATAGCTATTCCCAGGAATTCATAGAGCTTACTGTGAATTCCTTGTGGACACCTGTTGCATCTTCCCAACCAGCAAGAAGTAAGGGTCACTCTACCCTCTCTTTGCTCATCACACAGGTGCTCCATTAGCAATGTGACAGACAGTGACCAGGCATTCACAGTGAGTTCTATGAATGTTGGCAAGCAATGACACGGAACACAAAATGACATCCTAGCTGAAAATATGCAGTCCACCTTGGTTCTGATTAACCATTTGGACACCGACCCCACATTTAGCACCAGCCCTTGGGACAGATACATGAGAGTAATCTGCTCAGTGGAGATCTAAGCTTACTCTTGACTCAGTTGCCATTTCAGAGTTGATTTTTTAAAGGTAAATTCTCATTGAGAAGGGAGGAATGACCCCTTCCCATTTACTGAAACCCCTATCATCCCCACCACAGTTAACTTAGGATGCTTGCCATAGATGTAGGTGAAACGTCAGGAGAATATGCCTCTAGACCATGGCCATATAGCCCGAAAAACCCTACAACAACCCAGTGATTTCGGCCATGAAAGCCTTCGACAATACATTTAACTTAGGATTGTTTTCCATGACATATTCACCATGTGTCCTGATTTTGTACAGACAATCCTGGGTTGCATCTACATAGAACCCATTCAGTTTGACACCACTTTAATTGCCATGATTCAACGCTTTGGAGTCCTGAGATTTGTAGTTTGATGAGCAGTCTTCAACAGAGGCTAAAGACGTTGTGAAACTACAACTTCCACGATTTCATAGAATTGAAACATGGCAGTTAAAATGGTGTTAATTCTGGAGTGTAGATTCAACACTAGTTAATCCTCTACAATTTCAATTTTTGAGCTGCTTTAAAATGTTCCAGTTTCTCTCTACTCCTCCCACTTTCCCTGCTTTGTCCTCAGTTTCCACTTCCACTGCTGCAAACAGAGCTCGAAGTGCAAAAATAGTTTCCTTAGCATGAGGAAAGGACAGGATATATGGAATCTTGTTCTTCTAGTAGCTTCAGAGAAAAGTAATTTGTGTATTTTGGTATGCCAATTTCTTCATTGGTTGAAGTACAGGCAGTCCCTGAGTTACAAATATCCAGCTTACATACAACTCATAGCAAAGAATGGTGGTAAGACAACATGTCTCCACTGAAGCTTTATCACCAATTCTTGTTACAAGCCACATTTTTCAGAATCCAATTATCACAGGGACAGAAATTGAAGTGGAATCCTCTTAGCAGGGGCACAGACAGCAAAAGAAACTTTACAGGGGTGTTAACCCTTACACTTAAAAATGTACCTGTTCTAACTTATATACAAATTTAACTTCAGAAAAAATCTACAGAACTTATCTTGTTCATAACTTGGGAAGCACCTGTGTACTCACCTTATACACAATCACCACCCCTGAGTGTTTGAGTGCCTTTTTAAAAATAGAGAGATCTTTAAGGTAAAGGTAAAGGTAGTCCCCTGACACTAAGTCCAGTCATGTCTGACTCTGGGGTGTGGTACTCATCTCCATGTCTAAGCCGAAGAGCCAGCGTTGTCCGTAGACACCTCCAAGGTCATGTGGCCAGCATGACTGCATGGAGCGCCGTTATCTTCTCGCCGGAGCTTTACCTATTGATCTACTCACATTTGCATGTTTTTGAACTGCTAGGTTGGCAGAAGCTAGGGCTGCTCCCCGGAATCGAACCTGCGACCTTTCGATCAACAAGCTCAGCAGCTCAGTGCTTTAACCCACTGCGCCACCGGGGGCTCCAAAAGAGAGATCTTTAGCCATGCACAATTACTTTCATATGATTTGAAAAAGAAAAAAAAAGAAAAGAAAAAGAAAGGCATCTGGGGTTGTAGTTTTTCTTCATTGATTGTAAATTAAAAGATAGATATGTGCTTCATTAATAGAATGACAGCTCTTGAGTTGGGATATATTCATAAAATCACATTAATGCCATTTTCCCTATCCCTATTTACACATATTGGAACAAAGCATGCCAGTCGATCCTTCCACTTAGTTCTGGAAATGCTGAGAATAAGAATAGATGCTAGTATTTACAACATTAGCAAAGAGTACACAGTATGCTAAAACTACTCATGCTTACACTTAGCATAAAATGTAATTAGCACTTATGGCACATATCATAAGTGCTTCTGATGCACATTTTCTTTTAAATGACCCAATAGATAAACATTTATATGTACTTATCAATGGCACTCCAGGCCTTTTGCTACATACAGCACTGTAACTCACTGAAGGCAACAGGGCTGTTGTCAAAACAGGGATGATCTATTTATCAGACTTGAAAAGTGCATTAGGTGGACATCTCTCAAGGGACAGTATATTTATCATTTAGTGCTTCACGTTACGTTAATATGCATAATAAAGTCAATTGAGCGGACACAGGTAATTGGCCATCAATTCCAGTTGCTTAACTTGGAAAGGAAAGGCATGCATGAGGAAGTCTGATGCACATCTGGTACTTCAATTGATCCTTTCCTCTAGAGATGGCTGAGCTCTTTGAAACTGAACCCAGATTAATATGGATATTATCCAGGTTTTCTGAGGGATTGGGAATGGGAGATTTTTTTAACCAACCAAGAAGCACAATAAAATGTACTTGTTCATTCCTGTATTGTTGTTGTTAACTGTTGTCAAGTTGACTTTGACTTACAGTGACACCATAAATGAAAGACCACCAGGTCGACCTATAATCAGATGCACTGCTCAGGTCTTGTAGACTCAGGGCAGTAGAGTCTTCCTTGATTCAGTCTATCCATCTGGAATGCAGTCTTCCTCTTTCCCTAATGCCCTCCAGTTTACCAAGCATTGTCATTTTTTCTAGTGTCTCATCTCTTGTCACTCTTGCTGCAGGGTTCCATCCTGGCCCCGGTGCTATTCAACATCTTTATTAATGACTTAGATGAAGGGTTAGAAGGCATGATCATCAAGTTTGCAAACGACACCAAATTGGGAGGGATAGACAATACTCCAGAAGACAGGAGCAGAATTCAAAATGATCTTAACAGATTAGAGAGATGGGCCAAAACTAACAAAATGAAGTTCATTGGGGACAAGATACTCCACTTGGGCACAAAAATGAAATGCAAAGATACAGAATGGGGGAAACATGGCTCGAGAGCAGTACATGTGAAAAAGATCTTGGAATCAGCATGAGCCAGCAACGTGATGCAGCGGCAAAAAAACCCCAAAAAACCCAAAACAAACCAATGGGGTTTTGGCCTGCATCAATAGGAGCCTAGTGTGCTGATCCAGGGAAGTCATGCTACCCCTCTATTCTGCCTTGGTTAGACCACATCTGGAATACTGTGTCCAATTCTGGGTACCACAATTGAAGGGAGAAGTTGACAAGCTGGAATGTGTCCAGAGGAGGGTGACTAAAATGGTCAAGGGTCTGGAGAACAAGCCCTATGAGGAGCAGCTTAAAGAGCTGGTCATGTTTAGCCTGAAGAAGAGAAGGCTGAGAGGAGACATGATAGCCATGTATAAATATGTGAGAGGAAGTCATAGGGAGGAGGGAGAAATCTTGTTTTCTGCTGCCCCGAGACCAGGACATTGAACAATGGCTTCAAATTACAAGAAAAGAGATTCCATCTGAACATTAGGAAGAACTTCCTTACTATGAGAGCTATTCAGCAGTGGAACTCTCTGCCCCAGAGTGTGGTGGGGGCTCCTTCTTTGGAGGCTTTTAAGTAGAGGCTGTATGGCCATCTGTTGGGGGTGCTTTGAATGCAATTTTCCTGTTTCTTGGCAGGGGGTTGGACTGGATTTCCCACCAGGTCTCTTCCAACTCTATGATTCTATGATTCTATGATATTTTCAACCTGTAACAGTCAAAGTTTAGTCATCTCAGTTTCTAAGGAGGATTCCGACTTTCGGTTCAGCTTTCACAACCATACAAATAAATGGGAAATACTATGGCCTGGTCAATCTGTATTCAATGATACTCAAGAACTTGTCTTGTTCATTCCTAGCTGTCCTTCCAATTCCTAGTCTTATTCTGATTTCTTCACTGAAGTTGTCATTCTGCTTAATGACTTAATATGAAAAAATCTTGAACTACACAACCCAAACAAAAAAAATCTTGATGTCTTCATTTTTAGGCCTGTTCCTGGGTTATTTGGGGATTCTGATTCAGAAATTTGCATTGGATAAACTGCATCTGCCCTAGTTTCTTATATAAGGTTATCATTATTTTCTATGGGTGATCTGATGACGAGTGGTATATAGCATATGTTCTGTCTCTCAAAAACTGGAGCCAACAGGGGAAAACTGGTTCCATTTTTGGAATCAGCAGGCCAAATATATCCAGAAACAGGTTTAACATTTGAGGCAGCAAAATGTTAAGTGTTGGCCAGTGGTATTTCAATGTATTCATAATCTACTTCAAAGTTCCAGTTACCCTTTGCTAGACTCACAAGTCTTCTCCTCAAGGTTTCACACTAGTGCCCTCACCTCCTGTTCCTTTTGCTTGCAAGCATGTTCCCGTCTTCTATTCACCACTGTTGACTTGGTATAGGTAGACTGCAAAACCCAAAGGATCATGCAGCTGCCTGGATTTTGTAGGTATTCTTCATTGGATTAACCATCTGGTGCAGATGATGGTGATAGGAGAAGTGGCCATGAAAGAATTAAGGGATTGGAGAAATTGTCTCTTTGGGGCGAGCAAATGTATGTAAGCGTTGCTTCATCGTTCAACAATGGAGTCAGTAGCTCCACATTAATTAGGGCTTCTAACAGCATTCCATTCTTTCTTTGCCTTCTCTCACCTTATTACACACTGCACCAATAAGATTCTGGTTGCTGTAACCAATAGACCAGGGCAACAAAGATGGGGGGAGTAAAAATAGTAACTCCTCTCCTCTCCTTTTATTCTCCTCAGATCTCATCACAAGAGGTAAGGGAAAGAAGGAGGAATACATTTTGGAATACAATTACTGATAGGAGCACTTTGATTTGTGGCAAACTTTCTGGTATTGGAGAAGAGTTCTGCAGCTATCAAGGACATGGTATCCTCATGGGCCATTTAGCTGGGAGGCAGTGTTTTATGGTGGCTCCTTTCCTTCCTGGAGGGCCGTACTGAGGAGGTGGTGTTGGGGTCCTCTGGACCTCTGGCAATTGTCCTGTGGGGTTCCTCAGGGTTTTGTTTTATTCCCCATTCTGTTTAACATATACATGAAACCAATGGGAGATGTCATCCAGAGTTTTGGAGTGCAGTGCCACCTTTATGCATATGACAGCCAACTCTACTACTCCTTTCTACCTAAAGCCAAGGAAGCTGTCCTGACCCTAAACCAGTGTCTGTCATCAATCATGGACTGGATGCGAACAAACAACTTGAAACTTAATCCGGAGAAGACAGTTGGAAGGCAGATCATGGAACAGGGATCCAGCCTGTGCTGGATGGGGATACACTCTCCCCTGAATACAGAGGTCCACAGTTTGGGGGTCCTTCTGGACTCAGCGTTGACTCTGGAACTCCCTTCTTCCCAGGGAAGTGAGAATGCCCTGCTGATCTTCCAGGTGCAGGCTAAAACCTTCTTATTCAGACAGGCTTTTAAAGAAGAAGGTTTTAAAGATCAAGTCAGGGGCTGCTGTGGCTTTAATTTTGAATATGTTTTTATGGGTTTTAATTGGATTTTTAAAATACTAACAATATTAACTTTTGTTTTAATGTTTGTAGATTTGTAGGTTTTAAATTGTATTGAAATGCTTTTAAAGTAACTGTTTTGAGTCTCCTTGTGGAGAGAAAAATCAGAGTATAAATAAACATAAGAAGACGACAAAGAAGAAGAAAAATAAAGAAGAGAAAGAGGAAGACGAACACAAAGACAAAGACGAAGACGAAGACGAAGACGAAGACGAAGACGAAGACGAAGACGAAGAAGAAGAAGAAGAAGAAGAAGAAGACAAAGGGGCAAATCATGCCTGAACTTTCCATAGCAGTGTCATGCTTTGGAGATATAAGAAGACTCGACTCATTAAAAAAGACAATAATGCTTAGCAAAGTTGGACTAGGAAAAGAGAAATACTACATTGTAAAGGGATATATTGCATCAAGAAAGTCACTGCCTTGAGTTGTAAGACCTGAACAGCACTGTTGATGACATGTGTGACTTGTGACCTTATCACAAAGGCCGCAGGTGAAACATCCAGCATTTAGGAAACATTGCCCAAGTAGCGAGGATTCATGCTGGCTCTATTGGAACCAGCACAACATGGGTAAGTTCCCATGTTGGAAAGGAAGTGCTGTATGACAATCACTTCACTTGTGGATGGGGTCTCCACTGGAAGTCCAGTGGTGTCGTGGGATGGTCAGCGTGCCCATCGGTTGCTGGACTGGTGGGGAAGCATGCTAGGATTCTTCCCAAGACCTGTTTGATGAGGTGGTTGGAGGTCTCTCATTCATAGGATCATTATAAGTAGAAATCAAATTGACAGCAGTCAACAAAAACAGCAATAAAGATCTAATGAGAAAAAATTCATTTTACTCTAGCTTGGATTTTGATTTGAAAGTTTTAAAAATATCTTCTTGTTAGTCCTTTATACTTTTTCTATCAGTCCCTAACGCTCATATAAGTCTGAGCATGGCTTAGGAGAAGGCTCGAGAGAACCTCATTGACATTTTAATTTTCTCATTGACATTTTTTTAAAATTTCCGAGTTTATAGTACTGGTCAACATTTTTAATTCCATTTGATTAAGTAACCATGGAGAGCTCTCCTGGACTTGAGTCCTTGTTATGATTTGCAGGTTTTAATCTGTGCTGCAGTCTCTTGTTGTTTTAGTTGTGTGTTATTATGGTGGTGTTACTCTGGTGAATTTATGCATTACACTGTGCATTTTCCCCTTCTTTTGTGGGGGATGGTTTATATTTTAACAGAAAAGATAAACATTTCTCAGATGAAGAAAACAACAGCAAATCAAACCATATGCCTTCTCCAAAACATATCACCTAGAAGTAGGCTTGATATAATATATTAGCTTTGCATTGTTTAGATGTCTCACCTCCTGTTCATTCTCATTAAGGAAAGCAATGGTCACTTTGGATCAATGAGCCAGCTTGTTTTCAGGCTTGTCTATATGGACTAAAATAAATTCTATTTGGCATCAAATTTTTCCAGTGACCCTGTTTATGCCATATACATCACACATAGCATAGTGAAATCACCATAATTGGCTATACATTTCTTCTTGTCAAACACATCTCACTAGTAGGGACCAGTACACATTTCTAATCCTTCAGATGATTTTTGACTACATGCCCCCCCCCCCCCCACAGCTTGCATGACAATAAACATATCTGTTAAGACAAGGTGCGCTAATCTGACTACACGCAGTCACCAAGTTATGAACAAAATAGGTTCTATATGTTTGTTCTTAAGTTGAATTTGTATGTAAGTCAGAAAAGGTACATTTTTAATTGTAATTCCAGCTACATATATATTATATATAGTTTATTTATGCCCCACTTTTTCTCTCCATAAGGTGACTCAAAGCAACTTACATTAAAAGCATTTCAATACAATTTAGAATCTACAAATATATGAACATTAAAATAGAATTAAATATAGTTGGTATTTTAAAAATCAGTTAAAATCCATAAAAAACATATTCAAAACTAAACACTTTGAATGGCATAGGGAAGGTTTAACCCCCGCTGTTGTGTTTCTTTTGCTATCTGTGACCCAGTTCAGAGGATTTCACCTCCCTTTCTGTCCCTGTGATAAGTGGATTTTGAAAATTTTAGGTTGTTGTTGAAACAAAGATTGGTGATAAAGCTTCAGTGGAGACACCTTTTCCCCATGATCAGTCTTCCAGAAGTGAATTTCCCTTCCTAGGGGGTAGATTTCTCTCACTTCCTGTTGTCTCACTCCATTTTGTAACTAAAATGCCTTTTTAATGTGTTCTTGAAGGCTTTCATGGCCAGAATCATTGTGTTGCTTTGATTTTTCTGGGCTGTATGGCCATGTTCCAGAAGCATTACCTCCTGACGTTTTGCCCACATCTCCTCACATAAACCTCACTTGCCTAGTTCCCAACAGACCTCACAACCTCTGAAGATGCCTGCCTTAGATGTGGGTGAAACATTGGGAGAGAATGCTTCTGGAACATGGTCATACAGCCCAGAAAACTCATAGCAATCTAGTCCTTTTTAAGTCAAATGTTTGTAACTCGGAGACTGCCTGTTTACTGATATGTGAATATCACATGAGCCTTCTTTAAAAGAATAAGTGAGTAATGCTGAGAGATGCAGTCCTCAGACTGGAAGACTACAGTTGCCCAGCTTGGAAGGGGTGCTGGATGCAGTACTAACAAAAATGGTTTGAAACTCTCTTTCCCTCTCTTTTGTTCTCTCTCTTTCTTGCACCACAAAGAATTGCAAAGTAACCATAGAAAACAAATTAACAGGGTTTTTATTAAGAGGAAAGGAAAGTGTTACTACATTAAAAATGAGGTATGGTGGATTACAATTTCTTAAAAGACCTGGAATCCATCTAGATGCAGTATATTCTCCAAAAGCTACACAGACTTGATTGTTTGTCATCAAGTCAATTTTGACTTAATGGTGACCTCATGAATGAGAAACTTGCCATCAACTCCCATGTTCTGATTCTGTGAAGTCAGGACTATGGCTTCTTTAACTAAATCAATCCACTTGTAATATGCCTTACTCTTTTCCTACTGTACTCAACTATGCTTAGCATTATTATATTTCCCAGTGAGTCTCATGATGTCTCATGATATGTCCAAAGTACAACAGTCTCAGTTTAATTATTCAACTACTGGAAGATTCAAGTTTGGTTTGCTCTAGGATACATTTATTTGCAGTCCTTGATAGCTGCAGAACTCTCTTCCAGCGCCACATTTCAAATGAATTGATTTTCTTTCTACATTGTCCAGCTTTCAAAGCCATACCTAGAAATTTAAAATATATTGGATGATTCTGATTAGTCATCTAATCATTGCTGCCCGACAGCTCATCATTAAACCTGTTTACTTCTATTAGGTTAACAGAATGAAAGATATATTAACACTAAATTTACATATATATATATAAAAATGCTCTGTGCATAATGAGTACCTTAAAAACAAAAGAACCAATGAACGAAATAACACCAAATTAGGCAACAAAATGTCTCACAACACAAGGAGTGACCATCACTCAAAAATTATGATTTTGTCATTTGGGAGTTGTAGTTGCTGGGATTTATAGTTCACCTACACTCAAAGAGATTTTGAACTCAATCTACAATGGAATTGAACCAAACTTTGCACACAGAACTCCCATGACCAACAGAAGTATTTGGTGGACATTGACCTTGAGTTTGCGAGTTGTAGTTCACCTACATCCAGAGAGCACTGTGGACTCAAACAATGACGGATCTGGACCAAACTTGGCACAAGCACTCAATATGCCCAAATATGAATGCAGATGGGGTTTTGGGGAAATAGACCTTGACATTTGGGAGTTGTAGTCACTGGGATTCACAGTTCACCTACAATCAAAGAGCGTTCTGAACCCCACGAACAAAAGAATCGGGACAAACTTCCCACACTGAACCCCCATAACCAACAGAAAATACTTAAGGCCATCCAATCCAACTCCCTTCACCAGGGCGAGAAAACGTAATCAAAGCCCTCCTGACAAAGAGCCATCCAGCCATAGATATAGATAGATAGATAGATAGATAGATAGATAGATATGATCCACACACACACACAGATAGAGTATCATATATTTGAAAGGGACCCTTAAAAAGACAATGATATCTTGCATGTTCCAGGGTGGCCAAACCAGAAACTCTCCACATCAACACTGACAAAGAAAAAGCAAGAAATACTGTTTACCGACAATCATAAAGAAATTACATATATTAGAAACCAACACTTTCTCATTACTTTATTTTCCAGATCAACAGACTGGGCCACAGCAACAGGTGGCAGGGGACAGCTAGTACAATATAAAATGAAAATTTAAAACATCATGCAGACTACATTCTGCAGTCAAACAGACTACAGAATATTTCAGGATTTTGAAAACTGTATTTCATTTTTAGTCATATCTTTTTTTGGTTTCTTCCTTGGTCTAGATGTTAAAATGATGAATTGGCAGAAGTCACAATTTAATATAATGCACTTTGTTAAATTTCTGAACTGACAGTATGTTCACTTTGGAAAAAGGTAGTTCAGCAATGAAAAATGTTCTATCGTGTCATCTGTTGGGTAGTTCTCTCTTTGTGGATTAGAATTTCATTGAGTTCCAAATCGTTAACTGTGTTTGGTATAAAATTATACTTTTTAAAAATCCCAAAAACTCAGACTGAGCCTTCAAGGCCATTCCAATGCTTGCGTTTGCAGAAAAAAAATTATAACTCAGGTGAAGGATGTTCCTTTCTAGAGCTTGGGAAACACCTTTTGTTGGATTGTAGCACCTAGAATCCTCCAACCATGGTTCACTAAGCTAGTTATGGAAATGACTTAAAAAAAGTCTTTGGTTTCTTACAAGATGAAAGCCTGCTTGAGAAATTGAACTTTGGGGGATATTTATTATATTTATTGTATCAGAAGCAAACTGAGGGTACAGTTGGAATGTATTTAAAAAAACACAAAGTTTTAAAAAATTGGCATTATACTAAATGTCCTTTGACCAGTAGCTGGCCACTTGGAATGCCTCTGGTGTTGCTATAAGAAGGTCCTCCGTTGTGCATGTGGAAGGGCTCAGGTTGCATTGCAGTAGGTGGTCTGTGGTTTGCTCTTCTCCACACTCGCATGTTGTGGACTCCACTTTGTAGTCCCATTTCTTAATGTTGGCTCTGCATCTCATGGTGCCAGAGGGCAGTCTGTTCAGCACCTTCCAAGTCATCCAATCTTCTGTGTGTCCAAGGGGCGGGGGGCGGGGGGTTCTCATTTGGTATCAGCCATGGCTTGAGGTTCCGGGTTTTAGCCTGCCACCTTTGGACTTTCACTTGCTGAGGTCTTCCTGCAAGTGTCACTGTAGATCTTACACAACTATTGATTGAAGGCATTGGCATGCTGGCTGATATCCAAACAGGGGATGGGCCGGAGATGTTACTGTCTTGGCCCTTTCGTTACAGGCTGCAGATGTCAGGTGGTGCAATACTGGCTAATGAGTATAATTTCTCCAGTGGTGTAGGGCATAGACATCCTGTGATAATGTGCCATGTCTCATTAAGAGTCACATCCACTGAGATGTGTTCAGCACTGGGCATGCATACTCAGCAGCAGAGTAGCACAGCGCAAGGGCAGTTGTCTTCACTATATCTGGTTGTGATCCCCAGGTTGTGCCAGTCAGTTTTCGTATGACATGAGAGAAGCCTCCTTGCAGGATTGCAGCCCATCCAGGCATCCCCTTGGCAACGTCTTTATAGACATCTGATTCTCTCACACCAGAAGTGACCAGATGCGTAAAATTATACTGAAAAAAAACCTGCTCTGGAAAGGGGAAACGAAGCATTGATGTAGACAATTAGACCATTTACATTGAGATAGGATGGGCAGATGATTGGCAGTGAAGTGTGGAGAGAAATAGTGGCCATAAATAGCTTCCACTTTACAGAAGTATCTAAATTTAATATTTATTTATTTATTTATTATCATATCAGGAGCAAACCAAGGGTATAGTTGTAATGTATTTAAAAAAAACAAAACAACCCCCCCCCCCACAAATAATGAAAACTTAGCATTATACTAAATGTCCTTTGACCAGTAGCTGGCCACTTGGAGTGCCTCTGGTGTTTCTATAAGAAGGTTCTCCATTGTGTATGTGGCAGAGCTCAGGCTGTACTGTGGCCCCACTTCTTAAGGTTGGCTGATATTCTCACACCAGAAGTGACTTGCAACATGCAACCAAACCAAAAATAATTTATATTCATTCTAGTCTATTTTAATGCAAACATCTCTTATAAAGAAGCCAGTCACAAATACAATAGGGAGGAGATTCTCTCCCAATGGTAATTATTTTCACACACAAAAAAGCGCGGTTTCTCCTCAGGTATTAACTCGCAGGTGCTCCTGCTGCTTCTCTTCCTCCTCCTCTCTTTCTCTCTCTTTTTCTCACACACACAACCATCAGGTGACAATGTTTTCATTAAGGGAAATGCAAAAATCTCCAAAAGAATCCATCTGATTAGGTTTCAAAAGCTGTCACTCTGCTATGCCAAAGTAACTTTTTCTAATTAAGTATTGAGCACTCGGCAGATTACACCAAAATGGCATAACAGATGAAAGCAATGCATTAGAAATGCAAAGTGAGACTTTGAAAATAAATGTTGAAAGACATGCTAAGTACAATTAGACTCCAGCTCCCCCTTTCCTCACCAGTTCCACAATGCTACAAAAGAAGACATCACCGTAAAGAAGAGGGAAAGAGGTTTTGGCTACATCTGCAAAGGAATAAATAACTCTCAACCTGCTCCTTCGAATTGTGTGACCAAGACTTTTCAAGCAAGAGCTATTGAGTTACTGGGTGGATTCGCAACATCTGACGCTAGCAGAATCACACCTGGGGCCTTCTGGTCCACTGAGAGATGCCTCTACCATATGGTAAACTTGGGATATCAAGTACCATTTTGGATCCCCCTCCCACCTGATCTGTTAGTCACAGGAAATACTGGCAATTTATTGCCTATCAAGCTAAACTGGATGGAAGTTCTTTCAAGTCAGGTTATCTCTTAATAGGGTTGCTTGGGTTCGTTGCAGTGATTTTCTGTTTCTTCACAAGTCTACATCCATTATCTTCTAACTTTACTCCAACGTCCCTCTCCCTTCTCCACTGTACCATATATTTCATTATATGGTACAGTACAGTTGGACCTCCTCATTTGTGAAGGTTGGGAGGATAGATCTTCACAAAAGTGGAGAAATGGTTCATATCTTGAGCCTCCCCACAACCCATATTTAATTCACAGACAAAAGGACAATACAATCATGTATCATGTAATCATCAAAACAGCAGGTTTTCACCTGTTATTCTTGCCTATCGTGATTCAAATTGGACCACTCATGGATACATGTGCTTCTTGCAAAATGAGCTGAGAAGTAAAAAAAGGCACCAAATCTCATAATCTTTGGGTCAAGGTGGACAGATACAGGCTCTTTTCAGCAGCCATATTTCTTCCATCCTCTTCCCACAAGCTGGGCAGGCTTGCCTCTGAGGCTCCTATTACACTGCCATATAAAACCCAGATTATCTGCTTTGAACTGGATTATATGGCAGTGTAGACCTTTATAATCCAGATAGTGTGGATTATCTGTTTTGATAATCTGGATTATATGACAGTATAGAAGGGCCCTGGAAGACTTCAAGCCTGGAACAGTTTCCTGTATTCCTTTTTTCACTGTACATTTCCTCACCTCACCCAGATGCCCTTCCATCTAGCAGCACAACTGCCTTGGAAAACCATCCAGAGTGATCACCCAAGATCAGGCCACTGTAAATGCTGAAATGATATTATTTTTGTTACAAGAAAAAGCCTCTAAGGCAAGGGTCCCCAAATTAAGGCCAGGTATGGCCCTCCAAGGTCATTTAGCCAGCCCTCATTCAGGGTCAACCTAAGTCTGAAATGACTTGAAAACACACAAAAACAATAACAACAAGAATCCTATCTCCTCAGCCAAAAGGAGGCCTACACTTCTCACTAATAAGTTTATATTTGTTAAAATTGTTCTTCATTTTAATTATTGTATTGTTTTAAAATGTTTTTTGCACTACAAATAAGATATGTGCAATGTGCATAGGAATTCATTCATTTTTTTCCAAATTATAATCTGGCCCTCCAGCAGTTTGAGGGATTGTGTTTAAAAAGTTTGAGGACCCCTGCTCTAAAGGAACAGATTGATTTTGTCATTTAGGAGCTGTAGTTCCCGGGATTTATAGTTAACCTACAATCAAAGAGCATTCTGAACTCCACTAATAATGAAATTGAACCAAACTTGGCACACAGAACTCACATGACCAACAGAAAATACTGGAAGGTTTTGGTGGGTGTTAACCTTGAGATTTGGAGTTGTAGTTCACCTACAGCCAGTGAGCACTGTGGACTCAAACAGTGATGGATCTAGACCTAACTTGGCACTCAGTATGCCCAAATGTGAACACTGGTGGAGTTTGGGGAAAATAGACTTCACATTTGGGAGTTGTAGTTGCTGGGATTTACAATCAAAGAGCATTCTAAACCCCACCAACAATAGAATTGGGCCAAATTTCCCACACAGAACCTCCATGACAAACATAAAATACTGTGTTTTCTTATGGTGTTTTACAACTCCTCTGACATCCCCTCGTGATCCCCCCCCCCCCCCCCCCCCCAGGGACCCTGACTCCCAGGTTGAGAAACACTGGGTTAAATGAATCCTGAAGTATTAACCGTGAGCCTAGGTTCACAGGAACAGAAATTGTGCAGAAACATCCATTTTTTCCCATTATGTCAGTCCCTCCTATGTTATTTCCAGTTCTAAAGGTAATTACTTCTATTGGAAGAGTCACTTATATTCAAGGCAGAATGACTGCGAAACAGAATGCAGTTTGGCCTGACAAAGTTACCTAGTTATGTAAGGCTCAAATATCGAAGTGAAGTGGCAGAGGGTCTCTAAGAATAGGTACAATTAGCCAAGTGCAAGGAGCCCTGTGCACGCTACCTGTTTCTAACAAGAGGCAGGAAAGAGGTTCTCTTGGTTTGTGCCTAATTACCCTTTATTAAACTTCATTTCTGTATGTTTCTGATGGAAGGAGACACATGCTTTGTGCTATGTCAGGTCATGTCAAGTTACATTGAGCCATGTGATATAAGATCGTCTGATGCAACCTGACACGGCACATATTAGTGCCAATGGAGAAGTTGAAATGCCAAGCCATTTTCAATATATAGGGCTGGGTCTAAATCAACAAGAACCAGATGGGGATTTATTCTGAA
This sequence comes from Anolis sagrei, assembly GCF_037176765.1. Classification (NCBI taxonomy): domain Eukaryota; kingdom Metazoa; phylum Chordata; class Lepidosauria; order Squamata; family Anolidae; genus Anolis; species Anolis sagrei. The sequence goes on along the minus strand of NC_090021.1, from coordinate 20,133,724 downwards.
GCCCTGCACAAATGCCATGCAACCGAGGGAGACAGAAACATGTTTTTTCCCTAAGGACTTGGACCCCCCCCCCTCTAGTGATGGTAGAGAGGGAGCCTTCTGCATACTCCATAGAATTAGTGATTTTAGATTTGTAGTAGGCTTGTGCATTCATTTCTGTTTATAGATAAGCCCCCCCCCCCATATCCATTTTCCAGCACCTCCCGAAAACGGGGGAACTGATGAAAAAATTGTTCTTTTCAGCCCATTGGCAGCAATGGATTAAGAAAACACCCACTATTAATTCTATAGTGTAGATACACCCCAGAGCAACAACAGGCGAGGCTTGGGGGGGGGGGGCAGGGAGGTGGAGTTGCAGTGGTCTATTGTGATTCCATACCCCTGACCAGGTTCCCCATCCCACAGTCAATAGCATTTGAGTGCATTTACTCCCAACAAACATGTCTGGGGAGGAATATATTTTGGGAGTGTGAAACCTTGGATATAGAATCTGTGGATAAGGAGGTTAAATAATACAAATGTTGGGGTTTATCTGAACATTCTGATTTTATGGGTGTCCAAGGCACTCTTAAACATGTAACCAACATACAAGGGTTGAATGAAAAGTAATGCCTCCACCTCCGTAACTCCTCAACAGATGGCAGCAGAAGGTGTCACACCCAAGGAGATTAATCAGAGAATGCAAGCTGGTTATTGTGTCAATGTGAGTACTGTGCATCATTGGGCAAGTAAGTTTAAAGATGTTGAGATGACACCTTCTGCTGTCGAGAATACAGTGACTGCACCTGCACATTGCTTAAGTTGCATTGACTTACTGTCTGTGTAGGGTTCCATACTTTGCATGTTAACAATACAACCATTCAATACTAAGGCTTCCCGCCAAAATGGAACTGTAGAGGAGAGTCTACGGAACAAGCCAGTACCTGCCACATAACAGTATTGCCATTTGTTGAGGAGTTACGAAGGTGGAAGTATTACTTTTTATTCAACCCTCGTATATATAAGTAAAAAATTTAGAAACTTGTCTTGATTCAGAGTGGATCAATGCATTTTCCTCTGAGAGGCATTAAAACAGAACTGTACCAGGAAATGTTCTCAGCAGAACTTCTCTTTTTCCTTTCCTTTCTGCCTGCTTTTACAACAGGTTCCTCTGGATAGGTTTTTATTGCTCCTAAAGCAGCTCAGGGGTTGTTTTAAAACGGAAGCGATTCTCTTTTGTATTCAGTGGCTAGCAATCTTTAATTCCCTGAGACTTGCAGTTTAAGTAAGCCTGTCTGAAAAAAAAAGACCCTTTAGAGGATGAACAGCTAGTGCTTAAAGAAAACCATGCACTATTTAGGAAGAAAACATCATGAGCGAATTGTTTAAGGGGAGAGAAAGGTGGGGTTGTGAGGATGAAAAACTCCATCAGGGGTGATTTATTCCAGCCAGGCAGTTTAAATACCCGCCATGCATTCCTGTCACTTTGTCAGCTGTCAAAGCCACTTTGGCCTCTTATAATCACTTGTTTCGCTGCCGACTGTCAGCTGCCATCAATCTCTGGGATAAGCTTTATAAATATATTTTAAAAAGCAGATGAGTGCAAATGGCCACCAGCCAGGTCAATGGTTAAGTGCAGTTTTTCATCTAATGCCATTGATTGTTTTCTGTGCTGTCCAGTTCTTTCAGTATGAAAAGTACACACGAAAGTGAAGGGAGACATATGCATGGGGGACGGGAGTGTCTGTGGAGTACAAAAGCAGCAGCAGCAAAGATTAAAGGAGTCATGACAGGGGGTGAAGGAAAGTGCACGCGTGTTGGATCAAGTGTCTGAAGCTGCATCTACACTGTAGAATTAACACAATTTGAGACCACTTCAACAACGTATTGTCGAAGGCTTTCATGGCCGGAATCACTGGGGTGTTGTAGGTTTTTTCGGGCTATAGGGCCACGTTCTAGAGGCATTTCTCCTGACGTTTCACCTGCATCTATGGCAAGCATCCTCAGAGGTAGTGAGGATGCTTGCCATAGATGCAGGTGAAATGTCAGGAGAGAATGCCTCTAGACCATGGCCATATAGCCCGAAAAAACCTACAACAACCCACTTCAACAACCTTGGCTTAATGCTATGGAATTTTGAGAGCTGTAGTTTCTTGAGGCACTAAAACTCTTTGCCAGAAAAGGCTAAACACATTGTAAAACTACACCTCTTATGATTCCATAGCACTAAGCCATGGCTTTTACAGTAGTGCCAAACTGCATTAATTCTGCAGTGTAGATGCAGCCCATGTGCCACTAGAGCGCAGTAGAGGGAGAGATGTATAGCTAAGCTATGGTAGGGCTGTGAAGAAATCTTGCTGAATTACTGTTTCTTGAATTGGCATTTCTCATTACAGTCTTTCTCCACATTTTCAGGCTAAGCAATCAAAGTTTTAATTATTTGTGGATTGCTCTATTTATCACCAACTCCACTGCTTCCCTTTCTCTCTAGCATGATTTTATGGTCAGTTGTCTATAGAATCACAAATGCCTAAACAGAACACTTCCCTAGGCATTTATTGAACCTCCAGCACAGTGGTTCTCAACCTTCCTAATGCCGTGACCCCTTAATACAGTTCCTCATGTTTTGGTGACCCTCCAACCATAACATTATTTTCGTTGCTACTGTAATTTTGCTACTGTTATGAATCATAATGTAAATATCTGATATGCAGGATGGTCATTCACTGGACCAAATTTGGCACAAATACCTGATATGCCCAAATATCAATACTGGTGGGGTTGGAGGAATTGATTTTGCTATTTGGGAGTTGCAGTTGCTGGGATTTATAGTTCACCTACAATCAAAGAACATTCTGAACTCCACCAATGATGGAATTGAACCAATCTTGCACACAGAACTCCCATGATCAACAGAAAATACTGGAAGGGTATGGTGGGCATTGACCTTGAGTTTTGGAATTGTAGTTCACCTACATCCAGAGAGCACTGTGGACTCAAACAATGATGGATTGCACCAAACTTGGCATGAATGCTCAATATGCCCAAGTGTTAACACTGGTGGAATTTCGGGGAAATAGACCTTGACATTTGGAAGTTGCAGTTTATTTATTTATTTGGGGTTCTTTTACCCCGCCTTTCTCACCCCGAAGGGGACTCAGGGCGGCTTACAGAGGCAAGGCACAACTTGATGCCTGCATCATAAAAACAATCATACTCAAAATTACATCAATTCACAGTTGACAACAATTCATGCATTATAACCATAAAATCAATAAAACCAATACAAACCCAATTTCTCCTCTTACATGGTCAGCGTTCGCTAACTGATAGATCTAGTTTTACATTCCACTTCATCAATCCTGTTGATCTTATTCGCCTGATTGTCTGATTTAATTGCCAGAGTGCCCAAAGGCCTGGTCCCATAACCACGTCTTCACCCTCCTCCTGAAGGCGAGGAGGGATGATGATGCCCTGATTTCCCCCGGGAGAGAGTTCCACAGGTGAGGGGCCACCACTGAGAAAGCCCTGCTCCTCGTCCCCACCAGCCTCACTTGAGACAGTGGTGGGGTCGAGAGCAGGGCCTCCCCAGATGATCTCAGACTCCGTGGGACTTAGAGGGAGATACGTTCAGAAAGATACACTGGACCGGAACCGTACAGGGTTTTGTAGGTCAAAACCAGCACCTTGAATTGTGCTCGGAACTGAATCGGCAGCCAGTGGAGCTGGCACAGCAGGGGGGTGGTATGCTCCCTGTATGTCGCTCCAGTGAGCAGTCTGGCTGCCGCTCGCTGGACTAGTTGAAGTTTCCGAACAGTCTTCAAGGGCAACCCCACGTAGAGAGCGTTGCAGTAGTCTATTCGGGATGTAACAAGAGTGTGGACCACCATGGCCAGATCAGACTTCCCAAGATACGGGCGCAACTGGTGCACAAGTTTTAATTGTGCAAAAGCTCTCCCGGCCACTGCTGAGACCTGGGGTTCCAGGCTGGGATTTATAGTTCACCTACAATCAAAGAGCATTTTGAACCCCACCAACGACAAAATTGGGCCAAACTTGTCATACAGAACCCTCATGACCAGCAGAAAGCACTGTGTTTTCTGATGGTCTTTGGCGACCCCTGTAACACCCCCTCATGACCTCCCCCGGGGGTCCCAACCCCCAGGTTGAGAAGCACTACTCTAGTATGATTCTACAGTTTGTTGATTATATCGTTCTCTGGAAGATGCATATATTCCATGACAGAATATTTCTTTAGGCACTTGTAGGTCCTCTAGTAATATTCTGTAGTCAGTTAATCATAGACGTGGTCTATGATCCATGCATTTGGAAGTTCCATGCATTTGGAAGTTCTCTAACATGATTTCATGACAGTAGAATCACTTTGGAAGATCTATAGATGCCTAGACAAAAACTGAAAGTCGACCATAGAATTGCACTGGAGGACATACAAAAGTCTAGAGAAGTGTTCTCTATGTTGGGATTAGGATTCCACTTTACCTGCCATGTTTCCATTTTAGGGAACCTTGGGATATGCAGTTTTTTTTGGGGGGGGGGGAGATTTAGAATTCTCAACCTAAGAGCTTTTATTCCTATTTAAATGGAAATCCCAGGATTCAATAGGATGCAGCCATAGTAGTTAAAGTGGAATCACAATGCGATAATTATTTAGGGTGAAAGGGCTCATGGTGCACTGAAAGGCTGAGCCATCTTAAGAATTTGGTAACCCTTGCAAGGCCTCCTGCTCAGGCACTATACCAAGATGAGTGACTTGAGGTTGAGGTGCCTGCAATTTGTGAAATATGCCTCTGAACAAGAAAAGGAAAATTCCCTCCACCTTTGTGATAAAAAGGAGATACACAGATTGTGCCACCAATCTGAACTTCAAAAGTACATGCTATAGTGCAATAACCAGCATAGTTTATCTATACAATGTATGTATTGTCGAAGGCTTTCCTTGCTGGAATCACTGGGTTGTTGTGAGTCTTCCAGGCTGCATGGCCATCTTCCAGAAGCATTTTCTCCTGAATGTACAATGTATGCTGTTTACCAGTTTGTGCAGAAACAGTTCTTGCAAATGTGAAAACTGTCCTAAGAGTGACAATAACTCTCTTGCCATTTTAAAACACAGTAAGAGCTATCCCAGTTCAAATCAAAGGTATGTCTTGTTCAGCATTCTGTTTCTGCAATGGCAGTTGATCACAGGAAACTATGTTGTGCTTTCTAGCAATTGATATCTGAAGGCATACTGTTCCTGATACTGGAGGTAACATACAACCATCCTGACTAACAGGCATCAAAGGCCCCAATTTCTATGCATTTCTCTGACTTTCCTTCCAAGACATCAAGGGGTGCCTGCACACCAGGCATAGACAAACTTTGGCCCTCCAGGTGTTTTGGATTTCAACTCTCACAATTGTGGGAGTTGGAGTCCAAAACATCTGGAGGGCCAAAGTTTGCCTGTGCCTACTATACACTTTGACACCACTTTAACTGTATTGGCTGAATGCTATAGAATCCTGCGAAGTGTTGTTTGGTGAGGCAATACAACTCTTTGCAGAGAAGGCTAACAACTTTGTAAAACTACAGCTCCCAGTATTCCATAGCACTGAGCCATGGTGGTTTAGCATTAAACCACTGAGCTGCTGAGCTTGTTGACCGAAAGCTCGCTTGTTCGAATCCAGGGAACGGCGTGAACTTCCACTGTCGGTCCCAGCTTCTGCCAACTTAGCAGTTAAAAAACATGCAAATGTGAGTAGATCAATAGGTACCACTCCGGCAGGAAGGTAATGTCACTCCATGTAGTCATGCCAGCCACATGACCTTAGAGGTGTCTACAGACAATGCCGGCTCTTTGGCTTAGAAATGGAGATGAGTACGAACCCCCAGAGTCGGACATGACTGGACTTCATGTCAGGGGAAAACCTTTACCTTTACCTACCTATACTGCATTAATTCTACAATATAGATGCACACTGGCTCCTGAAAAAAACCTTTTCTGACATGGGAAACCTTACCAGCAGTGCTGCTGCCATCAATGTAACCTTCTGCATCACACAAGAATGCAATGCTAGCAACATGAAAAAGTAATGCCATTGGTGGGATAAATCTGTAAGGCTCAAAGGAAAGAGATACCTGAGCACTAGTCAAGGAGGCAGAAGGTATAGCAGCTATTGCCTGTTGCTTTACCTGTCTACAGAGATACCCTCACTTCTGCCTCACAAGATAGGGTCTAGATATGCTACTCACACAGATATATTGCTACATTGCTCTTGGCCAAAACCAATAAAAGCATCCAGTGTGTTACGCCAATGATTTTTTGTTTCCTCAGGACCAAAGTCAATGGATGTAACACTGCTGCAGCCCAAGGAGAAAAGAGTTTTAATATCTAGCTTCATATGATGGAGATTACTAAAATGTCCTCAGCAAATAGATTCTCTTTGTCTTCAGAGACTTGCCACTGTGTTGTAGCCAAAGCTCTCTGACTGATGGCGGAGAGCGATTCAAGCCCATTGCTGCCTTCTTTGTGGTCTGAACAGCTTACAGCATGATGCAAAATGACAGCTTTCAGATAATCCAGAGTCAGTCATTGTAAGGCAATGTTTTCTTCCCTCCCCGATTGATTAGCCATCAAACCCCAGACCAAATAGAATTCATAGTGCTTTGACTTGCTCCAAATTAGTTTTGGCAGGTGGTCGTCTACTTAGGACGCACTAGAAATGACTCACATTTTTAGAAGTATGGTGCCAAATGTCCACTCATTTCAGCTTTGTACTGAAACTAACTGGTTGCAGTGGTCTCTTGGTATCTGCAGGCATTTGGCTCCAGAATCTTCAATGGATACCAAAATCCATGGATGCTCAAGTTACATTACATACAGGGATGTAGTAAAATGCAGCCACTTAAAACAGGGAACAACTCAATGCTGGAGAGAGTCAATTTGCGAAATGGTGGGAGCTTACAGCAGGGCAGATTTTGCACATCAGTGTAGTGCTTCGTGAATGGCAAAATCAAGGATTATTTTTGGACCTTCCCCCCAGTTTTTCAAGCCATAGTTGGTCTAATCCCTGGATGCAAAACCCATGGATATGAAGGGCAAAATGTATATTTATCAAAATAAATCTTCTACTTAGTAAACATTGTTGTTATAATTCTGGATCTTGTCTAATGCTTTTGCTTTTCTTTCAGGTGATTGACTTGATGCTAGTTTTGCTACATTACCTTGGTTCCTGTTTTATGGCAGAGCTCAGAACATTTACTTTTTTCTGTGTCTCTTTCCTACTGTCCAATCGAATAACTTTGAAACTGCAATATCTGCCAGGGCCAGAGATTTGAAGCTGTTGAATCATGAGGCTTCCTTGGCAGAGAATTCTAACTATCTCACCAAACTATTTGCTCACTCATTGATGAAATAACGAGACCACACAACTGTATGGTATAACTTTGGGCAATGTTACCTATTTAACTTTGTGAACTGCATGAACTTATTAACAACTCAACTTGGTGAAGGATAGGCTGAGACAGTGGCCCTCTTTGACCATCTTCTCAGCCAATTTGGGCAAAACACCTGAGTCCCCGCCAGGCTTTTTCAGGGTGCCTCTTTAGGGAAACTGCATAAAGTATCTACCCCCAAATTGTGAAGTTTCATTGGAGAAAGAATTTCCTCCACAGCTCCAAGGCCATTACCATCCCCATCCCAACTCGTTTGTCCGAACTCACAGGTGGGGGTTCCTGTTCCTGGCCTTCACCAAAATAGGGTACACCCTGGGAGGGAATCCCACCTCAGCCTTCCACTGACAATAAATTTAAGTTGACTTCTGAGTCAATTTTCTCTTCCTTGACAGTGTAGGGTAGGGAGCACCACAAGTCACAAAACAGGAGGGGAAAAAGTGATCGAATTAGTATACTGCTCTAGGGTGGATAGTGCTCTGTTTAGACCCTGCCCATACAAAGTATTCCTATTTGACTGAAGTCTCTCATCAGGAGGTGTGTGTGTGTGCAACAAATAGCCATCCTCTCCCAGCATGCAGTGAGGGGAAATCTAAAAATCCCATTATACAAGAGCATGGAGCCATTGCATATAAAATGCTATCAAAGTGCAATAATTGTGGAATGTGAAATGATACAATTTCCCAAATTCCTCAAGCCAGTATAGCCACTGGGAGCTGTAGTCCAAAACAAAACCACGTTTTCAAAGTTCTGGTCTTTCTTGAATTTGCCAACCAGTGGAAGCAATATCCAGATTTTTGTGACATAAGGACAGTATTTGATGTATGTTAAGGACAACATTACTATTTGGAAATATTCAAATGATAAAACTAACTTTATGTTCCATCTTCCTAACCATGTGTTTACATTACCCCCAAGGTTATTATTATACACAGCAGAAGTGGTATACAGCAAACAAGATCACTACGCTGGCTTTTGTATTCGATCACACTTCCCAAATGTGTGGGACTGCATGATGTATTGGCGAATAATGCACGCAGATCCAAGTAGGGTGGTCTTTTGCAGCTGACAGATGGTAGTTTTGTCAGCATTGGTTGTTTTTAAGTACAAGCCAAGCTCTTTAGGCAATGCACTCAGTGTGCCAATCACCACTGGGACCACCTTTACTGTTTTGTCTTTACAGTTCGATCTTCAAATCCTCATATTGTGTAAGCTTTTCCAGTTGTCTTGTCAATTATTATTATTATTATTATTATTATTATTATTATTCTGTTTTATCTCTCCCGAAAGGGACTCAAAGGGCCCTTCCACAAAGCCATATAACCCAGAATATCTGCTTTGAACTGGATTATCTGAGTCCACACTGCCATATAATCCAATTCAATGTGGATTTTATACAGCTATGCGGAAGGGGCCAAAGCGGCTTGACATAAAAGCATCAGCACACAATTTAAAATATACAAATATGCAAACATTAAAACAGAATTAGATATTAACAGTATTACAAAATTCACAGTTAAAGTCCATTAAAACATAATCAAAATTAAAACACACAGGCTAGGCATTAAATCGACTTTCCATAGATTTCCTCCAGACTTCCTACTATTAGAAGGCCTTTAACTCTTATATGCCAGAGAGGAAGAGGTATGCTGGGTGTACATTTAGTCTGAGTAGTTAATTTTTCTGAAGGAAAATCCCAATATTAAGGCACATGATTCTAAAAAAAAAAAAATTATGCAAGCATAATTCTAAGTTAGCCAAGAGAATCCATATTCACGTCTCCCCTCCTTCATTATGTCAGTAACCCTCTTTTGTTATCATCTGGTGCCAAACCACAACCTGCTTGAGGACTAGAGGTCATAGGAGACCACGAATTGAGGCTGTGTGAGCCATACGTAGCCCATGGAGCATACAACCCCACCTTGTTCTTTGTGCTGTATGGTGATGGAACACAGAAAAAGCAGGCAGACAGACAAGGGTGCTTTAGAGCTAACTTTTTCCCTTTCCTTGATAAAAGAAGGCATCCCTGTCTTCTAACTTTGCTCTCCTTCCCTCACATGAAGCACCCTTATTAGACAGAAAAGCAGGATTTGTCATCATGTGCGTGACTCTCACTCTTCTGCCCTGTGGCACCGTGATGCTCAGTGTACTGAGGTGCCAGAAAGAAAGGATATTTCTTGACATGGTTCTCCATGTTGAAAGAACTGGGTCAGAGATTGTTTTTAGAAGCATCTGATCATGTTTTGCTTCCAAATGCTGCTCACAGAAATGGAATTGTAAGCTTGTGTTCACCAACATTGCTATGGTTACCCACTTCTGTTCAGAGCCAACAGTAGATTGGGAGCATTCTGACTTTCCTGAAGCCCAACATGCTGGTGAGTGCCAGAATTTGGAAAAGTTACATGTTAGTTAGAGATTCTGGAAGCAGTACTGCCCCTAGGTAAGGTTTCCATGTGTTGCCTGGGAACTGCAATAGGCAACCCAGTCTCAGTACCACAACACCCGGAGTCCAGAGTTTGAATGATCCCTCTGGCATTTGGCATGAGCTAGACACGAGTAGGGCAAGGTGCCATGGTATTATGTAACAGCTGGCTTTCAAAAATCTCAGATGGCTGGAAATCAGACAGAGACAGAATGAATGCCCAGAAGCCCAGAGCAGCAACCATATGGCAAAGAAGTGAGTACATCCAACTTCCAAAACAGCCAAAGGGCCATGTATTCTCTGGCATCAAAAGTTTTCCTTGCTCAGATATCACATTGGAAATAATGCTGCTTTCCTAGTCTGTATCGCTAGCTCAATCACACAACAGGAAATGGAAAGAAAGCAGAGCTCAGAAAAGTTACCTTTTTTGAAAGATATCTCCTAGAAGTCATCATGGGGGATTCTAGAAGCTATAGTACAAAAAAGTTTGCAAACTCTATAGGAGAACACAGAGTACAAAATACAGCAAATCCCATCATAGAATCGTTGGGTTGGAAGAGGCCACAAGGGCCATCAGTCCAACCCCCAGCCATGCAGGGATACCCAATAAAGCACTCCTGACAGAGGGCCATCCAGTCTCTGTTTAAACACCTGCAAAGAAGGCAGTGTATTCCACTGCTGAGCAGTTCTTCCTAACCTCTGAGGATGCTTGCCATAGATGCAGGCGAAACGTCAGGAGAAATGCCTCTAGAACATGGCCATATAGCCTGAAAAAACCCACAAGAACTTAGTTCTTCCTAATATTCAGGTGGAATCTGTTTTCCTGCAGTTCGAATCCATCAATTAACATCTTCCATTACTATTTTCTGTTTACATCTATTGGTGCTTCATAATAATTGCATGAGCTCTGAGAGAGGTGACAATTAATAGGATCAAAGCAGGCATAGCTGAGGAATTCCCTTGCTATCAATCTGAAGAAGAAAATCTCTTTGGTTTTTATGCCAGATGGGGAGAAGGAATTTCCTCTTGTATCCCATGTATCTCTTGGGATGATGATGATGGTTGCTTAAAGATAAGAAGCAGAGCAGAAACGGAGAGAGAGGGAAGGACTATGCTCTAAAACAGCCACACTACTCCTAAAGATACAACAGTCCTATTCTAAAAAGAAAATAAAAAAGCAATCTGGCCATATGACACACTAAATAGTTCACTGCATTCCATGAAGGAACAGCCTATCCACATTCTTGGACTGTAGAAAGAATTGACAGTGTTAGTGGAGAACTCACATTGCAAGAGAAACAATATTTATAGAATTATAACATGATTTAGCATTTGATGACATGGACCTTAGGTCATGAAAACTTATTCCAATATATATATTTAAGATACCAACACACTCAGCTTTTCTTAGGTGGGTTTATTCTGCCACCAACCAACTCCTTTTCCAAACATGAAAAGCTGGTGTCTGAAACACCAAGTCTGAGGGACGTCATAGATGCTTAAGAGAGCTTACTCACTTGAGGTCCAGCTATGAGAAGAGAAACATCACAGGAACAATCTATTAAACACATGAAGCTAACATATCAAATACCTGTGGTTCAGAGGCAGCCACCTATAAATCTCACAGAAACTACTGGTAGCCCTCATCATTTGTAACTATTCAACTTCTGTGAATGGTAAGTTCTTAGTATTGTCGGAGGCTTTCATGGCCGGAATCAGTGGGTTGTTGTAGGTTTTTCGGGCTACATGGCCATGTTCTAGAACCGCCTCGAACTGCATCTATGGCAGGCATTCTCAGAGGTTGTGATGTCTGTTGGAAACTAGAAAAATTTGGTTTATATATCTGTGGAAAGTCCAGGGTGGGAGAAAGACCTCTTGTCTGTTGGAGCTAGCTGTGAATGTTTCAATAGGCCTTGATTAGCATTTAATGGCCTGACAGTTTTTATGTATGGCTTGCTACTGCCTGAGGGAATCCTTTGTTGAGAGGTCACTGATTATTTTTTGTCTGGAGTTCCCCTGTGTTTGAGTATTGTTCTTTATTTGCTGTTATAATTTTAAATATGTTTTTATTATTCCTGTGTTTTCTGGAATTCTTGACTCTTGAACTGGCTACATTGAACAGATCATTGTCTCATACCCTTTTGGTTTTGGATATCTCAACTACTATCTTTGGGTGAAGACCTCTGAACTGACCGAGACATGGCAATTGCATCTGTCTTCATCTTTTTGGATTACCTGTGTATGACCTGAACTAGAATGAGTTTCTTGTAGCTGCTACCCTTAAGTGAATCTATTATTTTGTGCTCTTGCTTCCCAAAGGCATAGGGCAGTAGGATACATAAGCAATGACACTTGGTAGCTACCATGTCAGGGTAATGGGGAATGAAGATCAAGTTTTAGTTCAATTATTTATGAAGCCACCCAAGGCGTGGAACCTAGTTTGGGGAGAAGTTTCAGCACCTTGACTAGATTTGCTTTTCAGCTGGCATAAAAATCACCATCTATCACTGAAAATAGATAAGTTAAGCAAGGTAAATACAGAAGCCAAGTCAGGGAACAAATGCTACATTTTAGGTCAAAATTCTACATCTTGCCACAGAAAAGGTCAGTCTAAATGGCAGTAGATCCAGAGGCAAGGTCAGCAAAAGACAAAGCACAAAAAGACAAAATCGCTTGCAAGAAATTTCTACAATAAAAACAACATTGTCCTTAGCCAAGACACAGACCAGCAGTCACAAAAAAAGAAAGCACAGTTTGCGAAGGGCAGAGGGCAATACCTGGAGATCATTAGAGCTGTTGCTTCCACCAGCCTTACAGTTCTAAGATTGTGACCTATATTGTTGAGCTGCTAGGGCTCTACTCAGAGCTCACATGGAGGCATTTAGGATCTGGTCTTTCTAAGAAAAAAGATTTATTTTGAGGAGATGCTTTACTCCCGAGAAAGCCCTTGTTCTTGGGAAGTAAAAACAAAGGACTTCATCTTCTGCAACTGGAGACTATGGGTGAATCTACTGTTTGACAGCATGTTAACTGAAAACAACAACATGAAATCAGACTTAAGTGGGGTTTAAACATACTAGATAAGTTGTCATTCCCACCTGAACGCTAGAAGTACTATGGGGCTTCCTTGCCAGAGATGTTCTTGAGAGTTCCTGAGGGAGGAATATGAAGTCACATCCACATTGCATACAATAATGGGTCCATTCATGGAAGAAAGTCTCATAGAAGACATCCACACCCGAATACAGCAGTGAATTTCTTTGGGGAAAGGGGATCAGTAATAGGTCATTTCCAGTGTGGAAAAAACATACACATTGTCAATGACTTTGCATTACAACAATGTCTGAGGGGCAACAACATCACGTGATACAAAAGCATCACTATAATACAGTGGTTCTCAACCTTCCTAATGCCACGACCCCTTAATACAGTTCTTCATGTTGTGTTGACCACCAACCATAAAATTATTTTCATTGCTACTTCAAAACTGTAATTTTGCTACTGTTATGGATTGTAATGTAAATATCTGATATGCAGGATTCATTTTCATTCACTGCATCAAATTGGGAACAAATACCCGATATGCCCAAATATGAATTCTGGTGGAGTTGGGGGTGGGGAGGAGAGGAGAGGAGAATTGATTTTGCCATTTGGGAGTAGTAGTTGCTGGGATTTATAGTTAACTTACAATCAAATAGCATTCTGAACTCCACAAACGATACAATTGAATCAAATTTGGCACACAGAACTCCCGTGACCAATAGAAAATACTGGAAGGTTTTGGTGGGCATTGACCCTGAGTTTTAGAGTTGTAGTTCATCTACATCCAGAGAGCACTGTGGACTCAAACATTGATTGATCTGGACCAAACTTGGCACGAACATTCAATATGCCCAAATTTGAACACAGGTTGATTTTGGGGAAAATAGGCCTTGACATTTGGGAGTTGTAGTTACTGGGATTTATAGTTCATCTACAATCAAATAGTATTCTGAACCTCATCCTTAATACAGTTCCTCATGTTGTGGTGACCTCCAACCATAAAATTATTTTCTTTGCTACATCATAACTGTAATTTTGCTGTATTAGCTCCAACAAATACTAATCAAGGTGGTCAGTTGAAACATTCACACCTAGCTCCAACAGACAAGAGTTTTTTCCCCCATCCTGGTCATTCCACCAATATATAAACCCACTTTCCTAGTTCCAATAGACCTCACTACCTCTGAGGATGCTTGCCATAGATGCAGGTGAAACATCAGGAGAAAATGCCTCTAGAACATGGCCATATAGCCCGAAAAAACCTACAACAACCCTGTAATTTTGCTTCCGCTATAAATCGTAATGTAAATATCTGATATGCAGGATGTGTTTTCATTCAGTGGACCAAATTTGGTTCAAATACCCAATATGCCTAAATCTGATTACTGGTTGGATTTGGGGGAAATACACCTTGACATTTGGGAGTTGTAGTTGCTGGGATTTATAGTTCACCTACAATCAAAGAGCATTCTGAACCTCACCAATGATAGAATTGGACCAGACTTCCCACACAGAACCCCCATGGCCAACATAAAATACTGTGTTTTCTTATGGTCTTTGGTGATCCCTCTGACACCCCCTTGCAACTTCCCCCCAGGAATCCCAACCCCCAGGTTGAGAAACACTGCTATAGCATGGTGTGATAATGCTGTTATAGATTCAGAGTATGGTGAATCCTATATTCTAATGATTAGAAATCTCATTTCAAAGATCTTTCATTTTCAAATTATAACCACATTAGGGATGTTCAAAACGAAATATTTTCAGTGGTTATATAACTGGTTTATAGGCCCTACTCCTATGAGATTTACAATAGTTCTCCTGCAAGTGCTTGGAACACAGTATTTTCTTAAATTATTCATTGGAACGTATTTTCTGCACAAATTTCCTTAGGTATAGATCATAAATTTAATTATGTGCATAACCTATAATTTCAAGATTGGATGGCTAGACTTTTTTTTTCTATTTCAGAGACAAAAAAATCATAATAAATATTCCAACCTTGACAGCATGTGTATTTATTTTTCTTTTAAAAGATTTGCTCCCTGCCTTCCCCCCTTTGTCTCCCCCTTCTCTTTTTCAGGTAATTAAACACTGCAGAATGCAGAACGAGATCCAGTCTTTCAATAATTCATTGTATATTGAAACGACAAGCTGTAGCCCTCACTTGTTGCAGGTAATTATAAAGGCATAAAATTTTAATTCAGATTATGTTTAATTGGTATGTTTGATGCCAATTATTGTGCCAAAAGCATCCTTGCCTCTTGCCTTCATGTTTTTAACTCTTGAATCCAATTTTAAAAAACTACCTGAAGACAAATTGTAATTATGCAACTGATAAAGATATTGCTGAACGCACTGGGTAATAGTATCTTAAGAACCAAGCAGAAATGTACCATAACAAAATTGTCCCTAGAGGCTAGTGCTTAGCAGGGATGGAGATCAGGTGCCTGGCTGGGTTTTATTTTCTTGTTTGAGAGTCTAGAAGTGTTAGTCAAAAATATGACCCCAAAATCTGTGTTTACTTATCCATGGGTCACTGCGCCCTAGTCTAATAGAAAAAAGAACAACCTCTTTCTCTGAGTAGAGTAGCAAAAGGCAAGAGCTTAGTGAATATGAATACCAGGTAAACCTAAAAGAAGCACGACCCCCGCCCCTGCTACTCTTTTCAACACAGCACTGCTTCTGAACCATCTGAATATCTGAGTGAGAAAATTGTGGGGGTTCATTGGCACTTCCTCTCTAAGGACTTCGGACTGAGTAGAGAGGATTTGGTGTTTCTTTTAGGTTCTCCTAGGATGGATTAAACTTTTTGCAATTCCTCCTCCTCCTCCTCCTCCTCCTCCTCCTCCTTCTTCTTCAAGCAATCCAAGTGCGCCTGCTGCATTTAGCAGTATTATTATACCATCAGTCCAAAGGACAACAGAAGCTTTTGGCCAGGAGAGAAGATTAAGACAGTTTGTTAGCAACAATTTATAATCCATCGCTTTACACCAGTGGCAAAAGACTTTCAAAGATTCCAGAAAGATGACTGCAACCAGCAAAATCTCCTTTTGTAATGTATTGTTTTAAGTTACTTTATGATAGTCCCAGGTGGAGTTAGCCCTGTATTCATCTTGTTTCAGTAAACTCATTTAGTTATCTTTTCACTTTGCCTAAAGAGCTTCTACCTACTAAGTGTCTTAATCTTAACAGAAGGTATACAGATAGCCATCGAGTAAAGCCAGACAATATAGTTTCCCAAAGGCTCTGGCATACCATCACAATGGTGGTGGTCACCATGGGTGGTTGGCCACAGGGGTGGCACTGGTGCTTTCCCCTCTCTGTGGTATGATTTATCCACAGATCATATCAAAATCCCTCATTTTAATCCCAAAACTGTCCTTGACTTATAAGAGCATGGAAGGCAAGCCCAATGGATTCAAACAATGAAACTGCAGTCCTCTGTTTGCTTGACCTGAACAGGGCTGTTGATAAGCATGGCTCTTGGTTGTTGGGTCACCATTATGTTCAAGTCAGTAATGGAGTATTATAAAAGAACAGATGGCCAATAACAACAGTAGCAACAATGGCAAATACAAGATCACTGGGAGAGCTTCAATTCTTTGACCCTCCCCCATTCCCTTTAACCTTCTCTATAGTACACAGTTGGCTGTCCTCTTAAGCTCCAAAGGACTTCACAAAGGGACAGTGACAGAACATGCTTTCAAAAATTATGTTCAACAATCCAACTGATAAAATCTTTCTGATGATTATCCTGCTCCCTGTAAAAGATTTGTAGATCTGGACCAGTACTGAAAACCTGTCCCTTGTGGTCTCATACACCCCACATCTCTTCCAAAGTTCACTGCTGGAGCATCTTGGGAGGAGGACATTGAGAAATGTTCCAATCACACTTTGTTGCTTCGCTGTGCTTCTTTGGCTGCCTGACTGTGTTGATTTCACCTCTGCTCCTTCCTTGAACAAGTTCTCAGAGTGCTGCCCATTAGGTTTTTGAACTGCTGTTATATGTTGAATATTTCTCCTCACCTTAGTTACACAGGCTTAGGAGAGAGTACGCATTCAACTAAGTCAGCCCAATTCATGACAGGATTCAGTCAAAAC